>NC_138780.1:173988419-174445919 GCF_965119305.1 Pelophylax lessonae
TTTCAAACAGGTCTGTATTGTTTGCTATGTACAATATTTTGCACCAATAGACTCCGGACATTTTGAAGGAGTTAGAGACCATAAAGGCGCTATTTTGTTTCTGATTGTACAATCTCTGTTGTCTTTAGATCTCCCAACACTTATGCCTTATGCAAGATGAGGACCTTTATGAACAACAATAACAGTATTTTCTATCCTGTTAGTAAGGCCCTCAACCTACAACATTGTTTGAAAATCTAAGATTCTAAAACAATCGTACAATTAGATTGCATTTTGTACAGACAGTTCTAGCTAATTTGGGTGATTCCACGTTTCAGATGTATAAGTAGACCTTATTGGGTGAATGACACCTTTTGGCCCTTGCATTAGTGGCCCACCAACTTGTTTGTTTATAACGTGCCATCAAATTCTTTAATACTTCAATGAGTTGAGCCTAGTGCACACGGGCTGAATGACGACCAGCATCGGTTCGTTCAATAGAATCCGGCCGACATTGGGCCCATGTGTACGGCAGCTGGTCCGACAGAAGCAGGACGTTTAGCCGGGTTCTGTCAAAGGTTCGTGACTGGAAAAGGTTTGCTGACTGGCTCCCGACCTCTGCTCTCAGTCAATGGTGGGGGGATTCAACAGGGGTGATTGCTGTACGAACATCGCATAGTTTGTACAGCGACCCCGACCTGAGCTGTCAGCGGGTTGAAGGAAAAAAAATAGTAATGTATACTAGGCTTTAGTGTTACAACAGTCCGTTCCTCAGAGGAGTATAAAGAGATGTTTTCACCTGCCTATTTAGGGCAAAGTGACCATGTCTGGTGATTGACAACCTCCAACCCCCCCCCCCTCCCCCCAGCAATGTGTATTCAGTGAACTACGCTCCCTTGCTGCCTTTTTAGCTGCAGGGGTTCTTCCCGGGGAAGGTTATCCAGGAAGAAAATGTGAATACTTCCTAATCATGTGACATCTGTTTGAGTCTGAAAATTGCCCACTAAGACCCTAACACCTGGTTACATGGGGGAGGTCACATGCACCCACATACCTAAAAGGTGAGCAGATGCATGACTATACCTTGCAGAGGTGCATAGATGCCAACTGTCCTGGATTTTCTAGGACAGTCCCGCATCTTGAACCTCAATCCTGATGATGATGTGTACTGGGCGATGTCCTGGGATATAGTGTCATTATATGGGGACCTTTAATTTAGCGGGGTCTAGCCATTCATGGTCCCCGATCCCCATAATCAATGCATTTTTTTGAGTTCTATTCATAATCCTATATTTAAATTTGTATTTGCAGTCTGTACCCCATTAGGAATATACAGTATCTAAAGTGAGTACACCCCTCACATTTTTGTAAATATTTTATTATATTTTATTATATCTTTTCATGTGACATCACTGAAGAAATGACACTTTGCTGCAATGTAAAGCAGTGAGTGTACAGCTTGCATAACAGTGTACATTTGCTGTCCCCTCAAAATAACTCAACACACAGCCTTTAAACCTCTGGCAACAAAAGTGAGTACACTCCTATGTGAAAATGTCCAAATTGGGCCCAAAGGGTCAATATTTTGAGTGGCCACCATTATTCTCCAGCACTGCCTTAACCCTCTTGGGCATGGAGTTCACCAGAGCTTCACAGGTTGCCACTGGAGTCCTCTTCCACTCCTCTAGCAGCACTCATGCAGCCCAAGACCATGACAGTCCCACCGCCATGCTTGACTGTAGGCAAGACACACGTGTCTTTGTACTCCTCACCTGGTTGCCGCCACACACCCTTGACCCCATCTGAACCAAATAAGTTTATCTTGGTCTCATCAGATCACAAGACATGGTTCCAGTAATCCATGTCCTTAGTCTGCTTGTCTTCAGCAAACTGTTTGCAGGCTTTGTGCATCATCTTTAGAAGAGGCTTCCTTCTGGGACGACAGCCATGTAGACCAATTTGATGCAGTGTGCGGCATGGTCACCAGAACAGGAGGTGAAGGAAAATTTTCCAGTGGGGACACTTGTTTCTGTGACAACTAAGAGGGGAATCTTTTGCGAGATATCCTATCATTTTCTATTGTATCTATGGACGAGTAGGTAAAGGGAAATCTCCCCAATGGGACACAGAGGGCAAAATAAAAATGGCCAAAGGTTTTGTCAAAGGGGGGGATTTCTTTTCACTTCTGTACCTGTGTCTACAGGACAGAAAGTAGAACAAAAATCTCCCTATTGGGACACAGATGACAAAAAACTTGCAATGGTTTTGCCAATTACTTAATCCATCAAAAAACATTTTTTGGTAATTTTAAGGATATGCCTTCTTCATACGTTAGGTGCCCAGAAGCACCTTTATTTCCCTTCTATGTGATGATGTAGTAGGTGTCTAACAATAACCTTTATTTTTTGGTCTTGGTGACCATTGTCATTGGGACTGAACATGAAGGTAACTCCAAGATATTGAGTTGTCTCCAGAACAGGAGGTGAAGGAAAATCTTCCAGTGGGGTGTGGGGACACTTTTTTTGTGACAACTAAGAAGGGAATTTCCCTCACTTTGGAGAGATCTTATTTCTTGTTGTATCTATGGAAGAATAGGTAAAGGTGAAATCTCCCCAGTGGGAAACAGAGAGCAAATAAAAATGGCCAATAATTTGTCTAAGAGGGGATTTTTTCTCGCTTCCTTTAGCTGTGTCTACAGGACGGAAAGTAAAAGAAAATATCCCAAATGGGACACAGATGACAAACCAAATTGCCACCCAGAAATAAAAAAATAAATGTTTTGTTGCACTTTTAAAACTATGCGTCCCATGTAAAAGTTTGGTGCTCAGAAGTGTCTCTCTTTCCCAATTAGAGGGTTGGGGGGTGATGATGTGGTAGGTGTGTAGCGGAGAATTCCACAAAAGCAAGTTCAATTCATTTAGGTCCATGTCCTAATTTCATTTGCAGAGGTAATTGATCTCTTGGAAGGAAATCACATGCCTGGGACTCTGACGGGGGTCAATCTGAGGACAGCTGTCCCTTTCTAAGGAAAAGCTTTTCTGGTTTGCTGAGTTCTTCATCATTTTATACATGCTGAGGCTGCTGGGCAGAGCAGTTGGCTGCAGGAATTACCCTAATCTGACAAGGCCACTTAAGCCGGCAGGGGGAAGAGCCAGAGCTGTCAGATCTAAAGATTTATTCCAGGGGGGACGACCATCGGCTCTTCTCTTGTTATTGTGAGATGGGGCGAAAGGAGCCAAAAAGTCCTTTAAAGTGGCCTTAGTATCAGATTTGTTATGTGCCAGTATGCTGAGTTATGTTTAACTGTGACACTTCCATATTCTTCTTTTTTTTTTTTTTTTTTTTTTACCTCTTAAACAGATCACAGTACTCCCCCCTGACAATGCCTTTATTTGCATTTATTTGCCTTTCTCTTTGGCAGGATGACGCCATCTTTGTTTAGTCATCATCCAGGGTCACCATCTACTTCCTGGACAGAGATGCTGGCCCAGATATGACACAAGCCATGTAAATCTTGGTGTCTCTGCAGCCCTTGGTTATGTTCATAAATTTATGACACATTAGCCCCTGCTTACAATGTGGCAGTCTGATCACTGTAAGATAGGAGACTAAGGGAATATTTCCTCCTAAGAGAGAGAGAGAAACCAAGCGCCGATCTAAGTGTAGCAATGTATATACTTTAATATCACATAAGAGTGTTACTCACAAGAGTCCATTAAAAGCAGGCATCTCAAAAGCAGTGGGGGTGTCCGTGTGGTCACATCCAGGGTGTCATCTTGATCCTGCTGCAAGGCTGCTGCTGTGAGGGACGAGCGCTATTCACCTGTTCCGAGGCAGGGGATTTGCCGGTCCACAGCGGTGATAGGGCAGGCTTGGGTGCGCAGGTCGGAGGATTGTGACATCACTTCCTGGAGATGCAGAGGGGGTAGAACGGCGACGCGTTGCGGAGCTCCGCTCCTTCTTCAGGCCGTGCAGGGGCCATTTTGGATGTGTCCGCTATGCATATTACTTTGCCGCTTTGCATTATTTTTGTCCCTGCTGAGCCCCCGTAATTCATTCTCTGAACCACTGGCATAAATTCCCACATCCAAAATGGCCCCTGCACGGCCTGAAGAAGGAGTGGAGCTCCGCAACGTGTCGCCGTTCTACCCCCTCGTCATCTCCAGGAAGTGATGTCACAATCCTCCAACCTGCGCACCCAAGCCTGCCCTATCACCGCTGTGGACCGGCAAATCCCCTGCCTCGGAACAGGTGAAGAGCGCTCGTCCCTCACAGCAGCAGCCTTGCAGCAGGATCAAGATGACACCCTGGATGTGACCACACGGACACCCCCACTGCTTTTGAGATGCCTGCTTTTAATGGACTCTTGTGAGTAACACTCTTTTATGTGATATTAAAGTACATACATTGCTACACTTAGATCGGCGCTTGGTTTCTCTCTCTCTCTTTGGATCCATACAGGGTTGCTTCACCCTTCACAGCCTGCAGCCATCCAAGTGTTCCAGCAATCCCCCTGGCCTGTATATTTGCCTTTGCCCACATTTAGTCTACTTCAGCAGCCTGTTCAGCCCGATCGCGCCAATCTCCCCCCCCCTTTTTTCCTGAATATTTCCTCCTGCCTGCAGAAAAATGATGACATCATCTCAGCCCAGACAAAATCAAGTGGAACTGAAATTGTAGTGGACCACTTCCCTGCTTCTCAAGTGGTCAACCAGCACTCAGATCCATCTCTTTATACAGGAATCCTAGCCACAGTCCTGCACAGGTTATAAGGTGTAGCAATTGATTCGTCATTTCATTCTTCCAATTATACTGCCCCCAACAGGAGAATTGCACAATAGCCTATTTAAAAAAGTTGTAGGCCAGCCCAGGGTAATCCATCCTGCTACCAGCTTGCCTCCATTCTTTCCTAGTGTCCTAGAAGGATGGACGTCTTTTTTTTTTCAGCTCTGAGTTTAAAAGACTGATCTCCTTTTTGTTATCCTGGATGATCACCGTAAGGGTGCACTGGAATTTGTTCCAACATCTCTAAGTGACTCATTTTTCAGACACACAGTACTAAATTTGTGAAAGTTTCTTAAGGTTTTCAGCATTTGCCTTGGGATTTGCAAGGCTGCTGCCGCGTTTCCCCGAAAGTAAGCCCTACCCCGAAAATAAGCCCTATCTCGCTTATCTGGGCGGGCTGCAATATAAGCCCTACCCCGAAAATAAGACCTAGTAAATCTCCTTAAAAACACTTTTTAAATGTTGGCTAGTGTCTCCATTTGCTGCTATATTTAAAACAAACAGGTTTACACCCACCGCTGCCCCGCCGGAGGTCCTCTTCTCTCCTCCCGGCTGATGTCTGCTGCTGCTTCCTCTTCTGTGCACGTCAGCCGGGGATCGCGGCTATTCCCTTTCCTCCCCTCCTCCCTCCATATGTCGTCTTCAGCGCACTGATGTCAGTGGCAATCTCGGCTCTTCTTTTTCCTCCTCTCCTCCCGCTGACGTCTGCGCCCCCCTCGTTCTTTAGTGCACGGAGCGGGCTGACGTCACCACAGCCGGAGCTACCGTACCATATATTGCTGTAAATGAGAGATTAGGACCAATGGTTCAAAGGGAAATGGAGATGACTGTACCGGTTTTTGAATAAATGTTGTTTAATGTACAGTACATACCGTAAATAAATAAGCCCTACCCTGAAAATAAGCCCTAGTGTGTTTTTTGTGACTAAAATTAATATAAGACCCGGTCTTATTTTTTGGGGAAACACGGTACCTGGGCTTTACCTGATGCATGTTGAGGCCTCTTCCGATGATAGGTCCTTCAAGCATTTCTTTGAGCTGCAGGTAATCTCCAGTCCTGTTGGTTCTATGCCTTGTAGTGTTTGCTTTTGTCCCCCTCAGTTTGACTGCTTTTGGATGTCTTGAAGGTTTAGCACATTTGGTCCAACAGCTGGTAGTAAGAGAAGTTATCCCACTCTACAGCCTTTTTTTTTGTCCGTGTCCAATCCACCTGTAGGCAACAGTATAACCTGAAGGTTAATGGCTCCCTGCGTCCCTCAATGGACTCCAAAAATATATAAAAATCCTTTTTTTGGCATAATGGGGAAGGAATACAACATCTGGCATTTTTATTGCTCTCCCTGCTTTCTTGTCCCAGTGACAACTGTTCCTCCCATTTCTTGTACTGATGTCCTAGGGACAGGACGTGAGGCAAAATCTCCCCAATGGGATCACAGAGAGAGGAAAAACCTAAATAGTCTCTTCTAATCTAGAGATTAAATCGTCGCAACATAAGGTATTGTTCAGAAAGAAGCTTGACTGAGTATAGTATCCAACGTGTTTTGGGGGACCAAATTTTCCCCCTTCATTGGGGCTTAAAAAGGTTAGGGTCATCAATCTAAAAATCTAGGACTATCTGATGTGTGCACAATGCAACACCTTGCCATTCAGCTGCTGGTTCGCGAAAAAAGTCTATTTTCATGGCACTGGAGACTGTTATTTTGGTTTCAAGTATCATGATACAGCCTCACTTCATGATTGCCAAAATATTCTCTTCTGAGACTGCAGGATGGACTGGAAGATAAATGTGATCCCTTCAAATCTTAAATAGTTTCATAATGTATTTTTTTTTTTTTTTTCTGATTCGAATACCTGAGATAGTGCCTGCGACGTGTTCTATTCTGCTTTTCCTTGTTTGTTGCATGAACGGTCGGGTTTAGCCACAGGGCGAAGCAGGCTGGATTAGTAAACCCTGAGCATACGATTTCACCCCATAAGAATGTTAGTCATTTCCTTTCAGGACGCTGCTGCTTAAGTGCCTTAAATCCAAAGCGAATGTTTTCTTATGTACATCTGGGAGGCTGAAAGCTTGCACAACTTTATGACTTGTGTTTTAAATTTTTGGGCCGCATGCAAAAAAAAAAAAAAATAAATCTGAAGGAGGGACGCTGTATGCTCTTAACAACTAATCAAACCTTTCCATGGAGGATTGCCATTTGATGTACACTATATTGCCAAAGTATTGGGGCGCCTGCCTTTACACGCACAAAACTTTAATGGCATCCCAGTCTTAGTCCATAGGGTTCAATATTGAGTTGGCCCACCCTTTGCAGCTATAACAGCTTCAACTCTCCTAGGAAGGCTGTCCACAAGGTTTAGGAGTGTTTATGGGAATGTTTGACCATTCTTCCAGAAGCGCATTTGCGAGGTCAAGCACAGATGTTGGAAGGCCTGGCTCGCAGTCTCCTCTCTAATTCATCCCAAAGGTGTTCTATCAGGTTGAGGTCTGGACTCTGTGCAGGCCAGTCAAGTTCCTCCACCCCAAACTCACTCATCCATGTCTTTATGGAACTTGCTTTGTGCACTGGTCCAGATCATTTGGTGGAGGGGGGATTATGATGTGGGGTTGTTTTTCAGGGGTTGGGCTTGGCCCCTTAGTTCCAGTGAAGGGAACTCTTAAGGCGTCAAGATACCAAGACATTTTGGATAATTTAATTCTCCTAACTTTGTGGGAACAGTTTGGGGATGGCCCAAACATTCCCATAGACACTCCTAAACCTTGTGGATAGCCTTCCCAGAAGGGTTGAAGCTGTTATAGCTGCAAAGAGTGGGCCAACTCAATATTGAACCCTAATGACTAAGACTGGGATGCCATTAAAGTTCATGTGTTCAGGCAGAAATTTCAATACTTTTGGTATTATAGTGTATATTAAAGTGGATGTGAACCCTAACAATGAACTTCCCTTATTAGCTCCCTTTTGGGCTGTTAAATATACCATTTAAAACAGAATTCTGGGAATGGACAAAATTTGCCCTTACAGTGGATCCTCCTGTACTGCCAGGGTTAAAGTGATTCTAATGGCTCAAGGTTTTTCATCTTCATGTATTCTATGCATATAGGTAAAAAACATTCTCTGTGCAGCAGCCCCCCTGAATACTTACCTGAGACCCATCGTGATCTAGCGATGTGCAGGGCTCTCCGGGGGCTTTCACTCCTCCTTGGCTGAGACTGCAGTGGGAGCCATTGGGTCCCACTGCTGTGAATCACAGCCAATGAGAATAGAGGGGGTGGGGCCGAGCCACAGCTGTGTGTGAATTGACTCGGGAGCGAGCCTGCTTGGCCCCCTTGCAAGATGCTTGCTCTGGGAGCACTTGGCAAGAGGGAGGGGCTAGGAGTGCCGGCGAGGGACCTGAGAAGGGGAGGATCGAGGCTGCTCTGTGAAAAAACCACTGCAAAGAGCAGGTAAGTATAAAATGTTTGTTTTTTAGGAAAAAATAATTTCATCCAATTACATTTTTACCCCATTATCCCCAGAGTTGTATAAAGTACTCGAAACCCATACTTGAGTAAAAGTACAAGTGCTCGATCAAAAAGTGACTTGAGTAGAAGTACTAAAGTATTCAACATTTTTTGTACTTAAGTATTGCAAGTAGTTTTTTTAAAAAATTTTGCTACTCAAGTGCTGAAAGTAAAAGTACCAGTAGTTTTGAAAAAAAAAATTGCTACTCAAGTACTGAAAGTAAAAGTACTGTGTTATGTAGTTATTAAAGAAAGTCAAAAGTTTGAACATCATATTGTTTTTTATTATTTCAAATGCAGCTTTTATTTATACATACAGTAGCATTTATTTTCGTATGCGCTGATAATACACATGTTTTGAGCTTCATGAAACCTGCCATCTACTGTTCTGGCAGTGGTAATTTTTATAACGAGTAACTATGCAGCACAAAAAAAATAAAATATTGGAGTAGAAGTATTGAAATCATTGAAAAAATGTAGTGAAGTAAAAGTGGAAGTAGGATAAAAAAATTCTACTCTAGGAAAGCACAGATACCGCCTTTCGGTACTTAAGTACGGTAGTGAAGTAGTTCTACTTAGTTACTATACATCTCTGATTATCCCCCCTCTTTCCCTCCCAACCCTCCCTTCCCTCCCTACTCTATCCCTCCTTATCCTCTTCTCTCCCTGCTCTCCACTTAGTATATTCCCTTGTTTTCTTGAAATCGTTCCAATCCTCCCATATGTTCACCCATTCCTCCGTCTCTTCTTCTCCAACATTTCTTAAGTATTCCATCGTTCTTATTTTCTCTACCCTATTGATCCAATCCCCTAGTGTCGGGACCTCCTCTTTCTGCCAAAATAGGGGGATCAAACCTTTTGCTGTGGTATTAGGGTTATTTTATATTGTTTTATTGATTTCTTTATCCCATGGCTCTTATGGAACTTCAATATTTGTGACCTTTTTAATTTGGGCAAGGACTTCTTTCCAGTACTTTTTATTTTGGGGGCAGTCCCGCCATATATGTGCCATTGTACCGACCTCCTCACATCCCCTCCAACAATATTTCGATTTTTCCTAATGATAATTATGGACTTTATCTGGTGTATTAGGTGTACATTGTTTTATTGACCTTGTTCTGGGCTAAGCAGAGTCCCTCAACCCATGTGATAGCCTTTTTATCTAAGCAGCTTCAGGCCGTGGTAGCATGCTTGCCTTGGTTAATAGCCATGCACTGCACATGATGACGCTGAGGTGCCGTCTGGAGATTGAGGACAATACTGGAGCCTGTAACAAAAAAAAAAATGTATTGGATAGTAAGATGTAGGAGTATATAATACTGATTTTGGAGTAGAGATTTGTGTCCCAAATCAGGTTTTTATTCATTTTTATTTTTACAAGCTTTGGCACCGGTGACTCCTAGTCTTTAAATGTAAATGTTAATGGGCTTTGAGGTTTTTCTTCGTCAACCATACTGGTGCCTGCTGGACAGAGGGATAGGGTAAATAATACACCCGCACCCCACACTAAATGAGCATTAAACTCTTTGTGTTGCCAGAAGTGACTCCACTGCAAGGGTAGGTTTTTTTCCACAATGGACACCCAGCTCTTGCCTTGTCCTAGATCTGTGTTCTCCAAACTGCTGCCCGTGGGCCAAATGTGGCCCTTTGCCTGCCTTTATTTGGCCCTTGTGGCACTATATAGTGCAACGTTTCGGAGCCGCACAGGACCCCTTCGTCAGGCATGTGCGGCTCAAACGTTGCACTATATTTTTCTGATGTGATCTTATCTGGAATAAAGTTTTTTTTTGGACTGCTTTTGCAAGATCCTTGGTGTGCTGGCGAATATGTAACTGATCCAGTTGCCAACTGGTGATCGCTTCAGCACCCAGTACACACGAGCCTGCAAACCAGGAAGGTGTGCAATAGGAATATGAACTATATAGGGAATACAACAAGACACGTGGCCACTCACTAACACTAGAGGAAAAGCGGTTTAACCTTAAAATCCGCAGGGGGTTCTTCACTGTCAGAGCAGTAAGGATGTGGAATTCTCTTCCGCAAGCAGTGGTATCAGCAGGGAGCATTGATAGTTTCAAAAAACTATTAGATGGGCACCTTAAAGACCACAACATACAGGGGTATACAATGTACAACATACAGGGGTATATAATGTACAACATACAGGGGTATACAATGTATGGTTAACAGCAAACACACACACATCATAGGTTGAACTGGATGGACTGATGTCTTTT
This sequence comes from Pelophylax lessonae, assembly GCF_965119305.1. Lineage (NCBI taxonomy): Eukaryota > Metazoa > Chordata > Amphibia > Anura > Ranidae > Pelophylax > Pelophylax lessonae. The sequence continues at coordinate 173,998,919 of NC_138780.1, forward strand.
TTCAACCTCACTAACTATGTAACTATGAAGAGCCAGGCAGGATGCTGTCAGATCCATAAAATGAAAGGGAAGGAGAATGAAATAAGTGTGAGATGATATGTCCATGGATGAAAGAGATAGTGGAGGAGGGTGGCAGGAAGTCTGGAAATATTACCCTATTGTATCCCGCTCTGGCCCTGTGGTTAGGAACATGCCTCCAGGGCACCAGGCCGAGCTGCCTACAATGGAATGTCCAGTAGAAGCCTAAAGCTGTCATCTTATTTGTATTGTTCATGTGTCAGGGTGATCTGCTTGTTAGAATTATTCCTGTTTTACCTATCTGATGCCTTGTCTGACTTACAGGTGTCTTCAAGTGACCCCTTCACCATGGGGTCACCTATAAAAGAAGGCCAGCCTGAGCCTTGTAACAGAAGCCCATCCTTACTTGACTTGCCTGCAGCCTGTTCCATGAAATACTGCTGCTTCATTGCTCCCCTGTTGCTGTAGGTATTCCAGAGTTCTGGGTTTGTTAATACCCGCTCCTATTGCAGCACGTGATGGGTCTTCCCACTAGCTACTATGTCACTCCTGGGCAGACTTGTATAAAGTACTCGAAATTTCTACTTGAGTAAAAGTACAAGTGCTCGATCAAAAAGTGACTTGAGTAGAAGTGGAAGTGCTCGCAGAAAAAGTTACTTAAGTAGAAGTACTAAAGTATTCAAAATTTTTTTTACTTAAGTATTGCAAGTAGTTTTTTCAAAAAATTTGCTACTTAAGTACTAAAAGTAAAAAGTACAAGTAGTTTTGAAAAAAAATTTCTACTCAAGTACTGAAAGTAGAAGTAGAAGTACTGTGTTATGTAGTTATTAAAGAAAGAAGTCAAAAGTTTGAACATCATATTGTTTTTTATTATTTCAAATGATTTATTCAAATGATTAACCTGTGTTTGTTAGTAGTTTCTTGATGCACTTTAAGTGCTGTAGCGCCATTTATTTGTTTGTTTCATATTTTCTTTTTATTGGAAAGATTTGGTATAGCAGCTTTTATTATACACAGCCTTTATTTTCGTATGCGCTGATTTACAAATGACATTATACACATTTTTTTGAGCTTTATGTAACCTGCCATCTACTGTTCTGGCAGTGGTCATTTTTTTAAAAGTAACTAGTAACTATGCAGCACAAAAAAAAAATATCGGAGTAGAAGTATCGAAATCATCGAAAAAATGTAGTGAAGTAAAAGTAGAAGTAGGAGAAAAAAATTCTACTCTAGGAAAGTACAGATACCGCATTTCGGTACTTAAGTACAGTACTTAAGTAGTTCTACTTCGTTACTATACATCTCTGCTCCTGGGGGGGGGGGGGGGGGTCAGAGGGAACAGGTATTCGACCCACCTGTGTTTTATAATGGCACTTTTCCACTGCAAGTACCGGCTCTGCTCTACTCGGCCCTGCTTGGCCCGGTTTGCTTTTCCACTGCTGGTACCGCATGGTACGGTGTTGGAATGGTACGGTATGGTTTGCTTTTCCACTAAAGTAGTACTAAAGTTAAGTGGGTGGGATAACAACGATTCTCTGACCAATCAGTGGCTAGTAGTGACTGCATGCAAAGGATTGTGGGATATGGTACCGGTTATGGTACCTCTTGGAACCACAATCGAGGTGGTACTGTTTTTGAGAGCCATACCGTTTGGTTCCATGCAGTGGAAAAGCGCCGCCGTACCGTACCGTTCCTACACCGTACCATGCGGTACCAGCAGTGGAAAAGCACAAAAGCGAGCCGAACCGTTTCGGTTCCATGCAGTGGAAAAGCGCCATTAGGGAACCATTCATGTTTAGGCTTTATAACCTAAAGAGGAACTTCACCCCCCCCCACCCCCGTGGATTTTTCCCCCCTGGTACCTCTCTCTCTGGTTTTAAGCACAATTCACATACTCACCCTGCCAGCCAGCAGTTCCAGTGTTCTGCTGTGATCTGCATCGCTTTTACACACTGGGCCCGAGCCACCATCTGTGCTGCTAACATCACCAGGAGCCAGCTGCTTCTTCCTGGTTTAGGCAGTCTGGCACCTTGATGGCACACTGCCAGGTCACAAACCAAGGTCCTCAAAGATATGAATGAGCGAGTTTGGGGTGGAGGAACTTGACTGGCCTGCACAAAGTCCTGACCTCAACCCGATAGAACACCTTTGGGATGAATTAGATCGGAGACTGCGAGCGAGACCTTCTCATCCACATCAGTGCCTGACCTCACAAATGCGCTTCTTGAAGAATGATCAAACATTCCCATAGACACACTCCTAAACTTTGCAGGCAGCCTTCCTAAAAGAATTTAAGCCTTCTCAGAAGAGTTGAAGCTGTTATAGCTGCAAAGGTTGGGCCAACTCAATATTGAACCCTACGGACTAAGACTGGGATGCCATTAAAGTTCATGTGTGTGTAAAGGCAGGCGTCCCAATACTTTTGATAATATAGTGTATGTACTAGGACCATTATGGACCATTATGGACAGGAAAAAAATGAACCTAGCAGCATGTCTTTAGAGTGTGAAGAAACCCAAACAAGCACAGGAAAAACATACAAACTCCATGCAGATTGCGTCCTGACCAGGGATTGAACCCAATGCTGTAACGCAGTAGTGCTAACCACTAGGCCACTGTGCTTCCAATCTCTTTGAAATTGACACCCCCACTTTAGAGGTTCATGCACCCATAGTAAGTCTTTATTATTCTGCTGGGTCTCCCATGAGTCAGCGCGATTCTCCCAGTAGATCTCCATCATCGGTCATGACTCAGCACCGTGGTGTCAGTTTATGGAGACGTATGAGCCGTATACATCTTCGCCTCCATTGGTTTTGTATTGATCCTGGTGACAATACCAGACTGGCCCCATAAATCTTTTTTGTTTTATAGATCTCAGTGAGGAGGACAAAGCTCAGAGACCTCTAAAGGGACACTACGCATTTCACACATATAGCTTTCACTATTTAATGAATGCGATAGAAGATAAAAGGAAAATTCCACTTTTTAAAGAGACATCATTTCAATATTAATGTCACCAGCCGGGTTTCTTTTTTGGCATATGGCACCGTATAAAGTCACACTTTACAGTAAGGTCACACTTTTTAGCTATTTAAAGAGGAAGTAAACTCTTAACTTTTTTCTTTTTCCCCTGCAAAGTAAATTTCCCATGCATACTAGCACATTATGCGACACTTACCTGCAACGAAGCCCGCGTTGTCCCTAGTGCCGGCCGCGTCCATCTTCCCCATCTCTGTTCACAAGTCCCTCAGCCGTCTGGGAGTCTCCCTCCTGATTGGCTGGAACACAGCCACTGCGGTATTGGCTCCCACTGCTGTGAATTACATGCCAAAAAAGTTTAGAGCAATAAAGTGATTGTAAAGGCAGAAGGTTTTTTATGTTAATGCATTCTATGCATTAAGATTAAAAACCTTTTGTGTGCAGAAGCCTCCCTCAGCCCTGCTAGTACTTACCTGAGCCCCATCTCTGTCCACGAGTCCCTCGGCCGTCTGGGACTCTCCCTCCTGATTGGCTGGAACACAGCAGCGGCGCCATTGGCTCCCACTGCTGTGAATTTCATGTAAAAAAGGTTTAAAGCAATAAAGTGATTGTAAAGGCAAAAGGTTTTATCTCAATGCATTCTATGCATAAAATTAAAAACCTTCTGTATGCAGCAGCCTCTCTCAGCCCCGCTAGTACTTACTGAGTCCCTCGACCATCCGGGACTCTCCCTCCTGATTGGCCGAGACACAGCTGTGGCGCCATTGGCTCCCACTGCTGTGAATTACATGGAAAAAAAAGTTTAAAGCAATAAAGTGATTGTAAAGGCAGAAGGTTTTTTATCTTAAGATAAAAAACCTGTGTGCAGCAGCCTCCCATAGCCCCGCTAATACTTACCTGAGCCCCATCTCTGTCCACAAGTCCCTCACCCGTCTGGGACTCTCCCTCCTGATTGGCTGGAACACAGCAGAGGCGCCATTGGCTCCTGTGGCTGTCAAAGTCAGTTAGCCAATTGGGAGAGAGAGGGGACGGGGCCGAACAGCAGCTCTGTGTCTGAATGGACACACAGAGCTGTGAGTTGGCTTGGGTGCCCCCATAGCAAGCTGCTTGTTGTGGGGGCACTCAACAGGTGGGAGGAGCCAGGAGCAGCAACGAGGGACCCAAGAAGAGGAAGATCCGTGCAAAACCAACTGCACAGAGGAGGTAAGTATAACATGTTTGTTATACTTTTTTTTTAAAAGTGTGACTTTACAATTACTTTGATAGGTACATGAATAAATATAAACTTTTCAAGGGGTATATAGAATAAGCAGACCTCCGCAATCGTGTACTCGCTATACATCTGTTGGAAGAGGTTTTCATGGCTCGTAAATAGCGCAGAGCCCAGGGTTGCTGTACAAGTACGGAGCACATGACACGGGCACTGAGGCTCCCAATTTTTCTATTTTATTTGGGATCGCTCGTCCTGTGGGTAGGCAGGAAGAGAACTGGAAAATCTGATGGTGCCTGTGAAGGCAAATGTGAATTATCCCTAATGTGTAACAGATGTTGAGAGGCTCGTTGGTTTTAGCGTTGATGATGATCTAAGCTGGTTTTTCTGTTGATGCGGAGACCCCAGATGGAATACACAGGCATGGAGCTGTGGTTACCAGATCTGCACATTTCAAGGTTTTCTTCCACCTCTGTTGGCTCTCTTTCTGCTTATCTCAGCCTTTTCCATCCGCGCTGGGGGTGAGAAATCCCTCCAAATGTGAACGAACATTGCAACCGAGATTTATTTCAAAAATATTATTTATAGCTCAAGAATGGGAATTTAAATGCTGAAAAACTGATTTTTTTTTTTTCAAATGTTAATATTTAACCACTTAAGCCCCGGAAGATTTTACCCCCTTCCTGACCAGGGCCTATTTTGCGATTCGGCACTGCGTGAATTTAACGCACAATTGCGTGGTCGTGCGACGCTGTACCTAAACAAATTTGACGTCCTTTTTTCTCCCACAAACAGAGCTTTCTTTTGGTGGTATTTGATCACTTGTGCGATTTTTTGATCATGCGCTATAAACAAAAAAATAGCGTCAATTTTGCAAAAATAACAATATTTTTCACATTTTCTTTATGTGAAATTCCCCAAAAAAAATGTAAAAATCAAAAATTTTTAACATTTTCGGCCAATTTGTTTTACGCTACATATGTTTGGTAAAAAAAAAAATCGCAAAAAGCATATTTTGATTGGTTTGCGCAAAAGTTATCGCGTTTACTAACAAAGGGAAAGATTTTTGTTGTTTTTTTTTTTAACGAGTAATGGCGGCGATCTGCGATTTATTTTGCGGGACTGCGACATTGCGGCGGACAGATCGGACTCTTGACTGACATTTTTGACACTTTTGGGGTTACCAGTGACATTTCTACAGTAATCAGTGCTAAACATATGCACTGTTACTGTAAAATTACACTGGCAGTGAAGGGGTTAACTTTTTTTGAGAGGGAGGGGCTATGTGTGTCCCTAGGGGCATGATTCTAACTGTGATTGGCTGTGGCTTGAGGTGTAGGAACAGTGATCAACGGTCCTACATAGTAGAACCGTATGATCACTATTCCTACACAGGGGAGAATGACAGGCGGCTTGTTTACATCAGCCGCCTGCCTTTCTCCCTCTGCACTGACGATCGCCGAGTGCCCGGCGGACATCGGGTGCGCTGGTCACACACGCGAGGGGGGGGGGTCCATGACCGCGCGGGAGCCTCCAGGGGCACGTGCTCGCTCCCTAGACCCTCACAGGCTAGCGACGTAGTACTACATCGCTTTGACCGCCGCAGTAAATAGTCATGAGATAAATAAAATATGGAGCCTGCCATTGCTGACCTCTCCTGGCTGTCATATTATTATTATTTAGTTTCTTGTCCCTCTAAGGGACCTTTCCTTTCCTTTTTAGATTTAGGCCCCTTTCACACATAGGAGTCCATCGGTGGACTTCTTTTTTCTCAGCGGGGGATCGATCCGACAATCCCCCGCTGAGCAGGCGGATGGCAGCTGTGTCTCCACGCTGTGTGCGGAGACAGAGCTGTCAGGTCCCCATGCATCTCTATGGGGGAATCGGATGAGAATGGACCGCCTGTCCATTCTCATCCGATCCGCTGGACAGATGGAAAATAGGGTTTCCATCCGTCCAGATTTGACGGATCGGATGGCAGCAGACATGTCTCCACTGACATTCGATGCCCCATAGAGATGCATGGGGAATCCGTTCAGATCCGCCTGAAAAACTGACAGGCGGATCTGAACGGGGTCCGCCAGTGTGAAAGGGGCCTTACCAAAACCATATAACCTAAACATTTTCAATTTGTATGCAATCAGGCAGGCTCTTGCACTATATGGGCACAATGGTTTATTGCAGGGATGGGGGCACCCTGACCCTAACCCTAAGGGAAGGGCCCGGAGCAGTTTGGCATCTTTGCCCTGTGTGCTGGATGGCCTTGTCCCAGTACTGGGGGGGGGGGGGGGGGGTTCTACTTGGGGGAACACAGATAGCAATAAAAACCTGACAGAGGTTAGAAACATGATGGTGGGAAAAAAAGACCCAAGTGGTCCATCGAGTTGTTTTTACTTTTTTTTTAAAAAATGTAAAGTTTTTTTTTTTTTTTAATAATAAAATATTTAATTTTCTTACTCTATCAAGAAATAAAAAAAAAAAAGGGGGGAGGGAACTTTACATACACTTTGAGGAGAAAAAAAAGGGGGGGATTGGAATAAAAAAGGTACGTAGGACAACTGGCAAATAGTAAAACGTAAGAAAAATCAAATAATATATGGGCGGGTCCACAACATAGTAACATTGTGAAAAAGACAATTGCCTCCATCCTTAAGAAGAGGGGAATAAAAAGAAAAAGGGGGAGAAAAAATGACATACACTTTGTCAATAAAGATGTAAAGATAGTAGAATTTTCAAGAAAAGAAATTGACCGCAATGGCAGCTCCCGTATATTTCAGGTCATTTTGTGTGTGTGCTGAAATGAATTTCTGGTGTTCACATATATTATGGAGGAATACCATATAGACTTTACATGACATTGGCTTCTGTAAAGTCCACATTGTATTCCTGCCTATTAACCACTTTACCACCGGAGGATTTTGCTGTCTTACGTCTGGGCCACTTTTTGCGATTTGGCACTGTGCGACTTTAACTGACAATTGCGCGGTCGTGCGACGCCATACTTTTTTTCCCACAAACAGAGCTTTCTTTTGGTGGTATTTGATCACCTGTGCGATTTTTACTTTTTGCGCTATAAACAAAAAAAGAGCGTAAATTTTGAAAAAATAACAATATTTTTAACATTTTTTTTATATGAAATTCCCCCCCAAAAAAATGTAAAAATCTAAATTTTTTAACCTTTTTTGGCCAATTTGTTTTCTGCTACCTATGTTTGGTAAAAAAAATCACAATAAGCGTATTTTGATTGGTTTGCGCAAAAGTTATTGCGTTTACTAACTAAGGGAAAGAATTTATGTCATTTTTGGTGGGTTTTTTTTTTTTAACGAGTAATGGCGGCGATCTGCGATTTTTTTTTTTTTTTTTTTTTTTTTTTTTTTTTTGCGGGACTGTGACATTGCGGCGGACAGATCATACCCCTGACTGACATTTTTGACACTTTTGGGGGTACCAGTGACATTACTGCAGTGATCAGTGCTATAAATATGCACTGTTACTGTAAAAAATGACACTGGCAGTGAAGGGGTTAATTCTATTTGAGAGGGAGGGGTTAATGTATGCCTGGTGCTTACTGACGTGTGTGGGGGGAGGTGACTGAGTGACACAAGGACAGATCGAGGGTTCAGCTATGCTGAACCCTGCAATCTGACCCTGCCTGTCACTTCGGAGATCCGCCCGCTTGTGTTTACACAAGCGGGCGGATCTCCACACTCGATTCCCCGACGATCGGGGAAGAGCAGCGGCGATCGCCGCCGCTCCTCCCTTGGCCCGACTCTCGCTGTGACTGAATACAGCGGGAGCGAGCCTCCGGCGGCGCGCGCGCGCCGCCTAGAAGGGGGAGGGTCTGCCGATGTAGGTCTACGTCGTCAGACCTACAAGAGCCACTTTGCCGCAGTACAGCTCTAGTGAGCAGAGGCAAAGTGGTTAAAGTAGTTCTCCTTTAATTGTGACTGATGAATCCGGTGCTAACGTTCTGTTACACAGCAAATATATTTAATGATATACTAGTGAAGGAAACAATGCAGCATTATGTCTCTGCTTCACTTAATTAGATCTAGACTAGCTAAGCTTGTGTGCCGTGCTTAATGGATCTACATGGACTGGAAGCCTGCAGCCTTAACTGAAATATATTACACTTCCCTGATTCTTTAATTAAGTTTGTTTGTCATTCATAATAACTTGCTGTAGTTAGTGTCAGCGCATCTATTCTACACGGGAGATGTGTCAGCAGGCTGGGAGTAACCGTGTCATTTTCTAGGGAGGTCCCAGTCACGGTAATATTTCACATATGCTGACCCTGAGGGCCTTTAAATTCACTGGCTGTTTTACCTCTTAGGCTCCAATCACACCTATATGACTTCAAAGTTGCCCCGATTTTGGAGTGCAACTTTGCATGGGTGCAACTTGGATACGACTTTGGCTTTTACCAGTGATAATGGGCAACTGTTGCACATAAGTTGCATTGTATAACATTCAGGTACAACTTTCATGAAACTTCCAAGGGTTAACATTGAAGTCTTTACTCCTCAAGTTGCATGAAAGTCAGACCAAAGTAGTGCATGAACTACTTTGAAGTTGCTGCAACTTTAAAGCAGAGTTCCACCCTGGGAAAGCTTTTTTTTAATAAAAATACCCCCGGGACAGTCAGGGCTAGTACATTCCACAATGGCTAGCCTCTGATCTGTCCCGGGTTGCACTTACCTTTTAGAAGAAATACTTACCTTGAAAATGTATTGTCCAGCGCTGCCATCTCAGGTGTGGGCAGCTTGAAGCCAGCGCGATCCTCTTCTGCGTCCTCTTCCGTCTTCTTCGGGCCCACGATGCACTGCACCGGCCCCGACGCCACTTCCGGTTCTGCAGCGTCATCCCTGCACGCCCAGAAGCTGTTTTGCAAGGTATGACGGCGCCTGCACCGGAACTGACGTCGGGGCCGGTGCAGGCGCATTGATTCCTTGGAGCGATGACGTTCAGCTCCCAGGAATCATTGCAAGCCAGGAAGTGACGAATCACCGTGGCCGCCGAGGGGAGGAAGAGGAAGTAAGGTGAGTATATTTTCTTCTAAACAAGGTAAGCTAAAAAAAAAAAAAAAAAAAATTGCGATTATCCATTTGTTTTTCAGGTGACCCGGAGCAAGAAGATGGAGGTAAGTATAATTTTAGGGTGGAACTCCGCTTTAAGTCTTGCATATATGAATGGGTATTATTGGAAAGCATGGGGAACGACATGAGGAAAATATGGGGAATGTCCAAAAGTTGCATGACAAGTCACACAAGTGTGAATGAAGCCTTAGGATCTGTGCCTTCATGCCCGTGCCAAATAATGGCCTTTTAGCAGTTGCCAGCTGCGCTTGTGTTGGCATGCATTTGTGTGCGTCCTTAACACTTATGGTGGCCGACGCTGTGACTTCTCACCAGATTCTTCACAAATGTTCCATTGGCTGAATAGGCACAAATTCCCCCAGTAACCTTCCAAAATTTTGTGGAAACCCTTCCTGGAAGGTTGTATTAGCAAAGTGAAGGAGGGTTGGTGACTCCATGCCCATGCTCATGGTATTGCAATGGGGGGTCCAACAAGCTGATATAGGTACGATGATCAGGTGCCTACAAAATTAGCCCACATTATCCCATGGTGGGTGTTTAAGTCAATGCAGAAAATAATAAAATTTTTTAAGTTTAATGGTCTTGGTGGCATTGCCGAATAAGAGTAATAGAAGGGGCAATAAGGTTTTCTAGAGAAAAAACGCTGCTTTCTGATATCTTTAGCATGAGCTATACATAAAGGCTTCGCTTTGCAATCTCTGTTCTCCTCCGTGTTGAAAAGTAGTGTAGATTAGTTGATTTATGTCCATTTAGCAATAATCTTGTGATCGGGTCCCTAAGGCCTTCAGATATTTTACAAGCACAAGAGATCCCTGACACAGCACTTTTTCCTGGAATGGTTAGTATTTTAGCTATTCTATTGCTTTTTATTCATCTAGCCTAGCATTTTAACTTGTAAGTATGGGTCTACTTCTATTCTTTTGTGATTAAACTGTGTGTATGCAACAATGTGCTCACTGTTCCCAGAAGACCGCTGGAAAACGTTTTTTAGTGTCTGGCTATAATTAAGTAGCACTGGCGTGCCGGCATGCTTTACTAACTTGCAATATGGAGGCTCCTTAACATCCAGAGAAAAACATATGCTGTAATTAATGTTTTGTTACTAAGCTGTCAGAGCAAATGAAACCGAAAAATAAAATAGTTGAAAATATACATTATGAGTCATCTTCTGAGTTTGCATGTTGTAAAGTTTATTGCAAAAAAAAAAAATGCGCAGGGCATACGGAGTTGGTTAGACACATGGAGCAGCCGTGGAGTGCAGATGAGTCTATAGTTAAAGGCGGCAATACATGGACCGAAATTCAAGTGGTTCTGCAGGGACCATCTGAATTTCAGTCCATGCATGGGCAGGCTGGTCGATGTACGGGCAGGCTGGTTGTACAGAAGTCAATCTTCTTCTGTACATCCGGCCTGTCGGGTTTGTCCTAAACAATCAGTGCTGCTGGCTATAGCCAGCAGCACTCATTGCTGTATTCTTTATGCAACAGGTTTAATGAATAAAATTATGCACTCACGTTAGTAAGCATATATTCATGCCCATGAAACAAGGTTCCAGTTTGGAGAAGTGTACATCATCTGGTCATGGACATCCGTCCTGCTGGAGCCGAAATCCTTTCGCCGTGGCCGGCTTGTACGGCAAGGTTAGAACCAGGAAGTAGGCTCGGTGTATTTGCTTGACAGCGAGGCTTGGTGGATAGTCGAACCTGGATGATGTCATCTGCATGCGACGCGTTTCCGAGCGTGCTTGCTGCCTGGGGGAGGGCAGCCGGATGATGTACACTTCTCCACTTCTCCACACTGGAACCTTGTTTTATGGGCATGAATATATGCTTACTAACTTGAGTGCATAATTTTATTCATTAAACCTGTTGCATAAAGTCTACACTTAGAGGCGCCTCTGTTTGTCTTTGTTTTAGCCCTGTGGAACCCCTGGCTTTGGTTTCTGGATGGCTGCCCTACATGGTGCACTTTTCTCCCCCTGTGCTATTAATGACTTTTAACTCTATGGACTTTTGGTACGATATGTGATCAAGCGCCTGTTAACATTGTGCATTGGTGTATTCTGATGGTGGGGTAACTTCCCACACTCAGTATACAACTCAGCAATTTCCCCTATCAATATCGAATGTGTGGAAGGGGGAATCAAATGAAAAATGGTTAAATGTATGGGCTGCCTAATTCTGATGAGGAAGCATTGGTATGATGCCAATCTGAGGTTCTAGAGTTGGCACAATGCTTTCTTAAAGCCCAACTCAAAAGAAAAATAATCTTTGTAGTGGGGCCCTCTCCAGACTGCAAGGGATAAATGCTCATTATGTCCAGGGGTGTCAGAATAAGGAGAAATACCCTATTTTGTACTCCAGCAGGGTCTTTTCAGTGGTGTGGCCGTCCCCAACAACCTCCCCTCTAGGCCAATCATGGCTGCGGTTTTACACTCGCCTCCTCCATGTACAGTGCAGACTATAAACATAGCCCTGGTTTGCATGTGATGATGCCTACAGACTTGAGGGTCAAGAAGAGGAGGGCAGTGCCAAAGTTGGATAAATAGGTAAGTAATAATGCCTGGTTCTGTATCCCCTAGACATTAACAAGCATTACAGTGGGGAGCACACTGCAAGGGTAAATATTTTTTGTTTTTTTATCTAATTCCTGGAGTTGGGCTTAAGGAAAGGAGCATAATCTTAGCCCTGTACAAAGCATTAATAAGACCTCAGCTAAAAAATGTAGTTCAATTTTGGGTATCAGTTCACAAGACCAATATTGTAGAACTAGAAATTGCCAGGGCATGGTGGGCCTCACTGTATGTACTACAAACACATAGTTCGGACTAGTAAAAGTGTGCCCATTCGTTGAATAGGCATAATAAAAAACATTTGAAATATTCTTAAGGATTTCAGAATAAACTACATTTGTTGCGTAGTTCTTTGAATTTGTCAAAATAAGACATTTTTTTGGGATCTCCAGCCCTAAAAAGATCAGCATGTAGTCGGCCATGTGAAAAGAACGGGGATTGGAGATGGATCCCAGCAACAATTGCAAAGTTTCTTGAGCTTTGTCAATAGTCATACTAAAACATAATCTCAGAGGTAACTGCAATCTTCTAAATTGTATAAAAAAATCTATTGACATGAAAGGGATCCTTACATTTAAAGGAATCAGAACTGTATCTCCATGGAGGGGTATGGTGGGACTAAGACCTCTATCAAGTTATTGTTTGCCTTCTCTCTCTTGCTGAGATGATTCCCCTCTCTTTCTGTCCCAGACATACAACAGAAAGTAAAGGGAAAGTGGGAGGAAATCCCCTCTTGGACAGGTGTCACTGGAACTGATTGTCAACATTGAAAGAATTTTGGATTTACCATCACTTTTAGTCTTGATAGAGAATTTAACCTCTCTTCTCCATCCAAACAAATGAGTTTTGGTTCATCCACATAAGTTAATTGCTGCCGACTTCCAAGGATTGGTCTAGGGCTTGTTCATTTCGTGTCTGTTTAGCTGCTTTTTTCTCTGTACACCAATGCACATGCATGAAGTCACATCTGGACACGTGGTGTGGTGCTAAAAGGTTCACTACAAGCCAGAGAAGACCTTGGCAATCCCATAGGGTGCACAATGTTGTAGAAGCGGTCTGCCCAGGAACCGGATCACTTGCATCAACATCGATACTTTACGATAATAATACCAATAAGATAATCTTACGGGTCCAGCGTTCTTTTCCCACTCTCCTCAATGGTGTATTTTATGACAGTTATGGTGGAAGAACCAGAAGGAGTCAAAAGCCTTCACTAGCATATGGTGAAGCTTCTTCTTTTATTCTTTCTAGCGTCTTGGTGACATTCATTGACCCTCTGCGTAAGGGGCTGCCCTTCAAACTTGGTTACTTGATTGGGCCATATCCGGTCCAACTTTTGAGTTTTCCTTGTTCCATTTTACCTTTTTGGTTATTGAGGGTGTGTTGGGCAATAATAGCCCCACGATGGAAGGTTGGGGCATTGTGTTATGTATTTGGAAGGCTTCCTTATGCGTTAGGCCCTAAGAAGCTTTAATTTTTGTTATTGCTATGTTGTGTATGTAGGGCCACTGTTCCATTGGTCTGTTGTCTTTGACTCTGTACATTGGTTGTAAATCTCAATAAAAATAATCCTTTATCAAAGAATATAAGGTGAAGCTCAGCAATTCAATGCCCAGATCTAATAGTGATGCTTGGTAGATGGTAAGACGTATAATATGACTGTGAGGAATGCATCGCCCTAACTCCCTATCAGGTTACGATGCTGATGTTAAGAAAATGAAGTCATATTCCTCATCACCTCCATAGGTAGAGGCTCATTAGGAGTGATTCATGGCCTTTGACAGGTTGTAGGCTTACAGATGAATTAGCCGAGTGATTAAAGTACTGGGTGATGGGAATGAAATGCATCCATGACAGTTCAGTGACTACAATTGGTCATTAGTCTCATGTAAAATCTGTATTTTACTTCTGAATCCTGTAAAACAGCGATGAAGCCTAATGTGTCTTGACAGCCAGCCACAGTTCTGGTCTGGGTTCTTATAGTTTCTCACCTGTCCGTCCTTTTGATGAACTACAAATCCAAGCCTGCTGAGACTTGTAGTTCATGAGAAACCTGCAGAAAATGATTTGAAGGCTAAACTGTTTAGACACAAATCATTTATAATTTAAGTACTTGTGCGCTGCTATGTATGTGAATAAAAAAATTCCCTGTATACTTTATTGTGAACAACAGCAACCATTGGTTGGTGACCTCACACTAAAATATAAATGACAATTGTAAATAAATGGTGCGCTCATTCAAACATTATATCATACATGAAAATCAACAGAATATCATAAGTAAGGAACAGTAGAATAATCTGTCAATCTTTCTTTCAATGCACCTATATACTTTTACATGTGACCAAATCCAGTTTCAAAATAGAATGGAAATGGAAACAATCCCTCCAAAAATTTTATTCAGAAAAAAACGCAATCAACTCAGAAGGAGGAGGGAGGTGCTGGGAGGAGATCACCTCCCACTACACAGACTTGAAATGACAGACAGGGAGGGAGTGTCAAGGTCTTACCTTGCCCTCCAGTTGGCAGCCATCTTGGACATGTGCAGACTGTTGCCTCTTATAAACTCTTAATGAATCATCACTTGCCTGCTGCCTGGGCATTGCACACCTGACTATATCTATCACCTGATGGGTTGCAGTCCTTGCCCTTGCGTTTGTTCTCCAAGGTGCATTGCTGCTAGCAGTCTTCTGTTCTCCATGTTCCTCTGTGTATGACCTGGCTTGACTGACAACTCTCTTGGCTCTTGACCCCGTATTGGCAGACTACCCGCTTCTGAACTCGACCCCGGCTTGGATGACTACCCGCTTCTGGACTTGACCCCGGCTTGGATGACTACCCGTTTCTGGACTTGACCCCAGCTTGGATGACTACCCGCTTCTGGACTTGACCCCGGCTTGGATGACTAACCGTTTCTGGACTTGACCCCAGCTTGGATGACTACCCTCTTCTGGACTTGACCCCGGCTTGGATGACTACCCGCTTCTGGACTTGACCCCGGCTTGGATGACTACCCGCTTCTGGACTTGACCCTGGCTTGGATGACTAGCCCCTTCTGGACTTGACCCCAGCTTGGATGACTACCCGCTTCTGGACTTGACCCCGGCTTGGATGACTACCCTCTTCTGGACTTGACCCCGGCTTGGATGACTACCCCCTTCTGGACTTGACCCCGGCTTGGATGACTACCCCCTTCTGGACTTGACCCCGGCTTGGATGACTACCCTCTTCTGGACTTGACCCCGGCTTGGGTGACTACCCGCTTCTGGACTTGACCCCAGCTTGGATGACTACCCCCTTCTGGACTTGACCCCGGCTTGGATGACTACCCGCTTCTGGACTTGACCCCGGCTTGGAGGACTACCCGTTTCTGGACTTGACCCCGGCTTGGATGACTACCCGCTTCTGGACTCGACCCCCGTCTTGGATGACTACCCGCTTCTGGACTCGACCCCGTCTTGGATGACTACCCGCTTCTGGACTCGACCCCGGCTTGGGTGATTAACCGCTTCTGGTCTTGACCCCGGCTTGTTCCTGCTCTCACTTACTCACTCTTGCTGTGCGTTTATTGTTTACTCCAATAAACTGCTTTATTTTACCTGCATCCTCATGTGGTGTCTGGTTTCCTGGTACCCTGACAGGCAGGGGGAGAAGGGAGACACTGAGAACACATAGCGGGATGACAGAGGCATGTGAACTGACCATAGTATTATGCATCAGAAGCCACGATTACCATAGTCAGTTCACAGGCAGGATCAACCAGGTATTTTAGAACATAGAATGGGACAAATGACATGGCACAAGCACTATGCTGTTATAAATGCTTTAAAGGAACAGGAGCATTTTTTTTTTTTTAATTTACAACCGCTTTAAGTGATCACATGACCTCTGTTCTCAGTTGCACAAGGAGACTGGAGGGGTGGGGGTGGAGAAATAGCAGTACACTGATCTTTGCAGTGAATGGCTGTGCAGGGGTGTGTGTCAGCAGAAGTCTTGGCCACTGGAGGACCGGCGGCTAGCTGCTCTCTCCGCACAGCCAAAAAACTAACCACGCTGAAATGGATGTGCTCTCATGCCTTCCATGGTCAGTTTAAAATAGGACAGCAGGGGGACTGTCAGGAACATCAGGGATATCACAAAAAAGGAAGAAATCCAAAGAGAACAGAACAATTTTTAACACAAGTACATGGTACAACACACACCTATCAGGAAAATGAAATGTTGGGGTAACATTCTTTTAAAGTATTTTAAATATTAGACTGAATGCCTAAAAGACTCCATTTTGAAAGTGAATATGTTATGAAAAATAGGAGGATTAAAAAAATAAAAGCAAATATATAATTTGAAAATTAATTATGGGCCAGCAGGTAATCTTTCATATATTTACACTAGATAAATGGGAATCCGTTTCCTCGCAGCTATTTAAATGCCATTCAGTCTCCTGAGAGCCGAAGATTTAAGTGAATGTTGCTTTTGGAGACTTGCTCTGAACCGCATTACGCTGGCAGCACATTGAATCTCCTGAGTGTATGTTTACCAGCTTGTCCGGGCTCAAGAAACAAATAATCTGTGCAAATGTGGATTAATTTGTGGGATGGCATTTGGAGTGTGGCGTTATTACTGCAAATACCAGAATTTTGTAGGATTGTAGCTCTCCATATTTTAACTGACTGAGGTGTCATGTCTTTATAGAGCAGCCTTACTTAATCAGGGTTCCTACAGCTTGGGGTTCCTTGAGCATATTCTACCTCTCAGATAAATAATCACTGACACCAATGATCTGTTTAGGTACCTATAAGGGGAGCAGTCTGCCTACAGACCACCAATGTAAGGACCATTCTTCCCACTGATCATCAATGTAAGGGGCATTCTTTCCACTAACCACCAATGTACAGAGAATTCATCCCACTGACCACCAATGTAAGGACCATTCTTCCCACTGATCATCAATGTAAGGGGCATTCTTCCCACTGATCATCAATGTAAGGGGCATTCTTTCCACTAACCACCAATGTACAGAGAATTCATCCCACTGACCACCAATGTAAGGACCATTCTTCCCACTGATCATCAATGTAAGGGGCATTCTTCCCACTGATCATCAATGTAAGGGGCATTCTTTCCACTAACCACCAATGTACAGAGAATTCATCCCACTGAGCACCAATGTAAGGAGAATTCTTCCCACTGACCACCAATGTAAGGTGCATTCTTCCCACTGACCACCAATGTAAGGAGAATTCTTCCCACTGACCACCAATGTAGGGAGAATTATTTTCTCTGACCACCAATGTAAGGAGAATTCTTCCCACTGACCACCAATGCAAGGAGCATTCTTCCCACTGACCACCAATGTAAGGAAAATTCTTCTCAATGACCACCAATGTAAGGAGCATTCTTCCCACTGACCACCAATGTAAGGAGCGTTCTTCCCACTGACCACCAATGTAAGGAGAATTCTTCTCAATGACCACCAATGTAAGGGACATTCTTCCCACTGACCACCAATGTAAGGAGCGTTCTTCCCACTGACCACCAATGTAAGGAGAATTCTTCTCAATGACCACCAATGTAAGGAGCATTCTTCCCACTGACCACCAATGTAAGAGGAATTCTTCCCGCTGACCACCAGTGTGGTAAGATTCTTCACTGACTATCGGTGTACTTGGGCCCTTCACTGACTATCCATGTACTAGGACCCTTCACTGACTATCCATGTACTAGAGCCCTTCACTGACTATCTATGTACAAGGGCCCTTCACTGACTATGTACTAGAGCCCTTCACTGGCTATCGGCGTACTAGGGCCCTTCACTGGCTATCGGCGTACTAGGGCCCTTCACTGACTATCCATGTACTAGGGCCCTTCACTGACTATCCATGTACTAGGGCCCTTCACCGGCTATCGGCGTACTAGGGCCCTTCCCTGCCTATCGGCGTACTAGGGCCCTTCACTGACTATTCATGTACTAGGGCCCTTCACTGACTATTCATGTACTAGGGCCCTTCACTGACTATCGGTGTACTAGGGCCCTTTACTGACTATCGGTGTACTAGGGCCCTTCACTGACTATCCATGTACTACGGCCCTTCACGGACTATCCATATACTAGGGCCCTTCACCGGCTATCGGCGTACTATGGCCCTTCACTGACTATCCATGTACTAGGGCCCTTCACTGACTATCCCTGTACTAGGGCCCTTCACTGACTATCAGTGTAAGAGGGAACTTCTTCACTGACCAACAATGTAAGGGAGCGATATCATTTTCGCTGACTATCTTCTTCCCGTCTTTATTTCGATAATAATAATAATTACTGATAATTATGAATATTGTATACAGTAACACTGGTTGTCAAATACATTCGTAGAAAATGTTGTGCTGGCTTATCTTCATATAGAGAACCATTGAAATTTGGTTAATCCCCTATTGTGACCCAGGCATGCCTACCAAGCAACCTAGCCGGGTCCGAACCACCACTGCAATTTAGCAGAAGAGCCTGGTCAAAGACGATCTCCCGACTTACTGATTGGACTATGAAGGAGTAGTACTGGTGGTGAATACAATAGTCTGGCTCTTACGTCTGCCCCTCGCCTGCCCTGTCTGTGCCCTGTGCAAGTGGTTACAGAAAACAAATAAAAATACATATTTGGATACTTAAATATTATCTGTTAAAATAGAAAAAAAATTAAAAATGTATATTAAATTGTGTATTTCAGTACCTTACTGGCTTTTAGGCTTAGCAGGAATGACATCAGCTCTGTCTGCCTGATCTATTTGGAGCAGACCGTTAAACAGAAGTGTGCTGATTAAATATTGCAGCGAGAATGATGTCTTTGTGCAGTAAATTCCTTGCTTTAGCACTTTATCCTGGGAATATTCTGCTTGACGCACCACAGATGAGAGCACTTTTCACGCTTACTCGCTAAATCTGACATGTCTTTAGACTGCAGTCAGCAGTAAGAGGAGCTTTTTGTGACCAATTTTCACTGAATGTAAAACTAATAACATCTGATTAGTTACAGAGCTGTAAAAATATCCAAATGTCAACTCCAAAAGTCAGACCTTCTCTACAGTTTTCTGAGATTAGGTTGGTAAAAGAGGCTTAGAATAAATGAGTTTTATAAATATAGTATATATGTCATGTACAGTATATTATCAAAGTTGACTTAAGCTGGCAATACACTATATTATATATATATATATATATATATATATATATATATATATATATATATATATATATATATATATATATATATATATATACATATACATATAAAAAAATTTTTTTTTTTTTCTCAGCTTGTGTTCCCGAGGGGAAAAAAAAATCTGACAGATTCCCCCACCCTCACTATGCAGCATGTATGGGCATCTCTCTCACAGTGGATATTTTGACAGCTGGCACCAGTGGCTGTCAGAATACTCAAAGTGAGGCTGCATCTGATTTAGATGTAGCCACTGTTCATCCGAACATTTTCCACCCAGCTTTCAAGCTTTTCTAACAAAGGATGTCGGACGGAAGGTGGCCAAAGGGCTAATTCATCAGGAACCAGATGAGATTTATACAGTGTGTAGGCAGGTGTGGTTTGGCCTCCTTGTACAGGTGGCGCTGACTGCACCACCATGCAGGGAGCGTCGAGGATGGTAGGATCTCCACTTTCCTCTTAGGCCTCCGTAGGCATCATCAAGTGAGTGGTTTTCCGATTGGACACTGCTGCCTTGGATGACCACGCAGCCATCTTTAATGAGGGCAGTGCTTACAAAAAATGACTCCCTGCAGTTGATGCCCATTTCGCATGTGAGTAGGTCAGGGACAGTCCCACTGGTTAGGGGCAGCTGGATTTGCATAGGGACAGGTTCCTGTGGAGTAAGGACTGTTGTGTCTCGCATAGTAACTGTCATGGACTTGCAATAGTTTGGCAAAGCTTACCTGTCCCATCATGTCTGTATTAGAGGTCAGACTGCACTTCTGGTTCCTTTTTATCACCTCTCCTTCCTGTTCCTGCCCCACCCAGGTCATCACAGGAAGCCTATATTAACCAGTGCACTGCAGGCCTGCTTTGCTGTTCAACAGTATTAGTTTCCTGTTCCTGTTTGCCGTGTGCTTGAAATTACTACTCTGTGTACCGACTTTGGCTTGTCCCTGACTATTCCTGTTTGCCTGTTACCCCGACCTTGGCTTGCCCTTCACCATTCTGTGTGTCCTGAGTGGCTGCTTCCCTTCACTCCCTACGGAGCGTGACCTGGGGGACCCCAGGGGCCGCGACCTGGGCCCAGCTGCAGCGAAGTCCATCCTCACCACTAGAGGCACTGGTGAACACCTGCTGGGTCTTAGACTCCGCGCCCTGGGGAATCTTGGGTTCACGTTCTGGTCCATCCGCAGCAGTCTGCTATAGGGTTCACTACCTTGCGCTGCGCCCCTGCCTCCAACAGGGTGCAGTTGTCACCTGGCCACAGGTGACCTGACAGTAACCTTCCTCATTCGGGGGCCCTGTTGCTGATATGCCTCCTTTTGTCGGATGCTGTCCGGTATCCACAGTGTGCACAGATATCCTGTGGCTGGTTCGTTGTCAGAGCTTCAGTCCGGAGTGACTGTGCCTTCTGAGTAGTTGTACTTTCTGGCCATTATAACATTAAAACACATTACTGAATCAACCAATCTCTGTGTGAGTTCTCTACCCCGGTGGGCAGTGAATCTGAACCTCACCAAGTGTATGGCCATCAATATACTTCTTTGCTAATAACCTGGAGGTAAAGAGACCCTGTCTCTAAAAATTCCAAAGATTCCTGCACGAGAAAAGCCATTATACTTTGCGGCAGTCCATGTCTCTTGCCTTTGCTCGGCTGCCATTGGTTTCTTTGGCATTCTACAAATGTCCTGAGCCACGTGCACTTTAGTTCCTTCCTATGGTTTAATTCTGGTCAGCCAGTCTTGTGATTCTAAGCTTTCTTATATTGGACAGTGAGGCATCTTTGACCCTGTCAAGGGAACAAGGAGGTGACCCAGGAAGCTTTGAAGCTAAACTTCATGGGTGACTGGTTATGCAATGTGGCAGGGCTATGTGAGTCAGAAGACTGACTGACCAGAATATGAAATCCTTTTAAAAGTTAAAAAGATTATTTCAATGGTGGCTCAACAAGGGTCTTCTACAGATTGGGGACTATACTTCTGGAGACCAGCTGCACGCCCTACAATATTTTAAGGGTAAATTGCAGATGTCCCCCCACTGAAACGTTTCAGCACAATCCAATTTATATATTTTATAAGATCTAAACTTAACTAGTGAAATGGGCCCCTTACACTCACGACCTTTGAATTATCCTGCCAGGCATAGGGTTTTTTTGAAGGGATGGGTATCTATGATGTATGCTTCCCTCACTGATCTTAATGGCAAGCTTCTTTATATAATCCAGTGGGAACAGGACCTAAATCTTACTTTTGAATTATCCAACTGGCAAGACATTGCTTATGCTCTATCCAAAAATTTCTATAAACACAACTTTAATAGAATCAAATTATAAAACCCTATGCGGTGGTATTTGGTCCCTACCTGGATTGCACAAATGCACCCGACTGCATCACCCACCTGTTCCTGGAGGTGTGGACAAATGGGGACTGATTCTAGGACAATATCCCCCCGGAACAATATCCCCCTAGACAATATCCCCCCTCTAACCCTATGTCCCGGGGGATATTGCCCGGGGGATGTTGTCCTGGGGGGATATTGTCCGGGGGGATATTGTCCGGGGGGATATTGTCCTGATACCATGCGGTAGTATTTGATCCCTACCTGGAATGCAAAAATGCACCCGACTGCATCACCCACCTGTTCCCAGAGGTGTGGACAAATGGGGACCATGCATCATATCTGGTGGCAATGTCCTATTTGTGACCAGATTTTGGATTAGGATGTTCAATTTCATTTATTCGGTGATGGGAGCCAATACTGGTAGATCCCCAGAGTCGGCCCTCTTTTAAGAACCCCTGATGAGGTCACCAATAAATCTGAAATTAATTACCGGTATCTATGTTCTTGGTAGCAAGAATTACTATTGCAAAATATTGGAAGCAATTGGTGGTTCCTCTTGATTATGTGAATAAAAAGCTTAACTGGATTATGGTCAACGACAGACCTGCCTGTATCCTTCATAATAATACTAGGAAGTTTGATAAAACATGGGACCCACGGATCCTATATTTGTTGGTTCCTTAATGAGATCCTGGCTACCCTCTTTTTTTTTCTTAGTTTAGCCCCGGTGTTCCGTGAGAATTACCTACCCGTGAGAAAAACCTACCCCTCGTCACTTCCGGTACTCCGCACTGTATGGAATGCAGCGGGTACATTAAAACAGCTGTGCTGAAATACGAGTCATCTCCGCTCCTGTCCCGGTCACTTCCCTGCTCTCGGATAGTAAATATAAAAGCGGCGGCGGCTGTATGAAAACATAAATCACTGAGCCGAAAGCCGCTTTTATATTTACTTGCCGAGAGCAGGGAAGTGACCGGGACAGGAGCGGGGATGACTCGTATGTCAGCACAGCTGTTTTAGGTAAGCGCCGCGTCGGTAGGTTTTTTTCACGGTACACCGTGATAGTTTTATACTAGTGCGCATGCGCACTAGTAAGCTCCTCTGTTCTGCCATTAGGTATCCGGGGCTCTGAGCATGCGCACTGCTGCGCTGCTCAGATGCTTCTGGCCGGAAGTGACGAGGGGTAGGTAATTCTCACAGGGTAGGTAATTCTCACGGAACACCGGTTCACACTTATGCGATGTGGGAAGGCTGCGAATTCGCAGCCTGTTCCCGCATCGCAAACGCACCCCTGGCAGTTCACACTGCCATATGCGATACGCTGGGGGTGTCAATGTAATCTTAACGACACCCCCAGTTTGATCGCATATCGCAGTGCGATCTTGCAGTTCGCACAGGATCGGATCGCACAAGTGTGAACCGCTGTGCGATCCGATCCTGATGCGGCTGCAAAAAAGGGTCATGTGCGACTTTGCTGCGGGTGCGGTGCGAATTTAGCCATACAAAGTGTATGGCTAAACTCGCACCGCACAGCCGATCGCATGTAATGATGGAGCAGTGCGCTCCGACGTTACATGCGATCGCCGCAGCCGCACTAGTGTGAACCGGCACTTATACAGTAATTGTTGTTTTCTTTCTTTGCTTTGTTTTTCATACTTGGTTTTATTTTTTACTTCAGGTTGGCCTAATGGCCTCATGTGGCTGTGACTGTGTTTTTATACTTAAAAAAAGTGAACACTAGATTTCCCCTATATCTTCCCACCCTTCCTCCCTTCCCCCTTCACTGTTCATGATTGGGTTTGCTGTGTTCTTGGCGCCTTGTGAACCAAATGTATACTTTTTTGCCTCCTTTGCTAATGATCATAACCTTTTTTTTCTATGTCATGGTCCTGATCTGAGGACACTTCCATGCTATGGTTTGTTTTTTTCTGATGATTATTTGCATTGATATTGTTAGCTGTATTGAAGACCTGATAATGCTGTTGTGATGACAACCTGAGAATTTTATGGTTTCATTTGCTGCATTTATATCCATTTTACTTTTAATATCATTAAAAATATTAAAATATAAAAGGTAAAACCATTATACTAAAAACATATAGGCAGCGCTAACAGGTAAAAACTACAAATAAGTGCTATATAAATAAGAGGTCCATATGCTGTGACAAAATATTAAAATTCATATAAAATAAAGTGCATACAAAATCACTGAATATAGATTAATAAAGTGCAACAATAGGTTAAATAAAGTGAATCAATCACTTGATTTAACCTATTGTTTAACCTATTGTTGCACTTTATTAATCTATATTCAGTGATTTTGTATGCACTTTATTTTATATGAATTTTAATATTTTGTCACAGCATATGGACCTCTTATTACCGTATTTTTCGCCGTATAAGACGCACCGGCATATAAGACGCACCCAATATTAAAGGAGGAAAATCTAGAAAAAAAAGATTCTGAACCAAATACTGCAGTAAAATATTTTATATCAACAGGTGATGGTATAGGCATGGCATAGGCATGGTACAGGCATGGCACAGGTGTGGGTACAGGCATGGCTCAGGTGAGGGTACAGGCATGGCACAGGTGGTGGTTTAGGCATGGCACAGGTGGTGGTTTAGGCATGGCACAGGTGGTTTAGGCATGGCACAGGTGGTGGTTTAGGCATGGCACAGGTGGTGGTTTAGGCTTGGCACAGGTGGTGGTTTAGGCATGGCACAGGTGGTAGTTTAGGGATGGCACAGGTGGTGGTTTAGGCTTGGCACAGGTGGTGGTTTAGGCATGGCACAGGTGGTGGTTTAAGCATGGCACAGGTGGTGGTTTAAGCATGGCACAGGTGGTGGTTTAGGCATGGCACAGGTGGTGGTACAGGCATGGCACAGGTGGTGGTACAGGCATGGCACAGGTCGGCTCACTTACCTGCTCTCCTGGGCTGCCTGCGCTGCTCCTCTCGTCCTCTTCTTCTGACGGCGGCGGGATTCCTGGAACCGTCCACGGCGCTGCTCCTCTCGTCCTCTTCTGTCTTCGTTCTTTGACGGCTCTCTCGACGGCTCTTTCGGTGGCTCTCTCGGTCCGGCGGGAAGGAGATCGGGCGGTGACGGTGCGTGACTGACGCACGCACCGGCACCGCCCCCATTTGCACCGCCCCCACAGGACTCAGCACAGGCAGCAGGAAAAATTTTCATTTTCCGTATAAGACGCACCAACTTTTCCCCCCCCAGTTTTGGGGAAGAAAAAGTCCGTCTTATACGGCGCAAAATACGGTATTTATATAGCACTTATTTGTAGTTTTTACCTGTTAGCGCTGCCTATATGTTTTTAGTCTTTTTTCTGGTATTTTACCTAGTGAGCAGCAGCTTCAGGATTTATTAATTTGTTCTATTTCTTATTTTCACATATTTATACATCACAGCGCGGGTAATAATTTATTGTAAAACCATTATAGTTTGGGTAAATCTGGGCAGATTTTGCCTTTATTTGTCCAATGACCATGATCTCCAACACAGAAAGTGATTGTCCAAAATTTTGCATTTGTTACAAGAACAAGAGATGAGGGTAAATCTTCTGGGGGACACCTGTTTTGGTGGCAACTGTCCTAAAAGGATATTGGAGGGAGCAAAATGAATTTTTTCCCGATGGGATGCAGACAGCAAAAAAAGCTTGACAGGGTTGTTCTAGCCATTCCATACTCTATCCAAAAGTTAAATGAAAAAACATTGGCATACAGCAACTGTCCATCCAGTTGGTTGTTGAAAATTCAACATAAAGGTGTTTTCAAATTTGTGCTAGGATGGAAGAGTAATAGAAAAGCTGACATGCCATTTCTGGAGAAAATGCTTCTCAAGGCTCCCATTGGAGTTGGCCAAATGTCGGAAAGCCTAGACACCTGATTATATGATCTGTGCTGAGGTTGAAGCCTAGCCAGTCTGAATTGTGATGCAGCAAAGACCTCATGACCAACTGCCCAGGCCTACCAATGTGGTCAGTCCCAAAGAAAGTCTGAAACCGCATCTTCTCCAGAAAAGGTCAGTATTTTAGTTCCTCTATTGATCTCATGTACTGTATAATCTCAGGCAGCCTTTGGGCCACCAGTTGACGAGGCCGTATTTTGCATTCCTGTTGGCCTCTGAGTTGTCACCAGCCTTAGATTAGGTTAGAAGTTGAGATGTCAGCAATACAAAAAGTATCTCTTTATATTCTGAAAGGCTGATCTCAGGACAGAAGAAATGGAAAATAAGACTTTTGTTATGTAATGTGAGCTGGTCGCTCCCTAGCTGCTCGTTCTGGCGCTGGTGGTGGAGACTGGAGCCCGTAAAATCACTGGAGGCTGGGTGTGTCCTAGCAGATGTTTCACTTGTGTGGGAAACCAGGGGTTGAGGTTTTTAGGGGCAGAAAGAACAAGCAGTATTAGACACAATTACCGTGACAAGCCTGGCAGGAGCCAGCAAGACGTGGCTCTATCCACTGATTCATATTTCTGATATTTACCAATCTCAGTGCAGTTTTTTGTTCTCTCAGTACATTTGTTTGTGGCACTTTTTCAGTATCAAAAACTAAGCAAATTTTGCTTTAAGCACCCATTACACCATTTCTAGTACCTTATCCCTAATGCCTATCAGCACTTAACCTGCCACTCCACCTAACCTTAACACTTTGGGACGTATTTATAAAGAATTTACAGAGCTATTTATTCTCTAAAACTTCATTTGTTCTGTGTCAGTGCTGTCACAGTCAAATGTTATTAGGCTATTTTCTCTCCAGGTCAGATGTTGTTCATTGTTAACCGCTTGGGTACGTCACTCGCCTGTGAGCCAATAGGGGGCGAGCGTGCGCCGCCGGAGGCACGCTCCCGCCCCCCGCTCGTTCACGGACACCTCCGTGCGAGTGACCGGCAGACCCGATGTCCGCCAGTCACTCGCGATCGTCAGTTACAGAGGGAGAAAGGCAGGCGGCTAATGCAAACAAAGCCGCTTGTCATTCTCCCCTGTGTAACAGCAGAGATCATACGGTCCTGCTATGTAGGATCGTAGATCTCTGCTGTTACATGAAAAGCCACATCCCTGCACAGTTAGAAACACGCCCCTAGGGACCCTCCTTCTCCAATAAAGTTAACCCCTTCAATGCCAGTGTCATTTTTACAGTAACAGTGCATATGTATGGCACTGATTACTGTATGTCACTGGTACCCCCAAAAGTGTCAAAAATGTCAGTCAAGGGTCCAATCTGTCCGCCCCAATGTCACAGTCCCGCAAAAAAAATCGCAGATCGCCGCCATTACTTGTTAAAAAAAAAAAAAAACAACAAAAATTACAAATCTTTCCCGTAGTTAGTAAACGCAATAACATTTGCGCAAACCAATCAAAATACGCTTATTGCGATTGTTTTTTTTTTACCAAACATATGTAGCAGAAAACAAATTGGCCAAAAATGTTAAATTTTGATTTTTACATTTTTTTTGGGGGGGCAATTTCATATAAAAAAAATGTGAAAAATATTGTTATTTTTGCAAAATTGTCGCTCTTCTTCTTTTTTTGTTTATAGCGCATGATCAAAAAATTGCACAGGTGATCAAATACCACCAAAAGAAAGCTCTGTTTGTGGGGAAAAAAGGACGTCAAATTGGTTTAGGTACAGCGTCACACGACCGTGCAATTGTCTGTTAAAGTCACGCAGTGCCGAATCGCAAAATAGGGCCTGGTTAGGAAGGGGGT
Source organism: Pelophylax lessonae (assembly GCF_965119305.1). Lineage (NCBI taxonomy): Eukaryota > Metazoa > Chordata > Amphibia > Anura > Ranidae > Pelophylax > Pelophylax lessonae. The sequence goes on from NC_138780.1 coordinate 174,026,045, forward strand.
AAAATCTTCCGGGGCTTAACTGGTTAAGAATAGCGTGAGTCAGGAAAATACCACAGAATGGTCACTGGATGGAGCTCCAGGTCAAAAAAAACATCTGACCTGGAGAGAAAATAAACTGTGTCAAAATTATATACAAAGCACTCTATTGAATCAAATCCATACATTTCATGAGTTCAGACAAAAAACAATCTCATAAATTCATACAACACATAAAAGCATTGTGCAAAGTGCCCTTATGCATCACTAAACCCACAATAAAAGTGCTATAGTACATGTATGTTAACACAAAGTGCTGATGTGCATCAAAATACACATCACAATCAATATGTGTTAAAGTCCATCACAACACCTCAGTTCACAGAGATGACCAGTTCTGTGGACCATCAACTTCAATTTCACCACTGTGTGTCACCACCACCACCAAAAATGGCCGCTTACCACATAGAATTAACCTCCCAGATTGTGAGAGGTTAAAGCAGAAGATACACAACCTTATGGACTTGATCTAACTCCCCACTACCAGATCCAACGTACCATCACCGAAATCCCCAGGAGATGCTTGTATCACTCAGGGAAAAGAAATCACAAAAACCATGGCCCACTATCTCCAAAAACTACCAGGTTTATTAAAATAGTAAGGTACCTAGGTAGGAATCGGCATAAACTGAATTGCCTCCTGACCAGTGGCGTGCACGATGACGTCGCAAACTAGCTCTGTCCAACGCATTTCTTGGCAAACCATGTCTTCAGGGACACAGGATGAAGAGCTCTTCAATTGTTATTAATAACTGCAGCTATAGAGTGAATCTGTGGTGGAGGTTGCAAGACAATATGTGCTCCCTGTAATCCCCGTTGTTTTATACTCCCATTCTGTTCACCTACTGGAGAGAATGTACAACACCCAATACCTCCAGGTATAAGGGAGCACGCGACTCTCTCTTCTCTTGCAGGATGCAGCATTAGGTGACTGAGTGGCCAATCAACAGGATTCAACACTGTCACATGGGGGGCAAGAAGGGAGAGTCTTTTGTCATAATGCATAAACTCTAACCAGATCCTCTTGGAGCTTATGGAGATCAACTTCATTTCATTCTGGGGGTAATCAGTGTGGTAGGGGAACTATAAACATGGCGTAGGCATGGGCAAGGGAACCTGTTGGTTTGCCTTGGCCACTCTGTTAACAGATATTTATTTAACGACTTTCAAAGATGTAAACCAGTAACAAGTTATATATTGCCTGTGGATTGCTTGATGAAGCGTGCACAAAGTTGGCATGTGGGCATTGGTGGAGCAGAAAAAATTTTAGTAAATGACAATTACTTCCATGAGTCTGTTCCTATGAATTTCCTATTAAATGACCATATCTAAGTGGCTGTTTGAACTCTGGATCTCCATTTCCCTTGCAAATTGGAAAAACACTTTCCTGTGATAGGAGAAAATGTCGGGTGCTGCCTGCTGCCTGGTGGGACATTCCATGGAAGATAGGGAGCATGGGACAGTTTCTGTCCTGCAGAAAGAGAGCGTCTCCTGTTATCAGGTTGCTAGATGTTTTAACATGTATGAAGCAGGGCTTTTTTTCAGCAGGAACACGGGGGAACGCAGTTCCGTCACCTCCAGCACCTCCAGCACTGAATGTATGTATGTAATAGCAAGGGGTGTGGGGTGTGTTGGAGGGTCTCTTGATGCTGGCTGCTTGGGGATCTATTGTCACAGGTAGGGATCTATTATAGTGTGAGGGTCTATTGTTGCTGGGGGGGTCTTATGTTATTGGTAAGGATCTCCTGTTGAGGTAGAGGTCTATTGTTGGCTGATATATTGATACCGGTTGCTGGGAGAACCGTTGTTGCTACTGGAGGGGGTCTAATGTTGCTGGGGTGTATCTTTTGTTGCTGGGGTGTATCTTTTGTTGCTGGGTGAGGTATTTTGTTGTGCGTGGGAGGTGGGTAGAGGGTGGAACCAAGGGACAGTGCTCAGAGGTGGGCAGTGGATGGAGACCAGGGGCGACTCAGTAGGAGGGAGTTCCTGCACCTATTCTCCGAGAAAAAAAGCCCTGGTATGAAGTGTAAAAAAAATAGGATTGTTTTTGACCATCAACCAGCTTCCATTCACTTTGTCGTTATAAGTTTAAAAATGATTTGTAGTTGGCTGCTATGGGCATGTCATTTCCTTTAGAAGACTTTTACAAAAATATTCAATACATTATTTTTGCAGATCTCAAAAAGGCTGCCTTTGGTGTGTAATGGACGATGTTTAAAGCAAAACCCCAAAGCCATAGCTGCTTACAGTCTCAGATTTCCAGGGAAGTACGAGGATCCATAGATGTATACAAATTGCCTAATTGTGCCAAAAATCCCTGCATTCTATGGCAAATTACTTATTGCTGTTATCTATTAATGTGAAACTGCAGCCATCATTTATTTTTGGATAGATGTGGAAGAACAGTTGCACATATGGAACATCATGAGATCACATGTATTAACTGGTAATTGTCATGGTGGTTATCTCTTAGAACTTGTGATATGGCTACTAACTGGCCAAGCTTCCTTAAGTTAAATGGATTAGTGGTGTTCAGGGCCATACAAATAAAAAGATAAGGGCCTACAGGGTCATATGGTGTTGAATTATTTCATATGTTGGAAGAACATAGAGAAACGGTATATTAGACTATATTGGATATAATAAGGAATTGAGGGATGGGGACAGGAATGCGGAAAGGTGCCCAGGTAAGATCTTCGCATGACTCAGGCCATGATTTTTAAATTGGGAAAACCATATGCTTCAGGTTAAGTATATTGTGAAAAGCTGTTCTATAACAAGGCCAGCAGTTCTTCCATGCACTGAAGATTTTCTTTATAGTTCTGTTCATTGATAGTGGGGGAGGCTTGATTTATAAAACCTTGGAATCACTCTTTTAGCTGCTAATGCAAAGAAGCATAGTAGGCTCTTCTTTATATTAGGAATCATTGCCGGGTATCACGTACCTGGAGGTGAGCCTGAACGGTGAGGAAGGCCTCTCTTACGCCTCCGACTCGGGACCCCTAATAGTGCAGACAGGAGGTGCCGAGTATAGAGTAGCACGAGTGCCTGATGTAGCTGGAAGCAGGCTGATGTCCACAGACAGGGATAGCCGGGTAGGTCCAGAGCAGGTATGCAGGCAACTGGTGCTGGTGGCAGGAGCGTAGTGAGACAAGCCGGGTCAGAAGCCAAACGGTCATACAGGAGCCAGAAGGAGCAGACTGGAGCGGAGGTCAAGGGACAAGCCGAGGTCGGTGCAGGTGGAGAGCAGAGGATAGTCAGGACAAGCCGGGTCTGGTACTGGTAAACAGGATACAGGTAGCAGGTTCAGGTCAACAAGGCTGAAGACAAAGAAGCACTGGAGCTGAGCAAGGGCTGAGTTTAAATAGTCCATTTGGCGCCAGCATCTGTCACATTGCGTGTTTGCGCGCTCACGTGCTTGCGTTTGCGCATTCGCGCATGCGCATTCACCAAGTCATGGCGGGATTGAACAGAGACACAACTCTGAACAGCAAACCTCTTCTTACACCGGGGGGGGGGGCAATTTTCTGGTGTTACCGATATGCTATGGCCTGTGACCCATTCATATATAGTCAAGATTTGTTTCCAGGTTGGCTAGTATCCAGGGGCATGCCCACCATGTATGAGGCATAGTCCCTCTCGCTCTTCCACAATGCTAGCATTGGTCCATGGTTAAGGATGAAGAAAGGGATTACTTCCCTTTTACTGTAATGACTGCCCCGCAGATGGAGAGAGACATTCCCCTAGGGCAGTGATGGCGAACCTTGGCACCGCAGATGTTTTGGAATGACATTTCCCATGATTCTCATTCACTCTTCAGTGTAGTCGAGCATCATGGGAAATGTAGTTCCAAAACTTCTGGGGTTCCATGGTTCGCCATCACTGCCCTAGGGGATGGGATGGACTTCTTGGGGAGTGCAGCAGGAGATAAACCAAGAATGCAGAAGGTCGCCTCCATTGTGGGGGAGAAGCCTAGCCAAGGGCTTAGGGTTGTGGCCTTGAAATGAACGAAGAAGAAAGCGGAGTAAATTGTAGTTATAGTCATGTGTACCACCCCAAGGCCACTTTGTTCCACCTTGCTGGAGGACAATATCAGAGAAACAGCCTCCCGTATGACTGTTTCTTTTGACTGTGACAATGTTTCTACATACCATGTCTTTGGAACTTATTGCCATTACATCCCAAGTAAAGCAAAGTTATTTGCAGAAATTGGTCTTTGTGTAGGGTAATGTGATGAATAAGAAGTGATGTGTGGGAAATAAATGTGGGTTACTATGCACAGCCAATATCAGGGGAAGTAAATCTTTACGCCTAGAGTGCAAAAAACCCGATCATACTGGGAGCTGGTGGTGGTTAAGGAAAGGGATCGCTCTCCTGGTGATGGGAGGAGAACCCATCAGTGCAACAACTGTCTCATGGGCCCCAGGTACATGATTGGACCTGCTGAGCCTAAACATGAAACCATAAGAAGAATCCTGTGAGAGTGTGCTCCAGGAGGGAAGAGAGGTTGGTATGGACTGGGATCAAGGGGGTTGAGCACCTTGGCTAGCTGGAGATTTGGCCTCTTGTTGCAGCTAGGGAGTGCCTACAAGGGGAACTTCTTTTGTATGGTGTGAGAGCACTTAGTGCCGGTTCACACCAGTGCAATGCCAGAGATCGTATGTGATTCGCACCGCATTGCTGTGCAGATCACAGGTGATGTGCGATGCGATTTCAGCCATACAAAATGTATGGCTGAAATCGCATTCGTACCAAAATGGTGCAGGCCCTTTTTTTTGGTCCGCAATGGAATCGGATCGCATGGGTGTTCATACCCATGCAATCTAATTCCTGCACCATTTCACAGTTCGAACTGCGATCTGCGAACCAATCTGGGGGTGTCATTGCCTTTTAGGGATCGACCGATTATCGGCAAAGCCGATATATCGAAGGCCGATATGCACTTTTCCCAATATATTGGAATCGGCCCCGGAGGTTACCGATATTGCCGATATTTCAGGAAAGTGCTGTACCGGAGTGATGCCTGCAGCTAGAGGCATCACCCTGGTACCGGCGTCCATAGCCGATGGTTGGCTGTCTTGTAATCACAACCAATGCGGCTGAGAAGCCGCTCGGCTGTCATTACAAGGAGCAGGATGGGGCGCCCCCCTCCCACTGCCTTCCGCGGCTCGCCCAGGTCTCCTGTCCCACCGGGAGACCCAGGCAACCAGCCCGCATGGCCTCCGAAGACCAGATCAAAGCCGCATTTGGCTCTGATCGGGTCTCAATGCAAAAACCCGGAAGTGATGTCATGAATGACATCACTTCCGGGTACTGTCTTGCACCAGATTAAAAAAAATTACAGCATTCAAAACAGCCAAACTTGGCGTTTTTAATGCTTTTAAGTGCAGAGGAGGGGTTTGGGGTGTTTAAGACCCCCAGATCCCTCCACAAAAGTACCTGTCAAAAAAAAAAAAAATATATATATTTTTTTTTTAAATGTACAAAAATATCAGCCAATATCGGCCGATACCTCTATGCATTGGCCAAAATATCGGTATCGGCAACGAAAAACCGATATCAGTCGATCACTAATTACCTTTACATTGACACCCCCAGCGAGTTGCAGATCTCAGTGTGAACCACTGAGCGATTCCGGCACTGATTTGCAGGGTTTGTGGCATCGCACCAGTGTACACTGGGACTTATACCACAGTGTCTTGAAGCTTCCCCTTACTTTTTGTTCTGTTGATACTGCAAGAAGTAAGGGGAAATTTCTTCTTTAAAGCTGCAGATTGCAATAAAAACCAGAGTTTTTTTAAACCTTCCCATCTCTCAATCCAAAATAATTTTACAATTTTAACTACTGTTTCGCTTTTTTTTTTTTTTTTTTTTACTTTTAGAAGGTAATGATAATAAAAGAGCAGAATATAAAATGCAAAACGATTAACCTCTAGAGGACTATATAATGATTTACAAACTTTCTGTATTAGTCATTACACATTCTGATATACTGTATGAGGAGTGGGTTGTCCCCGAAATCTATTTTATAATGTGAGCATCTGTGCAATTCGTGGAAAGTTTTGTAAGCGAATCGCTAGCAGCCTATTAGTCAAATCCTGCTAACGATGTCTGTAAAAGATTCTTGCAGTTTTCATGCATGGAGCTTTTTCTGAACAGATGTTATGGACGCTTGTGTTTAATGAACTGGGCTGACTGCACTGTTAATAAAACGATTGTGTTTAAAGCCATGTTTTCACACAAAATCGCTGCCTAAGTGGAGCTTTTTTCTTTCCAGAAGACCATAAAATGTAATTATACAAAATAATTATGAGAAATGGAAAAGAGTTGTAGAGTTTTTTTATTATAAAAGGTAGCAGGCAAGGGATGCTGTATGGCTGTATTTTCCATGGCAAATGTTCCATGTAAGAATAAACCCAATCAGGTATCCTCAGATAAATTGTGACTGGACGTGCATACACACAATCCAGATGATGAAGATATTCATGAACAATCGCTGTACAGTCATGCATGTTTATTCCTATGTGAGGGCTACTGTAGGTGCCGTAAGTCTTGCACAGTTGTACAGGCTCCTCTCCTGTACAGAAATTTCTTGCTCCGATTTTTCACTGTATAGTGTGAGCTTCTTACAATGTGCATCAGAATAAAGGTTGCCCTTTATCCCCATTTCCTGGGAACAGTCCCTGCCTGTTGTGAGGGGTCTGTCCCTAAGAAATGGATGTCTCTGGATTTGTTTTAGGAAGCTGAGCACCTCAAACTTTGCATAGTGCAGTCTCCAATTCGTTACACCACACAAGCAGAAATTCAAAAATGGCACTGATTGAGCACCCATGTGCACCATTTTGGAATTGACACTTGCACAGTTTGATGAGCCTGTTCTATGCAATGTTTATACTATGCTATCGGGCTTCCTGGGACGGTGCTGAACAATGGGGGATGACTGAGATACAAGCTTGATCTTGACCCCGGATCTCTGCATGTTACCTAATTCTGACCTCTAAAATTTGTGCATTACTTAATCCTGACAAATTAAGAATATGCCTTTCTTAATTCTGACCTCTGCACTCTGCATTGCTTACTCCTGACCACTGAACTCTGCATTGCTTACTCCTGACCACTGAACTCTCTACTTTACTTATTCCTGACCCCTGCACTCTGTGCATTACCTAATCCTGACCCCTGCACTCTGCGCATTGCCTAATCCTGACCCCTGCACTCTGCGCATTGCCTAATCCTGACCCCTGCACTCTGGGCTTTACCTAATCCTGACCACTGAACTCTCTACTTTACCTAATCCTTACCCCTGCACTCTGCGCATTGCCTAATCCTGACCCCAGCACTCTGTGCGCTGCCTATCCCTGACCCCTGCACTGTACGTTGCCTAATCCTGACCCCTGCACTCTGCACGTTACCTAACCCTGACCCCTGCACTCTGCGCGTTACCTAACCCTGACCCCTGCACTCTGCGCGTTACCTAACCCTGACCCCTGCACTCTGCGCGTTACCTAACCCTGACCCCTGCACTCTGCGTGTTACCTAACCCTGACCCCTGCACTCTATGCTTTGACTGGCTTGACTTTTAACGGCACAGATTTAGGTATTAGTTAACCATACTCTTTTAGGGCCTGTCCGCAATTCGGCAATGCCCAGAATTCAACATTGTGTGCTACATCATTCATCTTCTTTTGTTGACTAAGGTATTTCATCTTCATATCTCCTTAAGACTGCCTCTTGTTCCAATATTCCGTGACCAATTGTTACTGGGCATGTAAGGAGGGGGGGGGGTTTCTTTTGTGGGTGTGGCTACAAATGAGGGTGTAGTTTTTTGGGGCATGGTTCTTATACCTTATCATAGAAGCTGCAGCTAATCAAATGGAGCCTTAAGCTGGGATCACACTAGTGGGAATTGAATGTGGGTTTCTCAATGGAGCCGGTTCACACATTTTCGTGGTGGCTGCGGAGTGGATTGCACAGGGATCCTGTGCATCGTTGGCTCTGTTTTCAGATCCGAATTTAGGAAAAAATTTGGGCCTGATTTGTCCCTGAAATGGAGAAAAGGAACGCTCCGGACCCCTGCTGTGAGCCGCACCCGTACTAAATGTGAACCCGGCTTTACTCATTCACTGGCTGGGGGGCTTTAACCTTCCTGGAGAATATGCGGTCATAAGAATTGGATGGAACACGTGGATTTTATGTAACGCATGGATTTTATGACCTATCTGATTTGGTGTTGGAAAAACATTGCAAGATCTTCAAATTAGGGGATTGTTCCTGGAAACCAAAGACTGTTAAGAAGTTTATTCTGGGGATCAGAGGCCTGTATATGTTGCAGATATGGAACATTGGTGACTATATTGTCTGTGTGCCCATTGGTGACTATATTGTCTGTGTGATTTGTACACATGAGTATTAGGATGTCCTGTCTGTGAACCACATGAATCATTCATTTTCAGTGACTAATTTGTGAGGAAAGCAGAGACTGATGGGTTTAGTCAATAAGGCAGTGTAATGAATATGAGTAAACGGCAGTCACCCCTAGCAACTAGATTTTAGATTACCGCGGTCATTTTAGGTAAGACTTTATTGCTGACTGGTTAGGATCTTCAGTGAGTCAGATTGCTTAATAACCCTAAAAAATTTTGTAGGTCAGCAGTGCTGAGCTCTAACCCTCAGGGGGCTAAATGTGGGATTTTCTCCAATAACCTCAGTTTACAGAAAAAACACAAAACTAGAGAGTGCAAAATCTGGTGCAGCTGTGCATCTGTGCATGGTAGCCAATCCGCTTCTAACTTCAGCTTATTTGATTAAACTTTGATTAAAAAAAAAAAAAAACCTTATTGGTTTCTATGCACAGCTGATTGGTTTCTATGCACAGCTGCATCAGATTTTGCACTGTCCAGATTTAGTAAATCAACCCCAGTAGATCTTGTTGCATTTTCTCCAGAGTTGCCTCATGTATACAAACCAGGCCCCTTTCACACCTGGCCGTTCGTCCGTTTTTTCATCCATCCGTTAAAGGATGAAAAATGGACATCAATGCGTTCTTATGGAAAAACGGATGTAAATGGGTGATCATTCATTTACATCCATTTTCATCCGCTTCTGTCAACATCCGTATATATTAGGCAGCAAGCGAACATTATGTCCATGAAGTTTGTAGTGAAAGCAGAAAAAAAATGCGCATTGCTGTTTGTTGTGTATGGGGCTGTGGAGCCCATGGTGAACCGTGTCCACAGCCAAAAGCTTCTACAATTGTCACATGAACATCAGAACTGGACTACAGAGCAATGGAAGGAGGTGGCCTTGTCTGATGAATCATGTTTTCTTTTACATCATGTGGATGGCTGGGTGCATGTGCTTCACTTACCTGGGGAAGAGGTGGCACCAGGATGTGGTATAAGAAGGCAAGTCGGCAGAGGCAGTGTGATGCTTTGGGCAATGTTCTGCTGGGAAATCTTGGGTCCTGCTATTCACGTAGATGTTACTTTGGTGACCATGCCTCAATGGGTCAGGGCTGTTTTAGCTAAAGGGAGTCATACTCAACAATAGGTGGGTGGTCATAATGTTAGGGCTGATCTGTGTTAATTGTCTCAACTCCTCCCTCTTGGTTGTTCATTAAGGCTCTCCATTATATCAATGGATTGATATAAAGGCATCAGAGGGGTTGGGCTACATGTGACTTCAGCTCTCCAAGAGCTCTGCAAGGTATCTGAACATACATCCTATGTAGTAATGGTTTATTAGCCACAGGTTTGCTCTAAAGTGTATGTAAACCCTAACCATGAACTTCTCCATTTTTTTTTTCTCCCGTTTTACTTAAATTTACCAATAATTGGGTTTTGTTATATCTGTTTAGTAAGTGCAAAAAAAAAAACCCACCACTGTCCTATCTGCTATCTTTCTGCTCTTATAAACTGCATTTGGGAACCTCTTTTGCTCCTCCTCATTCATACTTACTTTCCTCTCTTCATTCACAACTTGTCATATCAGCAGAGTGGAGCCGACATATTTATGGAACCAGTTGCAGATTTTGTACCTTAGGAGATAAGATTGTGCCAGCATGTTCAACTGTCCTCAAGTCTGTGGGCAGTATTACACAGAGAATTGAGGATCTATAAGCATTAATGGCCGTTGCTCACTAGGGAGCTGGTTGGGCATAAGTTCTGTCTATTTAATGGCTTTGGTGGGTTTGTCGCCTTTTGTTGTTGGTGGAAAACTTCCAACGTGATGAACTATCATGAGAGGAAGGCAGTGCACTGCTTGTGTTCCCTGGGATTCGAAGACCAGACCATGCCAAGCCAAGAAAGGCCAAATAACTAACTTTAAAGCGTAACTCCACTTTCGTTGAGAAAAAAACTTTCCCTATTCCCCCATTACAGGTTTAAATCAATATTCTTTGCTAGAAAATTACTTCTAACCCCAAAACATTATACATTTTTTTTTTAGCAGAGACCCTAGGGAATAAAATGGGAATCTTTGCAAGTATTTTTTTTTTTATGTCACACGGTATTTACGCATCGGTTTTTCAAACTCAATTTTTGGGAAAAAAATACACTTTAATGAACTTATAAAAAAAAAAAAAGAATATATATCCCAATTTTTTTGTAAAATGTGGAAGATGAAGTTACGAAGTAAATAGATACCTAACCTGTCACGCTTTAAAATTAAAAAAAAAAAAAAAGATTGTGGAATGTTGATAAACTACAGTACTTAAAAATGTACATAGGTGTTGCTTTAAAAATGTTTACAGGTTACCTGTTTAACATTACAGAGGAGGTCTAGCACTAGAGTTAGTGCTCTCGCTTTAACATTCTCCGCAATGCCTCACATTTTATTTTCTTATTTTATTTTTTAGTTTTACACTGTCCTTTTAAAAATTTTTTTATCACTTTTATTCTTTTTACAAGAAATGTAAACATCCCTTCTAATAGAAGTAAGGATGACAGGTCCTCTTTATGGAGAGATCTGGAGCCAAAAAGACCCCAAATCTCTCCTTTACCTTTAAAAATAAGGCAAAAGCAAAAAAAAAAAAAATTGTTTAACCCTGGACCAGAAGTGACGTCATGACATCACTCTGGTCCTCCAAGGCCATAGAGGAGATCAAAGACAATCTAGTCTTTGATTGCCTCTGGGACCAGCAGTCCGCGCTGTTAGAATGTTTCTCAGGAGCGCCGGTAAAAATGGTAAACCTGAGAAACACCGCTAATAGGTGGGTGGGTGGGGACATCCCCCCCCCTTTTGAAACCCCCCCCTTTTGAAACACCCCCCCCCCCCCTTTGAAAGTGCTCCAGTGGCTCATGAGCCGCTCGGAATACTTTCATGAGAGAACCTGTCACCGGCTGAAGAAAACAATACTGGGGTTATGGCTTGTAGCTTTATCCATAATCTTGGTAAACCACCTCAAAGCCACAACGTGTATGTATGTATGTATGTATATATATATATATATATATATATATATATATATATATATATATATATATATATATATATATATATATATATATATATATATATACTGTATGTGTATGTATGTATGTATCTGTGTGTGTGTATATGTGTGTATATATATATGTATGTATTGCGGTCCTGAAGTGGTGGAGCTGTACAGTAAAAACAGCTGATTGGTGGAAGATGGGCAGTGAGGCTAATTCCAATCATAATGCCTCATTTAGTTGGCTGGGTATGCATCTCAGAGCTGAAAGTGGAACATTTCTATTAAGGGTCATTTTGCCGAATACTAATATTTTTGAGGAGATGCAAGCTATGTTGATCCATCAAAATACTTTTCATACTCATAAAATACTGTAGTGGTAAGATCAGTTTGCCACAGATATGATTCTCATCATCTTCTCTCCTCCACTGTTTCTATATTGTATTTGTGGTGTTGAGTTATAATACACTATATGGCCTTAAGTAAAAAATCACTCCTCTGAATTATTGAGTTCAGGTGCACATAGCCTGCTCCATAAGGACTTCTTAAATGATTAGAGTAGTTTGTGTGGCGGATCCCATTTAGTCTGGACAGGGCCCCACTGAACACCACTGAGATGGTCCATCCCAACCCAATTTAACCCTAATGAACACTTTTGGGATTAAAGCCCCGTACACACGCACAGATTGTTGGCCGACCGATCGGCCATCTTTTGTCCAGTGTTGTTTGTTGGTTGAAATGTGCTCTAGACTTGCACTGGACTTTTGTTGGCCAACAAAAACCAACTTCAGAAGTGATGTCATGTGATGGTTGACTTTCCGTGTGTTTTTCTTCTCTGAGCATGACCAGTCTTGCTCATCTGATTTTTGTCTGCCGAAATCTGTACTGACTCTACTGACTCAGGAACAATCGGCCGTTCTGTTGTTGGCCAACAAACATTTTATAGCATGCACACCAGATTTTTTTCGGCCGAAAATTCGCAGTTAGTTGTCGGAAGCATCATACTAACAAGCCTACAATCGGCCGATCGGACGTTGGCTGACAATTTACGGTTAACAATCTGTGCGTGTACGGGGCTTTACTGAAATTGCAAATGTAAGTCCAATCTTCTCATCCAACATCAGTACCTGATCTCACTAATGTTCTTTTGGCTGAATTGGCACAAAGTTCCACTGACACACTCCAAAATCTTATGGAAAATCTTCCCAGAGGAGTAGGGACTGTTCTAGGGAAGGACCAACTTCATGTTAATGGCAATGGTTTTGGAATGGGATGCCTAACAGACTGATGCTTTTTTTTGGCCATATACAGTATAGTGTAGCCTGCTGGCTTCACGGAAGTGGCAAACGCGATTTTTAGACAAGAAGGCAAGATTAAGAACTATTCAGACTTACGTACAGCGTTTGTGATTAGTGCAAGTGAATGCATCACTGGCCTTGCAATGTCAAATTTGTGTCAAGTGTTGTAGTTGACTAACTCACACAGAGTTGCTAGCCCTTTAATTGCTAGCCCTTTAAACCACACTGGAAGTTATTTTTACACCCAATAGATGACCAATGTAATTCCATTAAGACAAAGCCTCTCATAAATAATTCAGGTTCTCTGGCCTTCCCTGATTAGCCAAAACTTAAGGTAGAATCCATAAATAGTGTTTTCTGTATCCGCTGCGTAATCTATATGAGAATCAATGTATAAGCTATCACTTAGGGATTCCAGTTGCCGGGAAGAGATTTAATAAATAGCCTGTCTGCGAATCATTAGAAATGATCGATGTCTATTCTCCATCTCTTTACAGCGATGATTCACTGAGGGGTGAGGAACCTTCCTCCCATTCATGGATGATCATGAAGCCTTGTGAGCGGTGGCAGAGCTCCGGCAAGTCCATGGAGCTTGGAGCAGCGGACTGACCCCCACACAGAGGCCAGAACAAAGATGAGCAAGATCCCCTTCCAGAACAACAGAGCCATGCAGGACCGGCGGAGTGTTTGTGTCTTCCTTCCAAACGATGACACTTTGAGTATCATCATCAGTGTGAGTACCTGCTTATCAATTCAGAGTTAAAATGAATTGTAGACAAATTTTATTTTTTTCCCTAGTATTGATTAGGATTTGGTTAAGGTATAGAACCCATGTCGGGTCTGTACTGCTATTTGGGACTCCGTTAAAGAGAGATTTACCCTGACATCCTGCCCTGAGGACAACAGCTAAAGAATAAATTGTTACTAAACCCACAACAGTACAATCAGTGTGTATATGCAGTAAAGCATGCTTGTTATACTCGCTGTTGAACCTAAGGGTTTAATCTAGAGATCGACCGATTATTGGCAAAGCTGATATATATCGAGGGCCGATCTGCACTTTCTCCGATATATCGGAATCGGCCCCTGAGGTGACTGATATTACCGATATTTTAGGAAAGGGCTTGTACCGGAGTGATAGCTGCAGCTAGAGGCATCACCCCGGTACCGGCGTCCATAGCCGACGGACGGCTGTCTTGTAATGACAACCGATGCGGCTGAGAAGCCGCTCAGCTGTCATTACAAGGATAGGGAGGGGACCTCCCGCTGCCTTCCCGGCCCGCTCTCTAACAACCAGCTACACACAGTTTAATAAAGTGAGAGGAAAAAAAAACAAATTGGGTTTGAACCTAGCCCTAAAAATGGGAACTCGCCGTTCCTGACTAACCTGTAAAAAAGAAAAAAAAAAAGTTATATATTTTTAACTTTGGGCAGCCAGCCTGTATGGCCGCCGAAGAGAAGACCCAATTAGCTCTGATCGGATCTCCATGTAAAAACCCGGAAGTGATTGTCATGACATCACTTCCGGGTACTCGGCGCCAAATTAAAAAAAAGAAAAACGGCATTCAAAACAGCCAGACTTGGCATTTTGAATGCTTTAAGTGCAGAGGGGTTTGGGGTCTTTTAGACCCCCAGATCCCTCCACCAGAGTACCTGTAGACATAAAAAAAAATACATTTCGGCCGATATCCGATGACCAAAATATCGGTATTGGCGGTAAAAAGAACGATATTGGTCGATCACTAGTTGTTACCTAGGCTGTTCCCTTATTTTGGACTACAAAATAGGTTTTCCTAGCTTCATCTTAATTAATTAAATGGGGAATTTGTAGTTTATAGAAGATAGTTTGGAAGAAAGATAACATTTGTGAACATCTGATCACAGAAAGTGACAAGGACACTACATTTTTGGCAAGACCAACAGGTATTTTTGGCACTAGCTGAAAATTATCTTAGCCTGAAAAAGTAAACTAATGCAGCCACCACATCTAAGGCCTGGTAAGCTGCAATATAATACATTTTTTTTTTTTTAAACTTTAAAGTGGAACTATACAGTAATCACCTCTGCTCCAGTGATGTGACGTCTGTGAGTCCACTCTCTGGCATCATCATTTTCTCCACGGTTCCTTCCAGGTTCGGCATTTGTGGGCCATCTTGATTGGGATGACCTAACTCCTGTGCATGTACAACTCTTAGGCTCCTTTCACACAGGGGGACCGTTCAGATCTACCTGTCCGTTTTTCAGGCGGATCTGAACGGTCACCCCATGCATCTCTGTGGGGCATCGGATGTCAGCGGAGACATGTCTGCTGACATCCAATCCGATCCGTCAAATCTGGACAGATGGAAACCCTGTTTTCCATCCGACAGACGATCCGTTTCCATCCGATTCCCCCATAGAGAACAGTGGGGATCTGACAGCTCTGTCTCTGCACACAGAGCGGAGACGGAGCTGCCATCCGCCTGTTCAGTGGGGGATGGGCGGATCGATCCCCCGCTGAGAAAAACGGAGTCCGCCGACGGACTCTCCTGTGTGAAAGGGGCCTTATGGCCCGTACACATGATCCGAAAATCGGACGAAAATTAACGCTTGTGAAAGGATCGGACGATAATCTGATCGTTAGTACACAGCTTACGAGAGGCGATCACGACAGTTCACCCGATATTATCCGGTCATGCAAACATTAAAATTTTGATCGTATTATAACACATTGTACGATAATCGTATTATCAGTATGTTGTTCGTCCGAAAAAAATGGTGAGCAGTAGACAGCGCATGAGCAGTAGACATCATTTTCCCCTCACACGCTACAGCGTGGTTACGCATACCGGAAGCTAAGAATTATCGTCCGAGAAAATTCGTATCGTGAGTAACCTCTCCCGTTAAGCGAATATTATTGAGAGCTGCTAGAATACGAAAAATAACGGATGGAACGTCGCCCGATTTTCGGATCGTGTGTACTGGGCATTAGGCTTCATATACACTAGCAGCTCCTAAACCTGAGTTTAGGAGCTTTTGGCATTTTTTTGCCAAAGCTCCTAAACTTAAAGAGGTTGTAAACCCGTACAACTTTTTTTTTTGTAACCTGAAAGAGAAACACATAATGAACTAGTATGCACCACATACTAACTCTCTGATATACTTACCTTAGAACGAGCCCCCGTCGTGCCGCCCACTTACCTGTATGACGGGCGACATGTCCAGTCGCCCGTCTTCCGGGATCGCGGCATCCGGCCATCTGATTGGCCGGAGCCCGGTAACGTCACTTCCGCGCACGCGCGTGGGAGCCGATAGTCACGGCACGGGGCTCTGAAGAAACGGCACCAGCGGCCGTTTCTTCAGAGCGCATGCGCCAGTGACGTCACTGGCTGCATGTAAGGTAAATATCTCCTAAACGGTACATGTTTAGGAGATATTTACAGTACCTATAGGTAAGCCTTATCATAGGCTTACCTATAGGTAAAAGTTACAGAGGAGGGTTTACTTACTCTTTAACTCCATAAAAACCTATGGGGTTGATTTACTAAAGGCAAATTACATGTGCACTTTGCAAAGTGCAGTTGCTCAAGAGCTTAGTAAATGAGGTAAAGCTTCAATGCACTTCACATATCCAATCATGTGCAAGGAAAATTTAAAGGGATGCAATGTTGCTTGCACGTGATTGGATGATGGAAGTCAGCAGAGCTTTTGCTCATTTATTAAGCTCTGGAGCAACTGCTCTTGCAGAGTGCAACTGCACTTTGCAAAGTGCACAGTCTATTTGCCTTTAGTAAATCACCCCCTCTGTATCAATGTACAAATAGGCTTTTAGCAGGCTTTAGGAGCTGCTGCGGTTAGGGGAGCTTTAACCTCCCTCTACTGAAAGCAGAAAAATTGAGTTCAGGATAGGAACGTTTTGACTGCTGGCTGTAGGAGAACGTAAACCGATTTTGCTTTGTTTTACAATTCCCGCGGCCGCGGTAAATGTAGGCAATGTTTATGAAGCCAAAATAAGATTGAACAGGAAGGTAAGAAGACTTTATTGCAGAGAAGTCTTATTGCAGAGAAAACATAGAATGCCTCTTCTACAATAAGTTGTAGTTTGCAGTTTTTATTAAACAGATCTAGTTCCACTTTAAGTGACCTTTGTTTCCTTTTGTGTAAACTACAAACAGTATATAAGTATATAAAATGTTTCTGTTAAAAACTATGAAAACCATTGCTGAGTCCACTGTGGGTACATTTATTGCCTTCTTTTTTAATGATGTAACGCAGGGGCAGGCAACCTGCGGGCAGAAGCCGCTAAGTGTCGAGTCCGTCAGTTCACGTGATGAAGTCACATGCACCCGGCTCGTGGACATTTTAAAGTGGTTGTTAAGCCACTTTGTTATGTTTATATAAACGTCCCTGTTTGCTAATGACAAGCGTCCCAGTGCCTGTGCTTTAGTATTAAAATGCCGATATATACCTGATTTCCGAGCGCCGCTCAACGCTCACGTGACTGGCTGACTCTCCCCTCTCCCGATTTGACTGATAGAGCGGGAGGGGCTGAGAGCCCCCACTGATATCAGCTAGGAGGGGAGAGCTGGCCGGTCAGGTGAGCGTCTAGCGATGCTCAGGAATCAGGTATTTAGCGGCATTTTAATAATAAAACACAGGCATTGGGACACTGGTCATTATCAAACAGGAACGTTTGTGTAAACATAACAAAGTGGTTTAGGTAGTAGCTTAAGTAGCTGCAGGGGAAGGGGGGTGTAGTATGCAGGGTGTGTGTGCAGGGGGGGGCTGTGTGATGTGCAGGGGGTGTGTGCAGAGGGGGCTGTGTGATGTGCAGGGGGTGTGTGCAGGGGGGCTTTGTGATATGCAGGGGGGCTGTGTGATGTACAGGGGGGGGGGGGGCTGTGTAATATGTGGGGGGGGGGGCTGTGTGATGTGTTGGAGGGACTGTGTAATATACAGGGTGTGTGTGCAGGGGGGGCTGTGTAATATGCAGGGGGGGGGCTGTGTGATGTGCAGGGGGTGTGTGCAGCGGGGGCTGTGTAATATGCGGGGGGGGCTGTGTGATGTGCAGGAGGGACTGTGTAATGTGCAGGGGGGATGTGTAATATGCGGGGGGGGGGCTGTGTGATGTGTAGGAGGGACTGTGTAATATGCAGGGGGGGTGTGCAGGGGTGGCTGTGTAATATGCAGGGCGGGGTGGCTGTGTGATGTTTAGGAGAGGCTGTGTAATATGCAGGGGGTGTGTGCAGGGGGTGTGTGCGGGGGGCTGTGTGATGTTGTGATGTGTAAAAACGACTGTGTAATATGCAGGAGGTGTGTGCAGGGGGGGGCTGTGTAATATGCAGGGCGGGGTGGCTGTGTGATGTTTAGGAGGGGCTGTGTAATATGCAGGGGGTGTGTACAGGAGGGACTGTGTAATCCGCAGGGGGTGTGTGCAGGTGGGGGCTGAGTAATATGCAGGGAGGGGCTGTGTTATGTAGAGGGGTCCAGAGGTGTGGGGCTGTGTAATGTAAAGAGATACAGAAGTTCAGGGGTTGTGTAATGTAAAAGGAGTATGGAGGTGCTGGGGACTGTGTAATGTAAAGGGGTCCAGAACTGCGGGGGTTGTGTAATGTCAAGGGGGTCCAGAGACATGGGAGCTGTGTAATGTCAAGGGGTCCAGAGCTGTGGGGCTGTGTAATGTAAAGGGGTCCAGAAGTGCGGGGGTTGTATAATGTAAAGCGTACTAGAGCTGCAGGGGGCTGTGTAATGTAAAGTAGTCCAGAGGTATAATGTAGAGGGATCTAGTGGTGCAGGGTACTGTGTAATGTAAAGGGAGCCAGAGATGCGGGTGCTGTGTAATGTAAAGGGGGCCAGAGGTGCGGGGGCTGTGTAATGTTATCTTCATTTATTAGCAGGTGAATGCGACCCTCCATGCATTCACATACATTTAATCCGCCCCTTAAATGGAAAAAGGTTGCTGACCCCTTATGTAACGTGTACATTTTTTTTTTTTTGCAGGTTAAAGCACTTTGTCAGGAGTTATTAGACCAAATATGTGACCTCCTCCGGTTGAAAGATTGCCATCTCTTCGGACTCAGCGTTATTCAAAGTAAGTTCCCGATTTGTGTCCGGTCCTCTTCCTTATCATATCTTTGCAGAACAGGTCTGAACCCGGAAACTGAATAGACCCCTTAATGCAGCTAGATCTTCTGTTCTGTTGCTTGTAAATTGCCTGGTGAAGGGGTAGGGTACAGACATATTCTTTCATAGTTGTTTGCTCCTGGAAAATAAAGTGATTCTAAAAGGCAAAACTTTTTTTATTTTTTTATTTTGGATTTAGGGGCGAAGGTTAAAGATATTCTTTACTGTCTCATGAGCCTTGGAATATTTCAGTGGTTACACTAATAAGAAATCCTGGGAATTGTGCCATTTCGAGTCTTCTCTACTATTTGCAATATGCCAACCCTGATGAAGGGGGGAGTGTTCTGAGCCCCCGAAACACATTGGCACTTTTATGAACAAACACGGGAACGAGAGTTCTCACTTACGATTCTAAAAGCGCGATTTACACACCTTTGCGCATGTCGCACATAGCGCAGCCCATTCACTTCAGTGGGCTGCCCTATGCGCGTTGTCGCCCAAAAGAAGCTCCTACTCCTTTTTTGAGTGACAAGCTTAGCACAATTTTTAAATGTGCATTTTGCCACGCGACAAACTCAGCAGAGTCGCACTGGGTTTGGGGTGCCATTAAAGCCTGACTCCACATTGCATGAGTTAATTGCTCCCTTTTTCTAGGAGTGAACACCGAGCCTCTGGAAAATGGTGCTCCCCCATGTCCAGCTGTGGACTGTCCCTGACATATTGAGGTCCAGAGCCGGTGTATGGGCGTAATGATGTCAGGAACATTCCACCGCAAAGAATGCTAGATCACGAGGGGGGTAGGAGCTGATCGGTCTTGCTCTCAGATAAGAGGATTTGGGGAGTATATCTAGGCCAATGATGGAGAACCTTGGCACCCCAGATGTTTCAGATGTTTTGGAACTACATTTCCCATGATGCTCATGCACTCTGCAGTGTTGTTGAGCATCATGGGAACTGTAGTTCCAAAACATCCGGGTTGCTAAGGTTCGCCATCATTGGCCTAGATATACTCACCAAATCCTCTGATCTGAGAGCAAGACTGATCAGCTCCTACCCCCCTCGTGATCTAGCAGTCTTTGCGGTGGACTGTTCCTGACATCATTACGGGTCATTACGGATCTCCAAACCCCTAGAACAGGGGTGTCAAACCTAATTTCAGTGTGGGCCGCATCAGCATTATGGTTGCCCTCTAAGGGCCGGTTGCATCTGTTTGAACAGATGTCTGGAGCACCCCATCCCTCTTTAAATTGGATGTCAAGCTCCCCCCCACCATCAGAAGTCAAGAGTTCCCCCACCCTCCCTTACATCACAGTGCATCCCCCTTATCTTGTGCTGCTGCTGGGAAGAAGCTGGGGGCAGAGCTGGGAGGCAGAAAGTGCAGGGCCTGGAGGAGGGCTGGAGTCAGCTGAATGCTGAGACCAGGGGAAGCAGAGATTAAGGGGTGCAGCAGCTGCACAGAGAGGCGCAGAATTTGAAAGGGGAGTTCTGTCCTCCTCTCTGCTGCCGACTGCTAAAGCAAGGCAGAGACAAGGGAGGCGCCGCAGCTGCAGGAGAGGTGCGAAGGCCACATGAAATTGCCTGAAGGCCCGGATTCAGCCCACGGGCCTTGTGTTTGACACATTTTTCCTAGACAGTTAACCCATGCGGCACCGGCACAGCTCCACTGCATGGGACAACCCATGAGTGCCCGGAGTTCAGCTTAAAGAATAATGGCACCCACACGTGCGTTGTGCATTTTGCCGCGATTTGGATTTTTTAAATCGCCTAATAT
Source organism: Pelophylax lessonae (assembly GCF_965119305.1). Classification (NCBI taxonomy): domain Eukaryota; kingdom Metazoa; phylum Chordata; class Amphibia; order Anura; family Ranidae; genus Pelophylax; species Pelophylax lessonae. The sequence continues at coordinate 174,046,686 of NC_138780.1, forward strand.
GAACGGGGGCCCAACACTGTCGGAGGCAATTATAATCTCAAACAAATTGTAGCAAAATATTATTTTCCATCCAATCATTCTTCAACTGTCATTTTTAAGGACAGATTTGAACCTGACGTGTCATGAGACGATGATGTCATCTGACAGGTTTATACACCAGGCCTTATATGACCTGATTCCACACTTCTTAATGATCATCAGCTTTCTTTACCCGGAGTATAACCTTTCTGAAGTCAAGACTCATGGAAAATAAAAAATGACAGTTCTATTTTTATAAGGACCTTGTCTTTCACCTTTCCAATAAACCTGAGCAGGCAGAGATTGATAGAAAAGGTACCATTATTACCTTGTCTATAGCTTCCCCGGAGTTAATTACCAATGTATTTATCTGTTCTCTCTCAGCACTCGGGTCAATTATCACCAGCCTGGACACGTCTGGTGTCTGACACGACCCCGTTCTTATCACTGAACAAATCGCTGAACAACTTATCCAGTCATGCTGGGCTGTCAAGTTTAAATTCTTTTATTTTTTTAGGTATACTTAGTGCTTGGAGAGAAGGTTTCTTTTCTTTTGTGCTAGTTTAGTTTTTTGTTTGAAGTGGACTTTTCAATAAATGTGCACATCGGAATGATTACATTCCTAATTTGTCACAATACACTCATTGAAAAGGTGCGTTGGTGGAGCGCTGGACCCAATATTAGGTAAAAATTAGACGTACAGTTATTAACCACTTCTGGACTGAAAGGATTTGCCCCCTTAATGACCAGCCAGGCCATTTTTTGCGATTCAGCACTGTTACTTTAACTGACAAATGCGTGGTTGTGGGATGCTGTACCTTAGGCCCCTTTCACACATACGGTCCGTTTGTCCGATTTTCATCCATCCGTTGAACGGATGAAAAATGGACATCAATGTATCTCTATGTAAAAACGGGTGACAACGGATGATCATCCGTTAACATCCGTTTTCATCCGCTTCTGTCAATGTCCATTTTTTGGAACAGATGAAAGCCCTATTTTTCATCCTTCAGAAAATCGGATCGGACGAAAAAACGGATGTAAACGGACAAATGATGAAAAAAACGGATGAAAAATGGATGCAAAAACGGATAAAAAATGGGTGGAAAACTGATACATTTTGATGTGACTGAACTGATGAACTGAATGGACCGTATGTGTGAAAGGGGCCTAAATATAATTGATGTCCTTTTTTTCCCACAAATAGAGATTTCTTTTGGTGGTACAGTAAAACCTTGGATTGCGAGCATAATTCGTTCTGGAAACATGCTTGTAATCCAAAGTACTCTTATATCAAAGCAAATTTCTCCATAAGAAATAATGGAAACTCAGATGATTCGTTCCACAAGTCCTTCAGTTTATAGTCTACATATATACAAAGATTATAGCAATGTGATAGGTTGTGTAACCATAAAATGTCCATCCACAATATGCAGCCTTCCCAAGGGGATTAGAAGCAAAATCTAGCTGAGCTACAGAATATAAGAGAGATGAGAGGCGCCTCTAAGTGTAGCAATATGGTTACATTTAATAAAGGTTCAACATTTAGCAACTCACATGGTTGATAATTAAAATAGGCACACCTAAGTATGCAGGCATCCAGGGTAAAGCTGTCCACATAGACCATCTTCTGAACCACCGGCTCTCACCACTGTCAGTCTTCAATCGTGACCGGGAAGAATAGCCTGCAGTAGAGTGATCTGAAAGTGAGGCTTTGAATCACTCGTGGAGTGCAGCGGGGAAGGGATGATGAAGATGGCGGTGCACAGAAGATGGTCTATGTGGACAGCTTTACCCCGGATGCATGCATACTTAGATGTGCCTGTTTTAATCAGCAACCATGTGAGTTGCTAAATATTGAACCTTCATTAAATGTAACCATATTGCTACACTTTAGAGGCTCCTCTCTTCTTTTTTATACATGACGCTACTTGTATATCAAGACATTGCTTGTATATCAAGTCAAAATTTATTTAAAAAAATTGCTTGTCTTGCAAAGCGCTCTCAAACCAAGTTACTCTCAAACCAAGGTTTTACTGTATTTGATCACCTCTGCGATGTATTCATTTTTATTGCATTATAAACAAAAAAAGAGCGACAATTCTGAAAAAAAAAACAATATTTTTCATTTTCTGCTATATAACATTCCCAAAAGAAAATGAAATCTAATTTTTTCATCCTCTTAGGTCCGGTTCACACTTATGCGATGCGGGAAGGCTGCGAATCCGCAGCCTGTTCCCGCATCACACACGCACCCCCGGCAGTTCACACTGCCATATGCGATACGCTGGGGGTGTCAATGTAATCTTAACGACACCCCCAGTTTGATCGCATATCGCAGTGCGATCGTGCAGTTCGCACAGGATCGGATCGCACAAGTGTGAACCGCTGTGCAATCCGATCCTGATGCGGCTTCCAAAAAGGGTCCCTGTGCGTGTTTGGTGCGGCTGCGGTGCGAATTTAGCCATACAAAGTGCATGGCTAAACTCGCACCGCACAGCCGATCGCATGTAATGAAGGAGCAGTGCGCTCCGACATTACATGCGAACCCCGCACACGCACAAGTGTGAACCGGGGCTTAGACCAATTTGTATTCTGCTACATATTTTTGGTAAAAAAAAATTCCAATAAGCGTATTTCGATTGGTTTGTGCAAAAGTTATCGCGTCTACAAACTAGGGAAAAGATTTTTGTCATTTTTATTTTTTTACTAGTAATGGCGGTGACTAGCGATTTTTAGTGGGACTGCAATATTGTGGCAGACAGATCGGACCCCTTACTGACATTTTTTACATTTTTTTGGTGGGGGGGGGGGGGACCAGTGACATTACTACAGTAATCGAGTGCTAAAATATGCACTGTTACTGTAATAATGACACTTGCAGGAAAAGGGTTAACCCAGGGGTGATCAAAGGGTTAAATGTGAGCCTAGGGGAGTGTTTTCTAACTGTATGGGGAAGGGGCTTGTGAAATGAACACTGAGATAAAAATAGGAGGATCACAGGCACTCTGTGTTCATTCCAGAGAGAACGGTCTGCTGTGTTTACAAGAGCAGACTGTCGTGGATCGGCTTCCTCACTGCCTAATGGGGGCAGGCATGCGCCTCCGGCACAGGCACAGGTATGGTGGTTCGTGCAGCCGAACCAGCCTGCCACACTATATCTGCGACAGGCGGTCAGCAAGTGGTTAAATTCAGCTCTCTGCCAACTGCGGTCTTTGGAGTGGCCAGAACTGTTAAAAAAAAAAAAAAGAGGGATACAAGTTTTTATCAAGTACAAAAATGTTTTATTTATGTTGACAATAGGTAGGACGATATAGCTAATGTGTTTGGCGGGGCTCACAACTCCCCCGTCACCAGCGCTGGGCTATGTTCTGTTCAAAATGCCGCTTTAGACATGTTTGTTTATTTCTTACTGTATTGGACGATTTAGAGCCGGTTCACACAGGCGCGACCCGACTTTGCCGGGCGACCTGTGAAGTCGCGGTGCGCAGCTCGCACCGCGACCTCGGAGCGGCCGACACGGACTTCATATAATTGAAGTCAATGCAGGTCGCTCCAGGTCGCCCCAAAGTAGCTCAGGACCCTTTTTCTAAGTCGGAGCGACTTGTGTCACTCCTATTAGAACGGGTCCTGTGCTAATCTATGGCAGGCGACCCGCGGCGAATTGTCAGGCGACCAGGTCGCCCCAGTGTGAACCGGCTCTTAAACCACTAATAAACATATTTAAATAAAAAAAAAAAATGCCGCTTTATGCATTGACATACCTCCTTGGACCCTGCCTGCCTTGACAATATGGTCACCTGCTGACTAGACATGTGCAATTCCCTTCAGTCCGAATACAAATTTGGACGAATTTTTGGTTAATCGGAGATTCATGTATCTGAAATCTCCGAAAGAAATAGTAACAAATGTCAACGTTTTGAATTTGTTTTGTTAGTTTTCTAACGAATTCCAAATTTTGGGAACGGTTAGAATACGGATCAGTCAAAAAAAATGATCGACCCATTAGAATTCTGTCTGAAGAATAGCTGATTGTTAAGCTGTGTCCTTAACAATTGATGACTCATCAGCTGTTAGCAGGCTTTCTTACTGACAGCTGAAATCCATGCTGGCCATACAAAAATGTTAAAAAATCTGCATGGGGTCCCCCCCTATCCATACCAGGCCCAAGCCAAAGTTTTAAAAAAACGCCCCTCCCCCCAAATTTATATCAGACCCTTATCTGAGCATGCAGCCTGGCAGGTCAGGAAAGGGGGGGGGGAAAACGAGCAATCGCCCCCTCCTGAACCATACTTGGCCACATGCCCTTAACATGGGGTGGTGCTTTGGGGTGGGGGGGTCTACTCCCGACAACCCTGGGCTGTGGTTGTGGGGGTCTGCGGTTGTGGGCTCATTGGAATCTGGAAGCCCCCTTTAAGAAGGGGGGGCCCCCCCATATCCACCCCCACCCTAAAGGGCCTGACATGGATTGGGGGGTCCCCACGTTGTTTTTTGTTGGATATTTCTATTTCTGGTATCGTTTTGGTTAAATTTCATCTGTCAGTGGGGAAGCCCGCTGACAGCTATTGAGTCATTGGTTGTTAAGGAGGTGGCGGCGGGCTTCCTGGTCCGCTGTTCAACAACCAGCTATTCTTCACACACAATTCGATTTGGCCGATCATTTTTCAAGCGATCTGGAAATTTGGAATTTGTTAGAAAATTAATAAACTAAACAAATTTTAACGAAACAAATTCTGAAACCAAACTAAATGAATAACTAAACAAAATTAGTAACATAGTGAACCATAGTGAAATCCGAAATTAAACAAATTTTTCCATTCTGCACATGTCTACTGCTGACTTGGCACCATCCAAAGGCAGCTTCATTCTTCAATGAGACAGAATTTGAACCTCAACACAATTTTACTTTAGCCATTTGAAGTACAGAGGATGTTTTTCCAGTCTTATGAAGTGCATGGAAAATAACAGAAACACCTCGAAGTGTAGACTGTTACATAGTTTATTAGATTCACAAGTAGAACAACTAACATGGACTGCAAGGCTCATTGATAAAAAAAATCCCTATTGAGTTGACGGGGCTGGAAGGAAGCCGATGCTCAGCTGTTGGCATGGACAAGGAAGCCGGCCGGGACCGTCTGTCACTGGGATCGAGGGCTGGAGCGCAGAAGCTTGAGAAAGGAGCGCGTTTATCAGTCCAGGCATTGCGCAAAAGCATTTGAAACCTGAGAGCAACAGAAGAGACTTTTTGGAGTTAAGAACACATACTTGAATAGAAATAATTTTTTTCAACCAGACTTTAGTGTAACGTTAAGCTGCCAAATGCCAATATGTATTGGAAATCCTGATTTGGCAAATTATGGCCCATTTGGGGTTCCATCTCAAGGTCTCTGAGCATTCTGAGATGTGATCATTCTTGATGTTGAACAGTTATCTATATTTCCTAAAAGTACCAATTTGCTCGATCCAGAGAATCAAATCATTCATGAATCCTGAACATTCACCATTTATGACTTTGCACTTTTTTTGATGATTGGGAGGAATTTGATGGCTCTGGTACACATGGGTAGAGTCTCTCACAAGCCTCTTGGTGGGCTTTCTTGCCCCTTTAACTCCATGGCTTTGTATACTTGGATTATAAAGTCCAGTATAGGTTGCTGTCATCGGGCAGCACTGTAAGTTTTCACTTGTCTGCGGTTTACCCTGTGAATGGCATTGTTGATGTAACACTGTGCCATTCAGGGTGATGCATGGAAACAGCTGAAGCCACCCTGATGGTTGTGTCCTCCAGGACTTACATTTCTGGGCCTGCAAATTCCAGAATTACCATCCACAGCAAAGAGCTCTTTCTTCTTCATTTACAAAGAACAATAAATTGCTTAAGTAAGCAAGCTTGAAATTAATTTGAACGACAGCACAAGATTTACACGCGTTTCTTCGGCTGCTAATATTCTGCACACAATCAAATTAATGGGCAGAGGTAAACTTTTGCATACCTTGGTATTTTCTGTATTTAAAGCTGAACTCCAAGCACAAAAACTTTCATCTAAAGTGTTACTAAACCCAGGACCCTGCAGTCACTATATCTGCTCTCCCCAGGAGTCTTCAGTCACTATATCTGCTCTCCCCAGAACCCTGCAGTCACTATATCTGGTCTCCCCAGGAGCCTGCAGTCACTATATCTGCTCTCCCCATGACCCTGCAGTCACTATATCTGCTCTCCCCAGAACCCTGCAGTCACTATATCTTCTCTCCCCAGAACCCTGCAGTCACTATATCTGCTCTCCCCAGGAGCCTGCAGTCACTATATCTGATCTCCCCAGGAGCCTTCAGTCACTATATCTGCTCTCCCCATGAGCCTGCAGTCACTATATCTGCTCTCCCCATGAGCCTGCAGTCACTATATCTGCTCTCCCCAGGAGCCTGCAGTCACTATATCTGGTCTCCCCAGGAGCCTGCAGTCACTATATCTGGTCTCCCCAGGAGCCTGCAGTCACTATATCTGGTCTCCCCAGGAGCCTGCAGTCACTATATCTGCTCTCCCCATGAGCCTGCAGTCACTATATCTGCTCTCCCCTGGAGCCTGCAGTCGCTATGTCTGCTCTCCCTAGGAGCCTGCAGTCACTATATCTGGTCTCCCACAGTACACAAAACATGGAAATGCAATTATTTTAAGAAATAAAAACTGCTAAATACATTTTCTCATTAGCAGTATATAGCAGTCTTGTGACTTCTATCAGTGTCTGGTCAAAGCTTGTAGGAGGAGCTTTCATTCTCCCCTGATTGTCCTGTGAAGCTGCATGACCCCTGACCCTCTGTCTTGGCCCTGTGCTGATCGCATGCACCCTCCCAATAAAAGTTAAAAACTCTTTAGTAATATACACCGAACTGAGCATGTGCAGAGAGACTCCAAGGCTCTGTTCTATCAGGAGATGGATTGGGGACAGTGGAAGAAGGGGAGGATCAGAGAAGAGAGGATCATACATACTTTATACACAGTGCAGTGCAAAGGATTAACCCCTTAGGTTCCGCAGTGAGTATAACAAGCATGCTTTACTGCATATACAGACTGATTTTACTGTTGTGGGTTTAGTAAGAATTTTACTGTTGTGGGTTTACTAACAATCTTCCTCAATTCCCACAAAGGGTATAATCCCACTTTGCTTGCACCAAATGCCTTTGCAAACCCATATATTACTTTGCAAAAGTAGATATGACATCATATACTTTTTTTTTCTCCCTTCTAAACAACTACAAAAAAAAAATTGTAAATTATAGTAAGGTGTTCCTATATCTCTAAATGGGGCAAGGATGGCTGGACCTCCAAATATATACAAATATAAATTCAGCCATGCATATATAAAGCTGGCCATACACTAGTAGATTTTTTAACGAACACTGGTATGAAATTGCTTGTACATTCAATGAGTGGATGAATGTCGTTTGAAAGTACTTCGAAATTTTGTTTACATAAAACATTCAATTTTGGAGACAAAAAACACATACACTGTTAGAAGTTTGATCAAGATTTTCCATCCTGCTCCTCTGAATTTTCTCTTTACTGCAGTTGAAAGCAGTTGATTTGACCCCCGTGATTAAGCTCCGAGGGGCGGAGTTAAACACATTGGAGGCGTGGCTGAGACTGCCATTTATTTCAATACCATTGGGTTTGCGTTGATGTGAGGCTTCATGGGATGCATCCTTTGCTCAACAGTTGTTTGGAGCCGAGACAAATTCCCTGGGCTGCACTCCATGGTGGACACAGAATTGCTTTCCCTTGTAGCCTGAGCGACACACATTTTCCATTACCTGTTCCTGTAGATTTGACACCACTAAAGATTAGAAAATCAATTCAGTGGAATGAGGGTTTTTGTGGGAGGTTTTATGGCGATTCGGTTTTGAACTCGATTTCCTTAAGTGGGTTGGAATGTTATCCCTAGCTCCTAGAGCTCGGGACAAGAATAACGACAGATTGTCGGTGACCTTCCCACTGCAGACAGGGACCTGGCCCTTGTCTCCATCCCTTTTCGCTTTGGCCTTGGAGCCATTGGCCATTCTCATTTGGGAGTCTCCTGTGGTTGAAGGTCTGCAGATCAGCGCCTTAGTAGAAAAGATCTCTTTACGTGGATGATGCATCTCCTATATCTTTACAAACGCTTCCCTACAGGCTGCCCTGGATCTATTTTAATTAATTTGTAAGATTCTCGGGAATATGTATAAATTGGGCCATGGACAAGTTGACAATCTTTCCCTTAGACCCTCAGGCTCGAGGTAGAGGCGGCAGTTTTTTTTTTTTAGGTAGAGGTAGACGAGTGGGAACCTTTTATTTGGGGGGGGGGGGTGCGCTCTCCCTCAGTTGACAAGATCGACTCTACTCCTTTCCGTACGGTATGGGGGATTGGCCTTACCAGACTACGGTACATATTACTGGGCAGCCGCCGCCCTTGTAACGGTCCAGTGGTGGTTTATGCTCTCACGGGCTAATGCAGCCTGGAGGCAGCCACCTTGGCGCGTATAGCACTTGAGTGTTAATTAATTTTAATTGCCAAAATAAACGATTATACTGGCCAATTAAATTAATTGATGCTCAAGTGCTTGATGAGCCTAAACATATTACACAGGTTTACAAGCTTCAAACTTTATTTTACCAAAACGTCGCTGCCAAGAATCAAGGCGGCGAGATGGCCAAAGCGTCCAGTGTCCATAAAGCCCAAAATGTATGTATAGCCAAAATTTTTATTTTTTTATTTTGGATAGATTCATTTTAGATTTTTTGCCTCACTGTGTACCATTGGGGAAATTTACATTCACCTCCCCTCCCAGAGATCCAACAGGAAGTTAACCACTTCAGAAGGTTTTACCCACTTAATGACCAGGCCATTTTATGTGATTCAGCACTGCGTTATTTTAATGATGCTGTACCCTAATACAATTGATGTCCTTTTTTTCCCACAAATAGAGCTTTCTTTTGGTGGTATTTGATCACCTCTGCGGTTTTTAGATTTTGCTCTATAAACAAAAAAAGAGCGACAATTTTGAAAATAACACAATATTTTTTACTTTCTGCTATAAATAATTCCCAATAAAACTCAAAAAATTTTATTTTTTTTATCAGAATTTGTATTCTGCTACATATTTTTGGTAAAAGAAATCCCAAAAAGCGTATTTTACTTGGTTTGCGCAATAGTCATAGCATTTACAAACTACGGGATAGATTTCTGGACTTTTTATTTATTTTTTTGTTTTTATTCGTAATGGCAGCGATCAGGGATTTTTAACAGGACTGCGACATTGCGGCGGACAGATCGGACCCCTAACTGACATTTTTGACACTTTTTGGGGACCAGTGACACTAATACAGTAATCAATGCTAAATAATATGCACTGTTACTGTATAAATGACACTGGCAGGGAAGGGGTTAACGCTGGGGGTGATCAAAGGGTTTAATGTATGCCTAATAATGCTTACTGACTGTGTGGGGGAGGGCTCTGTGAGAGGCACAGAGAGATCGGGGTGTCAGCTTAGCTGAAACTCCTGATCTCTCTCTGCTTGTGTGACAGAAGCCCTGCCTGCTTTGTTTACATAAGCAGGCGGGTCTTCTGTCAGTTTCTGTGACAATTGCCGGAGGCCGTCAGCGATCGCCGCCGCTCCTCCTCCTAACTCCCGCTGTGTCTCATCACAGCAGGAGCGCGCGCCGCCGAGACTGCCTGCACATGATCACGTAGATCTACGTGATTATGTGCAGCCGAACCGCCCTGCTGCAGTAAATCTGCGTGGGGCGGTCGGCAAGTGGTTAAAGACCGCACTTTTTATTTTATTTTTTTTTAAAACCTGCAAGACAATTGCATAATGTGCTAGTATAAATCACATGTGCTAGAATGACATCACTCCGCATGTGCGTGGGAGTCACAGACCGCGCACGGAGCTCTGAAGGGACTGCACGGATATGCTGTCTCTTCAGAGTGTTTGCGCTGGTGACCTCACCGGCTGCATGCAGTGTGAAAATCTCCTAAACTGTGCAGATCTAGGAGATATTCAGTGTACCTACAGGTGAGCCTTATTATAAATAAGAAATTATAGGCTTACCTTTTAAATTAGGGGAAATCCCCATTCATACAGTTGTCCCCAAAACTATGAACTGATTTTCCCCTCACCTCTTGTTCTGAGAACAGCTCTAAAGCTTTGAATGTCCCCTGACATCTCCTCGGGTGCAATGGTCATCAGTACAAATAAAAGGGTGAATTTCCCCACTGGGGACCCAGACCGCAATAAAAATGAGAGGTTATAACCATTGCCAACTCTTTCCAAAACAAAAAAAATAAAATAAAAAAAATGTTTTCCATAGATACACTTTTTAGGAAATACAGGTTAGTCACCTTCAACCCCTTAGCCTGTGATTGGATAGCAAAGGAACAGCAGAACACTGATAAGGTCAACATTCTTTCTTCCTATCTGCAACAGTATTATAGTGAAATCTGAGTAAGCCATTTCAGCAGACTGAAGGGAAGGCTGGCATTCAGCCTCAAAGGGTATCAATGATCAAAAGGTATTATCATATATTAATTTTCACATTGTATTTCAATTATTTATAGCTTACTCCTATTACTCAAGTCGATCTTGAAGTTTGTAAACTTACTTTTTGAAGATCCCCACACATTTACTTCCTTGCATTCTGTGACACACATTCTGTGTGTCACTATGCCCTGTAAGTAGGCACTGCTGTGTCACATTTCACAGAACCTGCCTTCTGACCTACAAGCGGTGCTGAGAGGAGGAGTTTCAGGAGGCAGGGTCAATGCAGGAATTACTCCTTGCAGGTAGAAAGGTACCATGGGATATGTAGTCCTTAGAAATGTAAAGTAGGCAGCAGAGGAAAAGCTGCAAAGCATGTAGGGAATCCAGAAAGTTGATGAAAAAGACGGCCAGCAGACAGGCAACACTCACACCATGAAAGGAGATTTTTCAAGTAAACTTATGTTGGATTACCTATTCCATGTACTCCTACAATATGCCTCTTGGGTAGTATTCTGGATGAGGACGAGTGGCAGAGGTATCATAGAGTGTTACTGAAAGAAAAGCTGTATCTGGCTAGGAAAGCCATTGCACTCAAATGGATTCAACCCAATCCTCCATCTGTTCGTACATGGATGAAGATGGTAAATCAAACACTGCCATATAAAAAGACGTGTATATGAACACAGAGGGTGCCCAACAAAATATAATAAGATTTGGGATGTGTGGTGTGCAATAATTAAAACCCAATAATTAAAAAGCCCATTGACTCAGAGACGTACAGTATAATAACCGTTAGAATTTAGAATTAGAATTTAGAATTCACAAAGTTGATATCTAATACCTGGGGAAATAGCGGTGACTCATTGAATGCTTTATATCTTTTATTTTGTGATCTAAGCAAGCTGTGTATACATTTTCAAACAACTTGATACATGGCAGTTTAACTGTATTTTATTGCTATGGTGATCATGTTGAGCATTTTGTTGAAATTGTTACTGTAACGCAATTTTTGTTTTAGTAAAACATTTTTACAAAATAATAAAGTATAAAAGAAGAAAAAAAAATATTATGCTGTCTCCTAATCCTAATGGTGCTTCCTCTGTGTATTCTCTGCAGACAACGAGCATGTGTACATGGAACCCTCACAGAAGCTGTACAAGTACTGCCCCAAGGAATGGAAGAAGGAGGCCAGCAGGGTAAGTCACTTGACCTGACGTGTTTGCTCAACACATTTCTTGGCTGTGTTTTGCTGAGGAATTTCACTGCTGAAAGAATCCATAAGAAACTTTTTCCAGCAGTCAAACATCTTCTTGTGAGTTTATGGCAGAAGAAAAAAATTAACCTAGACCAACCTTTTCTAGCCAGGGCTCCATGGATCACTAAGGTTTCTCATGAGGTTGCAAGGAGTTCCTTGAGCAATTACCACCAATGTAGGTGGTCACTTCCACATTGACCATCAATGGAAGGAGACGCCACAGCTCTCATCGCCCATGTTTCTTTTCTATTCTCGTTCATTTCATTTTACCATTGGTCAGTGGAGCTCCAGATGAGCAGAGACAAGGTGAAATAGAGGGATCAAAATCTACGAGAGAGATACTTCTAAGAGTAGTATTTAGTTGTACGTATGGGAAAAAGTGTAGTAAGCGTATACTCACATTCATAAGGTTGTTGGTTATCTGCCCTAGGGTCAAGCAATCTATTTTAGCATATGGAGATAGACAATACTGTCTCTACGTAGAGTGTGGACCTTCACACTTGATGCTTGTCTGAATTTTCTGGTAATTCTTGCACTGTGCTAGGTTGCGATCAGATCCAATCCAATAGTAAAAGGATGATCCCCCAAAATGGAACCAATGTGTGGTCAGTAGAGGCTCCCTTTAAACAAAAAGGTGCATCCAAGTAGATTCTTCAGGAATGCTGGTATTTATTGGTCATAAAAACAGGTTAAAACACCATCAATAAGTTTTGTGGCTCTTTAGAAGCCACTTTGTCAGGCTAGCATACCTCCTCTGCTGTGGTCCACAATGTATCACATACTCCTTTCTGGCTCATCTTAAAAGCCTTCCTAGTGTGGATCTGGTGATGGAGTGGCTGGTCTGTGGGTGGGTTTTTATCTCTTCACACAATGCATTTATCTCAACTAATAATGTTCTGTATCTTACATATATACATTTGTACTCTTGTTAGTACCCTATATGCACACTTCCTGAAGAAGCCGTGCGGCGAAACATGTAGAAGAAAATGCATAGTAATGTGACTACCCTAACAATAGTTAAAGAGGATGTTAACAAAAATTTTTCTGTGGAATTTTCCTACGGATTTTAAAATTAATTTTGAATAAATATTACTGATTTTTAACTGCTATGCCACTCCTACATGTTATCTATTTTGTACTAGAATATTCAAGGGATGTGGTGCTGCTAAAATGTATTCCTTTCACCCGCCTATATACTTTGAACTTCATCAGGAAAAGGTTTACTGTACACTTTAATGGGTGGGATCTGTATACATTCCTAAAGCTCAGAGTATACTGTATTGATAATGTACAGTTATTACATCAGTCACTGTTCTCAAGGAGCTTACCATCTAAGGTCCCTATCATACTTACTGTATATAGGGCCATACTAGAGCCAGTTTTGAAAGGGGCCAAGTAACCTACCAGTATCTGCTATCTGAGGCATGGAACACTACCTACTTGCCCCCTGTTATTACAAAAAAAAAAAATTGTTCTATTATATATATTTATCCCCATGGCAGTATCCTATCCTTATATACTGTACAGGCAATGTGTTTAATGGATTCCATTTTTATTTACTGATTTTATCATGAGCAGATATACGGAATCACCCTATTAACAGAAATTGAGAATGTGTTGCTGGCAATAGAAGCCTGAATTCTACTCTAGCAGTTGATCGATTTGCCAGAAAGTTTGTTGTTTTATGAACCCCATAAAGGAATCTGCAGAACTGCCCCCCCTAGTGGTTTCGGTGGTGCCTTCTCCATATTGTTATTTAAACAATTCCACAATGCTCTTGATTCCACAGCTGAAGATATGTGATCTAGCTTTGGCTGTGTGATTAGCGCATCACGTATAACTTAGACATTTGTATGTCATTAATCCAGGGGCCGTAAACTGTGGAGTGCTGCATGCTTGGGGCTTGAGGTCATCCTGTGTTTCTCAAAGCGCCAGTTTCATTCCCCAACAACTGTCACAGGGAGCAGGAGCAAGTTACAAGGATGGGATCCACATGGAGGATTGAAATCAGCTGTTGGTTTTTAAACATGTAGGAATTACTGCCTTGTTACACAACGTTAGGACACACAGTTGGTGCTATTTTTCCACGAAGGGCCTTCATGATTTTGCTTAAAACATGGGTGTCCAACTTTTTGGCTTCTCTGGGCCACATTGAGTGTAGAGAAATGTTCTCAGGCCGCATATAAAATATATACTATAATTAAGGTACATAAGTAATAAAATGCCGCCGCGCCCCCTGCACTAATTTAACACAACTAGAGGATGATCAAAGGAAATGGAATCAGTATACAGAGGTTTACTTGTTCTGAGAGATATTAAAGGAACACTCTAACCACCATGACCACTTCAGTGATTTGAAGTGGTCATGGTGGTAGGAGTCAGAAACACTGCACATGCTCGCCCCCCCCCCCCCCTCCTCCCTTCCGTGGCAGCGTTTGCCTACAGTTAGTTGGAAGCCATTGTGGCCATGCCCCCGACCCGACTTCCTTCCTCCACAGCAAAAAAATAAAATTGTCAGGGGTCAGTGGGCCGCATTGCCTGCGGTTCTGGGCCGTAGGTTGGACATGCCTGTGGCATTACAACATTACTTAAAGGCTTAGCCCTCCTAGGGATACTTGGGGAGACTTGTGTAGCGCTGCCCCCCATGAGGGCTGCCTAAAGGATTTTTAGCTCACTGGTTGCCCTGATCTTGCAAGTCCTCTGACACCTCTGACACCCTGGGGTCAGACATTCTTGTTGTGCCCAAAGATACTTAAGACACACACAGTCAAATGAAACAGTTGAATTTTGTTTACAGAGGTATCAAGAGAATTCGAATTTAGTAACATAAACTTGTCACTTGCAGAAGGTTTCTATGACAAATAACCCTGATGGCGGAAAATGGTCAAAAGAAACAAAAACTGATTGCAGTATATAATGAACACTTATATAAGATCAAATACTCTGTTTAGGTTGGGATCTATGGGTACGGGCCTGAAAAAGGAGCAGGGAAATTAACAAGTTTTTTTCAGACCACTACCTTTACATATTCCAATGCCACAATCCCAAGAACTTTATGAATACTGTATTTATCAATGCAAATAATTAGACCCTTAAGTCTTTAAACCTGCTCACTTAGTAATAGAGTCCTTGCTGAAAGTGTTGGCCCTCATGGCTTTAGTCTCTTTGTAGGAGGGATATGTTGTAGTCCATCAAAGAAAAGAAGGGCTTGTGATGTACTTGAGATATCATGATAATTCAAATGAAGTAAGGTAGGCTGGTATTGTCTCAACAAGCAGGGTGGTGGAAAGTATACTTGTGGTGTCCTGAAGCAACACTGTCGCTGCTCAGAAAAGAGAAAGTGTAGCACAAGGTCCTACAGGTTTAGGCAAAGGAACAAGACCGTGATGTCTGCATGCAGTGTCTCTTGTTGTAGCAGGATGGGCAGGTGCCCGCTCACCAGTCCCAACGTCCCTTGGTATCGAAAGTAGCCTCTGTAGAATCTGTCTCAAGGAATGGTGGGGCCTCGTATCACACCATGCTGCAGCTCTGCTGGATCTGGCATGGATGTGTTGGGAGCAGCCTCCAGGCTGCCACTGAGCAATCAAAAGTAGCTGGCAAGGTATGCTCCTGCACCCGCTCGCAATGACTTTTACTCCCTTTAACACAGGCCGCGACTTAACCACAGCACAGTCTGAGTCACTTGCTTGCAAATCCATGCCAGGGTCCCAGGAGAGCTATCCCGCCCCCCACACAGGTTTTATATCCCCTCTCCCAGCATTCTGTTCTTTCTTCTACAGCCAGCTGGTACTTGTAGTCCAAAACAGTCCAACTTAATTGCAAACCCTCTGGAATACATGTCCCAAGATGCTTTGCTTCACTCTCTTCACTCTGCTGGCAGGATGTGATGACATAGTCTAAACTGAGCACTAGAGAGGAACAGTCCCACTGCAGCAGATGCTATGAAATGTCTTCTGATAAGGCAAGCAATTTTGGCCAGCTCCTGGCTACATCTGGATGCTGTCTGTTGGGTATGGTGGTGAGTCCTCATCTGTAAAGTTCTAGGCTTTTACACTTGGAAGAGAGGAGACCCCTATTAAGCAGCAGAAGGTGTGAGACTAAAAGGTGGTGGGAAAAGAGCTAGGAACAATGATCAGGACATTTCATCTCCATTATGACATGGGGTGACATGGCCATTTCATAGTCGTCATGACATGGGGTGACATAGCCCAAAAGACTCCCTCTGTATTGAAAAAAAAATGCTTCTGGTTGGTTTGACCACCGTATTCTTCATCCCCTGTGTCAGAATATAGTTTACCATTTTATTAGTCAATCTTAAAGGTGAGATTTAGGGATGGAGATCCAAGCTAGCTGGACCAGTGTAAGTATGCATGCGTCATGCCCATAGGATTTCCATGGAAGACTGAAATCGCAGTTGTAGGCAGAGGTACTACAGTGATCCACCCTAGCTTCTTGGACCTGTGCCGAGCGATTGTCTGCTGCATTATGAGGTCGCCTGGTCGGCCACGGCCACCTATCAGAGAGTACTGCACTTTCCTAATGAATGCAAAGCAATTTCTGACTGGATGAGGTGAAGAGGTGGGACAATGATATTACAATCTCCATCTCGTCCAATGAGAGAACACTGTGGATTAACTGAGAAAATGCAAAGTGTTCCACGAATGGCACCCTTACCAATCAAGCAGTGTACTGTATTCAGTTCAGGGCAGAGTCTCGGGACAGGATCTGGAAGAAGGTGGCAATTATTGTAGTAGGTAGTGTCTGCTACAGTGATTTCCAGCTTCCACTGGGATCCCACAGGTAAGGTGCATACATACTTACATTAGTCCAAACTGGACCAATGTAACTATGTAAAAATTGTTTATACCTAAATTTTAACTTTTAAAGTAAACACACGATTTTCCTATTTAGAGCAAGCAACAGCCCTAAGCTACAACTCCAGCAACTCATAGCTTACACCATACATTCCTCTTGGCGGCTGAACAGAGGCAAGTGTAAGTTTGGTGAATATGGCTACGTTAAAGTGAAGTTTGTCCTGTGTGGACAAAACATATCTTCACTTTAATATAGACCTTCCTATTGTAAACGTCGAGCCTGCCATCACTCATCTCTCATTCTGCACATACGATTTGCCTATCATGCTGACCCTCTTGCTTCCATACTTTAATGCTGAACTCTGATGAGCTTAAAAAAAAACACATTTTGGTAGCCCCCCTCCTCCATTGAGCTGTAACAAAAAACAAGTTTTGCCCCCCTCCCCTGGTAAGCTGTAAATAATAAGTTTTGGTAGCCCCCTTCCCTTGGTGAACTGTAAATAACTATTTTTGGTAGCCCCCTCCCCCAGTATAGTAAGGATCTAATTTTCATGCAGTCTAGGGGGATATTTACCTTATGTCTTGCACTCCCCTTCACTCCAGCTTTAGAATAGGTTGGGCCCTCAACCCAGTGCTGTATTTTGGCCTAGGCCAACAAGGCCCAGGCCTAGGGCGGCACTTTGCAGGGGGGCAGCATAAAAGCCGCCCCCCCCCTCCACCTGAGACTCTTTTGGCCAATGGTTGCTAGAGCTGCCTCACCCACCTCTCTCTCTCTCACCCCCCCTCCTCTATCTCACTCTCTCACCCCTCTCTCTCTCTTCCCTCCTCTCTCTTTCTCTCAACCCCTCTTCTCTCATCCCCCCTCTTTCTCTCTCACCCCCTCTCTTTCTCTCTCTCTCTCTCATCCCCCCTCTCACCGCTCCCCCCTCTCTCTCTCATACTCTCACTCCCCTTCTCTCTCTCATACCCCCCTCTCTCCCTCCCTCCCTTCCTTTCCCACCCCCTCTCTCTCTTTCTCCCTCACCCATCCCACCTCTCTCTCTCCCCCTCTCTCTCTCCCACCCCCCTCTCACCCCCCCCCCCCTCTTGTGAGATCTCAGGGATTCATGCTGGCACTTGGAGTCCTTCAATCTTGGAGGGAGTCACATCCGTTAAAAAGGAAGAAGTGTGGCAAATTTACATAGGAGGGGGAAAGGGGGCGCCCAATTTTAGTCTTGCCTAGGGCAGCACAAAACCAAAATACACCACTGCCTTAACCTCCCTATGTACAAAGGACCAGTGGTCCTGCATAGTATTGGATGACATCATTGAGGGGGCAGCTGCACGCCCAGAGAAGAGGAGAGGCTCTGGGGAGCAAGGAATAAGGTAAACAATTGGGTCTATTATATGCCCCTCAGACTAAACAGGCAGTAAACCCTTACTACCTGGGACATGTCATTAGCTGACTGGTGCTCAGCTTTAAGTCACTGTACCAGAACAACCATGCCGGTAAAGTTTTGTTCAACTTTACATTGACATACCAGATTCAGAAAATATTGAAAGAAGTGGTTTCAGCAGGAGGTTAGTAATGGCAGTCCCTGTATTATTCTTACTTTAAACTGCACCCACATTGCATGCATTCAACAAAGGAACAGATTAGGGAAGATCGGCTCTGCCCTTGTTTTTCCAGTTATGAAAATTTAAAAATGTATGAATAGTACTTCCTATTTATCGAACTCCAGTCAAAAGTTTTGTATGTGTTTAGGACTGACTTGGGAAGAGTAAATACTCCTGTCATATTTATATTGCTGTTTATGACCCTATTGGGGAGATTTTAATACACTTCCTGTCCCTCTGACACAGTGCTTTAAGTGGCCCAAAAGAGGTGCCGGTACTCTATTATAGCCTATAAATTTTGTCCACCCCCCACCCCACACCAGGGTCCCCACAGAGCACCCCCCCGGCCTGGGCTGGGACTCCCGAGCAGGGGGACTCACTGGTGCTGACTGGTCTGGCTCTGGAGTGGGAAATATTCTTGGGGGGGGGGCAATTGAGGGCGCAGATGTCCAAAATAAGCATACTGGTACACTAAGGGGCACGTAGAGGTGGCGGTATGCTCAAGAGCCATATTTGGAAGTGGCGGTACTGAGTACCAGTGCATACCGGCCCACTTAAAGCACAGCTCTGACAGCAGGATAAGTAAGTGATAACAACTTTACAGAGGCTCTAACCCTTTCCCACTTTTGAAAAAGTGTTTAGTTGCAGTCTGTGCATAGCTCCCTCCTAGTGTTGGTTTGTTTTACTAGTTACCACGCTAGGAGCCTCCATAAGTTAGAGCATGGGACATGGGTTTCCAACCTACCCTGCTGCGATTGATGCTACACAACCTACAGAGCCTTTGTCAGGTTTAAAACAATTACTGCACACCTGAATTGCTTGGCCCCCGGTCCTGTGGTTTGAGATTGGGTCTGTCAGGGGGCCGTTCTACACAGCTGGCCCCAATACACCGGGGACATGGGTTTCTAGTCATGTGGTCCATAAGGTGGACGTGTCATCACCAATCCCCTGACTGTGCCAGTCTTTACACCTACTACTGACTACTTGTTCCCCAGGTATAGGCCACCATAAATGGTGCACTTCTTTATAGTTTGCATAAGTCTGTTACAGAATGGCTCCACCTTGTATGACATGTCCTGTTTAGTGCTTTGCCCACAAAGGACCGGGGCCCCCAGCAATTCAGTTGTGAAATAATGGTGTTCACCCCCAACAAAGGCCCAGTAGACTGTGTAGTGTGAGCTGGAGCACAGGTCTCCAAATTACCTCTCTGCAATTAAGTTACACAGGTGGTAACGCAGGAAGTGGCGTAGTAACCTGCCACTAGAAGGCGCTACTTGTAACCCTACTGGATAGATTTCCCATTGCTTCTGTCCTGATAAAGGCGTCCTATGGAACAGGAAATGAGGGAGATCTCAGTCCACAAATGACACAGCCCCGTTCCTACTCTGTCCAAATGTTTTGAAGTGGAGTTCAGAGTTTAAACCTGAAATAAGCATAATGAATCACAAAAAGGTGTTAGCCATTTCTCATTGGGTATCATAGACACTTCAACCACCTGTTCAGCCGTAAGGAAAGATTCAGAATACCTTCTACAAAAATAAACATAAACTGCTATGTTCTCAGATCACATGTCAGAAAAATGGAGATTAACTTTAAATAGCAAATTACATTTCTTATATTTTTATTGTTTGTTTTTTGTTATTTATAGGGAATTGACCAGTTCGGTCCTCCAATGATTGTCCATTTTCGAGTGCAATATTATGTTGAAAATGGCAGACTGATAAGGTAAGATTTTCAATAGGTTTGTTCTCATAGCTCCATCCCCAGAGTGTTTAAAGTTTAAAGCGAACTCGTTATTTGCGTATACTGTACCTCCCAGGTAATTATTCACTAAGCAGGCAATAGCAGCCCCAAGAACCAGCTTTTTGCTTTTTTTTTTTTTTTTAATTGCCCTTCGGGGAAAAAAAAAAAAAAAAACTCTGGCTTCAATGCTCTCCTCCTCATTGGTGCTGCCCCGTCAGTAGTTGTCTCTCTCAAAATGCTGCAAGCCTCTGTTGATCCCGCCAGAAACGTCCTGTTTTTAGTTTGCTAACCCTGCCTCATTGCTGCAATAAAATCTCAAGCAAAGTTGTCAGCCCAGCCCAGTTCTCCACTGGTTTACAGAACATCTCCCTGTCTTCTCATCTCCATAATAGAGGCGGTATTCTGTAGTCCAGTAGAGGAGGATTCAGGATCACCAGTTAATAAATAAAAGGAAAAAAATCTCGGAAAGAGAAAACTAAGACTAGCCATACACTGATGGGTTTTTTTTTTTCAGCCTGCAGACAAAAAAAAAAAAATTCGAAAAAAAATGGATTCCTCCATTCATGCTTTACAGGGCAGATGGACAAATTCCCCTGCTTGGCTACTGCATTTAAACAGCTGCCACCAGTGGCTGTCAGAACACCCGAACTGCAGCGGAATCTTATGCCTCATTTCCACTGAGCAGATCGGTTCGGTACGCTATTTTGAGTGTTTCCATTATGAAAGTGGCTCATACAACCGAACCAAATCGCACCATTCCTGGTCCTCCTTCAGATGTAGGGCCATAGGAAATGGTACGGTTAGGGCGGAGCTACTCGCGTCACACGGTATATCCCACTGATTGGCAGACAGGAAAACGTCAATGCTCATGTTAATGATTTGATGTAAACCCTGCATGGCCCCTGGCGGTCCGACTTGCATTGGAAACGCTCACCTGAATAGGCCTGACCATTCTAACCCTTCCAAACTGTACCGACCCGAACCGTTCCGCTCAGTGGAAACGAGGCATTATTGGATGCAGCTACTGTTTAGCTGACCGTTTTCTGCCTCAAGGAATGTAGAACGGAAGGGGGACACCCATGGAGCAAATTTTGCAGTGTATGCCCTCCTTCATCCAGCCTCCACATCTAAGAACTGGTACACAGCAATAGATTGAATTTTTACTCCTGGGTTTTAACACCCAGTACATTTATAAAACGACATTCAGAATTTACACTTGAAAGGTACCACATTCACCTGGTACTAGGTTTCATAAGCTACTGCAGGACTTCGTTAAACAGAACTGGCCGGGCCTACGTGGCAAAATCTTATACAGTATGTGTGATTGCCACATTTCCACATCTGCTCATGGAAAAAAGAAATCAAGTCCTTCAGATGTGTAATATATTTATCTAAACATACATCAGTTCTGGGGCCTCTGTGGCCCCCTCAGAACATGACATGGCTCCCCGGGACTGGCCTGCAGATGTGTCCTGGGTGGGGCCCAGCCCTAATCCCCAATTTTGCTATTCATTTCCCAGCCTAAGCAAACATCTGGCTTTCATCGAATAAATGGAATAGGTTTGGCTGGGAAAACAGAGTAACAGAACTCCGGGGGAGAAAGATGAAAAGAGATAGCGGGAATTTATTCATCAGAACAGGACACAGAAGTTTTTAGCATGAACCCATAGCAACCAGACAGAGTAGTTTGCAGCACTGTAGTGTAGTTCAATTTTGGGCATTTAAAAAACATACATTTTGGGATCACAGTACTCCCTTTCGACCACAAGAGATCATCAACCTTTTGGAATGAATGATCCCCATCATTTTATTGTATGGAGAATTATAGTAATATGTATTTGGGTCCTTGAATAAAATCTTGGCACAGATTTTGCACATTTACGTTGGTTTCCTCCAGGTACTCCAGTGTCTTCCCACACTCCAAACACATGCTGGTAGGTTAAAGAATTCCAGGTATGGATATTATTACATTGGTTCAACTTGGACCAATCTATATATCGTACCTGGGGGATCTCTCTAGAACAGGGTTTGTCATCCAGGGATTCATGGAATCCTAGGGTTTGTCCAGAGGTTGCTATGGGTTCCCTGAGCAATGAGCACTTTCTGCCACTCTGACTCTAACTCTAAGTTCCCACTGACGCCATCTATCTTTTTAGCGATTTGTAGGGGGGAATTCTTCTCAATGACCACAAGTGTAAGGAGCATTCTTCTCACTGACCATCACATTAACCACTTAAGCCCCGGAAGATTTTACCCCCTTCCTGACCAGGGCCTATTTTGCGATTCGGCACTGCGTGACTTTAACGGACAATTGCGCGGTCGTGCGACGCTGTACCCAAATGAAATTGACGTCCTTCTTTTCCCACCAACAGAGCTTTCTTTTGGTGGTATTTGATCACCTGTGCGATTTTTTTTTTTTTTGATCATGTGCTATAAACAAAAAAAGAGCGACAATTTTGCAAAAATAACAATATTTTTCAAATTTTTTTATATGAAATTCCCCCCCAAAAAAATGTAAAAATCTAAATTTTTTAACATTTTAGGCCAATTTGTTTTCTGCTACATATGTTTGGTAAAAAAAATCGCAAACAGCGTATTTTTATTGGTTTGCGCAAAAGTTATTGCGTTTACTAACTAAGGGAAAGATTTTTGTCATTTTTGGTGTTTTTTTTCTTTTTTTAACGAGTAATGGCGGCGATCTGCGATTTTTTTTTTTTTTTGCGGGACTGCGACATTGCGGTGGACAGATCGGACCCTTGACTGACATTTTTGACACTTTTGGGGGTACCAGTGACATTACTACAGTAATCAGTGCTATACATATGCACTGTTACTGTAAAAATGACACTGGGAGGGAAGGGGTTAACTTTATTGGAGAGGGAGGGGTTAAGTGTGTCCCTAGGGGCGTGCTTCTAACTGTGATTGGATGTGGCTGTGTGTGTAACAGCAGAGATCAATGGTCCTACATAGCAGGACCGAGTGATCTGTGCTTTTACACAGGGGAGAATGACAGGCGGCTGTGTTTACATTAGCCGCCTGCCTTTCTCCCTCTCCACCCGACGATCGCGAGTGACCGGCGGACATCGGGTCCGCCGGTCACACGCGCAGGCTGCTGAGGGAACGAGCGGGGGTGGGAGCGCGCCTCCGACGGCACGCGCTCGCCCCCCTATTGGCTTCCAGGCTAGTGACGTACTGGTATGTCACTTTGCCTGGGAGGGGCTGACCGCCGCCGTATATAGTCAGGCGGCGGTCGGCAAGTGGTTAATCTATTATGAGTTGTAGATGTAGTAATTTTTAGCAGGGGTTACCTGAGCCTTGAAAATTATTTCAAGGGTTCCTTCTGCATTGGAAAGGTTGCAAAAGACTGGTCTAGAAGGACCCTACTCCAGTGATCACCACTCTCTTTTCCAGCTGCCCCATTGTATTGTGAACATTTAAGTCCAGGGGTCTTCAAACTATGGCCCTCCAGTTGTTCAGGAACTACAATTCCCATCATGCCTAGTCATGTCTGTGAGTGTCAGAGTTTTACAATGCCTCATGGAATGCCTCAACAGCTGGGGGGCCGTAGTTTGAGGATCCGTGTTTAAGGTAATTTGGCACAGACACCACCATTCAGAGAATGCTTTACATTTTCTCAATGAATGCAAAGCGTTCCCTGATTGGTCAAGGTCGAGAGGTGATCAATGAAATTGTTGGTACACACATTCTGTGCAAATGGTTCAAAATCAAATGTTCTCCTTCTATTTCCTCTACAGGTCAAATGTTCTTCATTCATATGTGTTTTGAGAAAATACCACATTATGGTTATTAGATGGAGCTAAAGATCTAAGGGACCTGGGCATTTATGTTCTTCTTTTCTGTCATTATGCAGCGATAGGACAGCACGGTACTATTACTATTGGCACCTGAGGAAACAAACCCTGCTCTCCCAGAGCACAGTGAGGGAAGAGGCCTACTTCCTGCTGGCCTCCTATGCCCTTCAGGCTGACCTGGGCAACTTCAAGAAGAACAAACACCATGGAAAATACTTTGACCCAGAAGCCTATTTTCCTCCTTGGGTAAGATGGAGATTTGATAGCATTTTCTTTGTTGCTGTTAGGGCTTAATATTTGTAGTCTTTTTTTTTTTTGTCAGAATAACCCCAAGCTTACAAAACGCGTTGGCTTAATGATGACCATCAGTGTCCATTGTAGCACAAATGCTCAGACCAAATTTAGCAGCTTTAAATGCAGTGGATAACTTCATACACACTCTGTAGCTAATTGCCAACCTAAGTCATCTTTTTGAGGACAAATAAGACTTTTTTATTTTGTACATGTTTTTAATAAACATCCTACCCATGTTTTTATTATTATATGTTTTTAATAATGTATCAGTTATGTTTTTCTTTTAACACTAACCTTTTCTAACATGGTATCTCTTTGCCTGTGGGAGATGCACAAGGTAAACTTGTTCTAGTGAAAAATCTCTATCCCCTTACTTTGGAGAGATCTGTTCTTACTTCCTACTGTGTTTCGGGGACAGGAAGTGGAAACAACCACCCTATTTACTTCTTTGTCCAAAACTGGATAAAAAAGTTGTGCCTTTTGTAATGGTACTCACCGTCACTGGGAGTGAAAGACATATACTTAATGGTTTGGATTGCTTCAAGTGGGAGAGTAATATTTGTCAGCCATGTATCTCAGGAAATATGAAGATTTGATCCCACTTTGCACTCTAAGACCTATAGCCTGTTGCCATGAAGCCTGACTCCTAAATAATCATAGCAATACGTAGATGTGTATTCCATGTACTTCAATGTAGGAGACGGACAGACTGTCATTGGCATTCTTGTCCTATTGTCTGTTTTGAGGTGGGATGTGTATTGTTAAGTCTGCCTGTCCCATTGTTAAATGTTAATGAGCCCACATTGTTCTGTCCAGATGGCTAGATAATTAGTTCAGGTTAATTATGTTTCTGTATACAATTTCATCTGCATATGATAATGTAATCAGGCAACCCCTGACCTGTGTGTGGTAATCTGATCAGGGGGGAGGCCCATGCTATATATGAATTCTGTGTGACTGTTCAATAAAGAGTGATTCCAGTAAAAGCTAAGTTGTCGGCTAGATTTGTATGGAGGGCGGCTGGACTATTTAGTATCTATGTTCAAGACTGAAGGAAGGCGTATACTGACGGAAGACCACAATTATAGTGTGGGTCGGAGGTTCCGTTACACCTTTTTTAAAACTTTTAGAATTCTGTGCTGATAATGTGACATTTCCCCTTTAAATCCTGTATGTAAATGTTATTGTGTCACTGCCCCGCCGGTAATAAACATCATGAATCTTGCTGGGGGTCAGACAGCCGTGACTGTGACATAGCGCAGTAAATAAGCACTTTGACAAAATGACAAATTATAATGATGCTGGAG
Organism: Pelophylax lessonae; assembly: GCF_965119305.1. Classification (NCBI taxonomy): domain Eukaryota; kingdom Metazoa; phylum Chordata; class Amphibia; order Anura; family Ranidae; genus Pelophylax; species Pelophylax lessonae. Next base: position 174,072,038 of record NC_138780.1, read on the forward strand.
AGCAGCACATCTGTAAATTCATTATTACAAATGGAAAATTGATCGAAATGCTGATTGCTCTAGCCTCTGCTGGGACGGGAAGGGGGCCAGCATTAATCCAGCTTTATTCGAAGTTTCTGACATATTACAGAGACACAGTCTAAGAATGCAATATACTCGCGGCCATTAACTCCACAAAACTTCATCTTCTACACCGCGGGGAGCCAAGCACTAATCTGCAGATAAGGACGGAACAAAATCAGCTTCATAATGTTCAAAATGAGCTGCTCTGCTAGTAAAGAGGACCTGTCATTAAGGCTGCATTCACAGTTCAGGCTACCCTGGGCAAATGTTTTCAAGGATCTTAACCACTTAAGCCCCGGAGGATTTGGCTGCTAAACGACCAGGGGGTATTTTGCGATTCGGCACTGCGTGACTTTAACGGACAATTGCGCGGTCGTGCGATGCTGTACCTAAACGAATTTGGCGTCCTTTTTTTCCCACAAACAGAGCTTTCTTTTGGCGGTATTTGATCACCTGTGCGATTTTTTGATCACGCGCTATAAACAAAAAAAGAGCGTCAATTTTGCAAAAATAGCAATATTTTTCCCTTTTTTTTATATGAAATTCCCCCCCAAAAAAATGTAAAAATCAAAATTTTTTAACATTTTCGGCCAATTTGTTTTATGCTACCTATGTTTGGTAAAAAAAATCGCAAAAAGCGTATTTCCATTGGTTTGCGCAAAAGTTATTGCGTTTACTGACTAAGGGAAAGATTTTTGTCATTTTTGTTGTTTTTTTTTTTAACGCGTAATGGCGGCGATCTGCGATTTTTTTTGCGGTACTGCGACATTGCGGCGGACAGATCGGACCCTTGACTGACATTTTTGACACTTTTAGGGTTACCAGTGACATTACTGCAGTAATCAGTGCTATATATATGCACTGTTACTGTAAAAATACACTGGTAGTGAAGGGGTTAACTTTATTTGAGAGGGAGGGGCTGTGTGTGTCCCTAGGGGCGTGATTCTAACTGTGATTGGCTGTGGCTTCAGCTGTATGCAGAGTGATCAACGGATCTACATAGTAGATCCATATGATCAGCTCTCATACAGAGGGGAGAATGACAGGCAGCTTGTTTACACAAGCTGCCTGACTTTCTCCCTCTCCCCCGCCGATCGCAGAGTGGCCGGCGGACATCGGGTCCGCCGGTCACACGCGCGGGGGGGTCCGTGACCACACGGGAACGGGAGCGCGCCTCCGGCGGCGCGCGCTCGCTCCTTAGACCCTCACAAGCTAGTGACGTAGCCCTACGTCACTTTGCCTGTGAGGGGCTGACCGCCGACGTAGATCGGCGTGCGGCGGTCGGCAAGTGGTTAAAGCAAAATTTGGTGCCTCAAGCCAAAGGGGTGGGACTTTAGGGGCTCAGTCAGGTAATAGAACACATAGTAAGTAAAAACTGTTACAATTTATTGAAGGTAATTTACATAATAATGCATATAATAATAATCATCATAATGTGCCAATGGGTTATAGACCCATGTGAGAAGGTGAAAATAAGATAGAGAAGTGACAATGTGAATGGTGACTCTGATATAGATCTCTGTCTATTCTTGCTCATATATGACTGTGAGCTTGTTGAGAGAGAGTATATCTGAAACTTCAGACGCGTTTCGCATTGTTAATAGTATACTGCCTTTATCAAGGAAGAGGGGGGGCCACCATATCTGAAAGATATATAGTGGGTACATGTCAAAAATGCAATGCATAAAAAATAGAGAATTTTTTATTATAATGTGATGAGGTAAGTATACACATACTTGTGACTAAAAAGTCGGATCCCGGACCTTTCTATTGGTTCTCCCAAAGCTATTCACACAGGATTACCCAGGTGTACCCCTGCTGGTACACCTACATCATACCCACAATTGTAAGTGACTCAAGATTATATATAGTGGTTCATGAAAGAAACTATAAAATCTTCTCTATGACTCCGATATAATGTGCAATTATTACAATATTCCAGGCAAACCAAGAAGGGTTCCCCCCACACAAGTCAAAGTACCTACATTTCATGTAAGTCCGTGGAAAGTTACCCCCTTCTTTACTCATAATTATAAAGCACAAACTCTCATTACCACCATTTTTATATCCTTTACATCACAGAGATAGCAAGTCCTCCAAAATCCTGTGTGAATAGCTTTGGGAGAACAAATAAAAAGGTCCGGGATCCGACTTTTTAGTCACAAGTATGTGTATACTTACCTCATCACATTATAATAAAAAATTCTCTATTTTTTATGCATTGCATTTTTGACATGTACCCACTATATATCTTTCAGATATGGTGGCCCCCCCTCTTCCTTGATAAAGGCAGTATACTATTAACAATGCCGAAACGCGTCGAAGTTTCAGATATACTCTCTCTCAACAAGCTCACAGTCATATATGAGCAAGAATAGACAGAGATCTATATCAGAGTCACCATTCACATTGTCACTTCTCTATCTTATTTTCACCTTCTCACATGGGTCTATAACCCATTGGCACATTATGATGATTATCATTATATGCATTATTATGTAAATTACCTTCAATAAATTGTAACAGTTTTTACTTACTATGTGTTCTATTACCTGACTGAGCCCCTAAAGTCCCACCCCTTTGGCTTGAGGCACCAAATTTTGCTTTAAGATTCTTATCCGGGATGTTGGCTACACCTACTATATAAGGTACCAGGGATCAATACACAATCCAATGTTTTCAAGGAAACCCCCTTGCAAGGCTACTTTCCTTTGGCCTCCAGCTGTGCTACGTAAATTTGAATGTGCTGTTACAGTTTGCTTGTGAATTGATTTGTACAGTATAGAGACATATCATTGGTATGTATCCTAACAAGTGTCTACAGAGGAAGAAATAGATTATTTGAGCAGCAGAGAGTCTTGGTACAACCCTATAAAACTGGCATGACTTATTTATGACTTGTGTACCATAGGCATGCGCACAGGATGTGCCAGTTGTGCCTGGGCAGAGCTCAATAAAGTGAAGAAGAAACTTATCTGAGCAGCAGAGAGTCTTGATGCACACCTATAAACTATAGTATGAACAGTCTTCAAGTCCATTTTTAATTAAAAAGCTCATCTGAGCAAGAGAGTGTCTTGGTACACCCCTATAAACTAATCGACTTATAATATGTACAGTCAGGGCTGTCTTTAACACAGGGCAAAAGGGGCAGCTGCCAGGGGTCCAATCATTGTTGTGGGGCCCAAAGCAGCTGCCCCTTGAGCCCCCAAATAGTTGATAAGTGGATTCAAGAGGGCCCAAGAAAATTTTTGCCCAGGGTCCAATCAATATTAAAGACGGTCCTGTGTGCAGTCCACCAGTCTGGACTCAATAGAGAAGGGGGGAAAACCTTATCTGAGCAGCAGAGAGTCTTGTTGCCTGTACTCAACAGTCAGCATTTGGCTTCAAGTTTTAGTCCACACAGGCCTTCAGTTTTCAGTGTTGCTGACAGTTTCTTCCGTCTACATAAGAAGCCAAAGGGTGACTCCGCACACTAAAATTTCACTTTGGGTGCTCTGACCTTTGAGTGCGTTCTGTTTGAATATAGAGTATGGATGAGGTGTGTATAGCACACTTTGTATTGGCTTCATAGAAGATGTGTTTAGCCTTTACCCAGCAAAAACAATAGGTTCTCCATGTTGTGTTCCCAACTCCTCCCATCCGTTGCCCTCTATAAAAAGGAACACCAAACTGCTAAATCCGACCTCCAGCCTCCCTTCAATCTTGCACAGTTGTACAGACTTCTCTCCTGGATTGAAATGGCTTACTCTGATTTCACTGCACACTGTGAGCTTCTCACAATGTGCATTAAAACCTGTAGCAAGTCAGGGCCCGTCTCATTTCCTGGCTGTTGGATATCCAGTATCATCTAGCTCTTTCCTCCCTAGCTTGACTGTCCCTGGCCTGCCCCTTTCATTCATTGGATTTCAGTTCTTTCAGCCATGGAGGCTCAGCAAGCATCACAAGTGGGTGTCTCTAGTAACACTTAGGTGAAGGAGCCCTTTCTTTTCTATTCTAATCTGTGCATCAAGTCATATTCAAGACTTGTTTTTGGGAAGCTACAAAAACCTACAATGACACTTAGGTGGTGGCGCCCTCTTTCTTTTCTTGTCCAGTCTGTGCATTAGGTCATACTCAAGGCTTGCTTTTAAGGTACAGAAACCACCTCTAATAACACTTAGGTGGTGGCGCCCTCTTTCTTTTCTTTTCTAATCTGTGCATCAAGTCATATATTCAAGGCTTGTTTTTGGGATGCTGCAAAAACCTACAATGACACTTAGGTGGTGGCGCCCTCTTTCTTTTCTTTTCTAATCTGTGCTTCAAGTCCTATTCAGGGCTTGTTTTTGGGATGCTGCAAAAACGTACAATAACACTTGGGTAGTAGCACCCTCTTCTTTTCATTTCCCTCACGTGTAGGTGTTATCTAGGTTGGTCTGCATGCAAATACAGCCTGCCTAGGGACACCCACTTCTACAGACTAACATCCACCCATCAAGATGTTTTGATATTTGCTTGCATGAGGGCAGAGGACTATGTAGAGAAGTACTGAGGCAGGTTGCTGTGATGTTTTCAGGAAGCCAAGTACAGCACCCTGCTGGCTCCTCCCACAAGACATGATCTGCCTGCATTGCGTAGAGAAGTATAGATTGATTGTGTCACTGTGTCTAAAATAAGACATGCAATGAAAATGTAAAGATTTTATTTGGAAATATCATTAGCATGTCAATTGGGAGGGGGGGGGGGGGGACAAGGTAAAACAAAAGCAGATTAAAGCGGATCTGCACACCACAAATCAAACACAATATTTTATTCAATTTTTAATATTCAAAGCAAACTCCCACATCCATCCATGTCTCCATGCTTTATTTTGTTTAGAAATCACTTTGAAAAACATCCCCTAGCAATTCTGTCTGCGGCCATCTTGAGTAAGGGCAATGATTCATATAGCATTTACTTCCTGGAATACATTTGCCTTTAGTTCAAGCATGCATGCTGGAGAGTGTGCTTAGCTGAGAAAACCTCTCATTCCCTCCTGAAGACTCCTGGGATGTATGACGTAATTTGCCTAGGCATGAAACCAGGAAGTAACTGAAGAAATGAGAAACAAAAGTTCAAAACAAGTAAATATGATCTACTTTACTAATGATAGCAGCATTAGGATTAAAAATAATCAATGTTGATTGGGAGAGTGAAGTTCCACTTTAAGCTGCAGCCAAGTATTTGTAATGCACTGCCATAGAGCTGTATCCCTCTCTGACACTACATTGCTCATTGTGCTTTTCTTCTGCAGATAATTAAGAAGCGAGGAAAAGATTATATCCTCAAGCACATTCCTAATATTCACCGCGACCAATTTGCACTGAGCGTGTCAGAAGCACAACTGATGTATATCAAAGAAGCCGCAAGACTCGACGACCTCTGCGTCCATTACTACAGGTTATACAAGGTGAGAAGGCAGACGGAGGGTATGAAGTGTAAGCTGTATGCCCCAGTAAGCTCTACCTGGCTGTGTGTGATAACCCCAGGGAAAGATCCAGCAATACAATAGAATTCTTCCCCGGCCTGACTGTCCCTGGTCCTCCCCTTTAATTCATTGGATTTCAGTTATTTCATTAATGGAAGCTCAGCATCACCTGTGGGCAGGGCCGCAGATAAGGGGATACCACCAGTCCTTCTGTATGGGGCCCGGGTCAGCAGGGGGGCTGAGGCAGCAAAGTGAGTTCAATGTGGGCAGGGAGGGTGATCGGCGGGGAGGGGAGGGGGGGGGGTAATTACTGGAAACTGATCCCTGTATTACTCTCTCTGCAGCAGCTAAAAGCTGGCTTCTTCTCCTCTCCCTCCTACTGACTTTCAGCTTCTGCAGAGGGGCATTGGTTCCAGTAATTGCCCCCCCAGCCACACTGATCAAACTCCCTGTGCACCATAAGTTTTCACCTGCCAGGCCCCCCTGTGTGCTTGCCCTACCCCGGAAGTGCGTCTGGCTTCCCTCCTCTTCTTACTGCCGGCAAGTGTAAGCACACAATAGGATTCTTCCGGATGGAGAGTGGAGGAAGAGTCCAGTAAATATGTCATATTTACCAACCCCTTCCTTTCCTGAATGAACACAATGACTGATTGATACTGATCACACGTTGGGCTCATTCATAACTGAAGCAAAGCATTGGAGTCTCTTTAAATCTGCCGCTCTATAGAGGCGAATGGAGGGTCCGATTGGGTCCACCTGAAAACAGACAGCCGGACCCGGTCAGACCAATCGTGTAAAAGGGGCCTAAGGCTGCTTTCACACGGATGCACTGCGCTTTACCTGCATCTCAACTGACCTCAATCTTCACTTCTTCCTCAGAATTCCTGCAGGTATTGCTGGCTGCTGCTGTCCCCCAGGCGGGTATGGCTGGTGTCTGCTGCTGGCTGTCCTCCAGGGCTGGTACTGCTAGCTGGTACTGTTGGTGGGTACTGCTGGTTAGTGCTGTTGGCTGGTACTGCTGGCGGGTACTGTTAGTAGGTATTGATGGCTGTTTCCGACCCACCATTCCCGACCATCAGTGTGACAGGAGCCAGCGCTAGAGAAAGCATGAGGCTGCAGTATAGAGCAGAGCCAATGCTTCCTGTATCGCTCCCCTTACAGGAGCGCATTTGGTATCACTCCCCCTGTGACAGGATATGGCACTATACAGGAAGCCTCGGCTCTGTTCTTCAGTGATGCTCTCGGGATGGTGGGTCAGGAACCCGCAATCTGGGCTTACCGACCCGCCATCCCAGAGCAGGAGGTGGGGCCGGGATCCTGTTGGGGGGGCACAGTATAATGTTGGGGGGCCATGGCCCCACTGCCCCCCCCCCCCCCCAAGTGACGCCACTGAAGCAGATTCAGCTTCAGCTTTAAAACTAATCATTTTATATTTGGTTTCAATTTTGCAGGATAAAAGGGAGGTAGAAGCTTCATTGCTCCTTGGATTAACCCTGCGAGGAATTCAAATCTTCCAGGTTGGTGCTTCAATACTAAATCTGTAAAGAGCATTCACGATGAATCGTTATTTAATTATTGTGAATCCTTATTTAATTATCGTTTATCCTAACTAGACACTGTACCTGTATCAGAGCTTGTGTTCACAGGGGTGGCCAGTTGGGTAATTCCATTGGGGCGCGTAAGCCTATTTTTGACCAGTTCTCAGCATGCATGAATAGTTAATGACTGTCCCATGTGTATATATCATTATATATAAATTCATAGATGACGTTTTTTTAAAAAGTTTACATTGTCTAAGATTTTTCTCCCCTTTTTAGAGTACAGGAGACGAAAAGCAACTGCTGTACGACTTCCCCTGGACCAATGTGGGAAAACTGGTATTTGTGGTAAGTGATTACAAAAAAAACAAGAAGGGTCTGGGTGGGAGGCACAATTTCTGAATTAAACATTTAAAAAATGTATGTGTGTTCCTTCCTGTACGGTAATCGCTGTGTCCAACAAAGATCGCATTATGCGGGAACAAACCTCAGGCAGGCGCCAAGTATGGCAGGATTATCCCTCTTAAGAACTTAATGAGGAGTTAAATGCTCTAAGATTTAGAAGTGAGTGAAATTGGCTACTACTTTTGACCATGTTAGGCTCCATTCACACCTGAGCGATCTGCAGCGATAACTGCAACCCCTCCTTTTTTTTTTTAGCTTTTTAAAAAAAAAAATGTTGTAGAGTGTTTGTTTTTGGAGCGGCACCATTTATTTGAATAGGCCTCCCTCAGCTTCAAATACGCTCCAAAAGAAGCTCATATACCAAATCCTGGCACAGAGCCAGAAGCGTTTGCGGTCACAGTTTTTGTCGCTATTGTAGCGTGATTTGTCCCTCGACAAACGTGGCAAAATCTCTGCGTTTATGGGGGTGCTATTAACCTCCCTGGCGGTATTCCCGAGTGTGGCTCGGGGTGGAATTTCAGTATCATTAGCGGTAACCCCAAGCCACACTTTGGGATACCGCCAGGGAGGATCGCTGGATCCTGGAAGAGGTTACTTACCTTGTCTCCGGGATCCCGCAATGTATTCCGCCAGTGTACGGTGGCCGGATCTTCCGCCTGATGCTGTGTGCCCTGGCTTCCGTTCCCTGGGAGCGTCACGTCACAGGGGGGTGGAACCGGCGGCAAATTCAAAAAGTTAAAAACACAAACACACTGATACATTGTAATCCTATTGGATTACATTACTAAATAAAATAAATTGACCTTAATTTGCCCCCCAGTGCTTTCTCCAGTGCCCTTGCCTGCAGTTTAATAAAATTAGTAAAATAATGGTACCGCTTTCAGCACCTAAAATCTAAAACAATCTTACCACCAGGGAGGTTAAGAAATAAGAGCATCACAAACATGTTCTGCATTTTTGCTGTGATTCTGGAATCGCTGACAGAATTGCGGCGATTCCACCCACGATCCGAACTGCTTGGGTATGAAAGGAGCCTTAAAGTGCATGTGTGCCCACACTATGAACATTAAAATATTTGAATATTTTTTAACAAGTGACAAAAGATTGTTTAAACACTCACTGACCTCTGTAGCTGCATGCACAGTGGAGTAAATTATACTCTAAAACAGAAATTTTCAATCTGGGCTCCATGGAAGCCTAGTGTTGCTGCAAAGATTGCTAGGGGTTCATGTTTAAATACTCAATGACTTCTGTAGTTGCATGTGCTGTAGAGTAATTTATCCTCTAAAAAGTAGCCATTCTCGTCCCGAGTTCCATGAAAGTATAGGGTTCCTGAAAAGATTGCTATGGGTTCCTTGAAAAGAGGCTGATTGACTTCCTATCTGATGGTGCGTACATAGTACCGGTGCCAACGCCACTTGGCAGAGCCAGCAGCATGACATCTATGATCTTTTTTAGCTGTCTGGAAGTGTAGCATTCTGACACTATAAGGGAGGGGAGTTTTTTAAATGGCCCCCGGTGAATTTTTTTTCGTCAGGGGTTCTCTGACACGTGAATGTTATTTCAAGGGTTCCTGTGGTTTGAGAAAAGCAGCACTTGGATCACAGCAGCAGAGAATCTGAAATCCCCATTCGTTCTAGTGTAGTGCTACATTGGACATTGCACACGTGAATATTTTTTGCACACTAGCCTATTGATATGTTACATTTTAGTAATAACACTGTGTTTTGGTTTACGAAAGGAACAGAGGCAGTTCACTTAGCAAAGTGAATGTTCAGTCTTTACACCTTTACTAAATAGATCCTAATGAGTCACTGGAAACTGTTATCTGCAACTTGTTTCTATATTTCCTTCAGGGCAAAAAGTTTGAGATCTTACCGGATGGCTTACCCTCGGCCAGAAAATTGACCTACTATACTGGCTGCTCCATGCGCTCACGGCATCTCCTTCAGCTGTTGAGTAACAGTCACCAACTCTACATGAAACTCCAGCCAGTACTACGGCAAGTTCGACTGCTAGAGGAGAATGAAGGTGGGTAATGTTTGACTGTTCCAGGTCAAAATGTATCCACTAATGGTTTATGGGATACTTCTGAAAGGCTAACGTCTTTGTTTTTTTAAACCAGGGTTTCTCACCTGGGGTTCAGCGGAACTCTAGGGTTCTGTGGAAGGCCCACAGTGGTCCCACCACTTTCCACCATTGCACTGGAGATATATATTTACCCAATGGTGACTTAAGTGTCCCAGAAGGCTACAGCTGTTTAGAACACTAAATAATGCCGGACAGATTGATATCAGTTGGACAGTATTCTTTTAGTTCCATCGCAGAAGTCACCACTCTGAGCCAACAGCGTAGGACAAAAGGAGCAGGTTTTTCAAGATAATTAATACCGAGGCTTACTCTAGATTGGCTGATAGTATGTGTCCTGTCTCTGATTTTGAATAAAATGACAATTTGTAATTACAATGGCACAGATTCATCTACTAATTCAAAGTACAATAAAGTATTTAAAGTAAAACTACCAGATCTCCTTGGTGTAATTACCAACCCCGTTTCAGTGCCATCTTACCGAATGGGTACACTGGGCAGTTGCCCAGGGGCCCCACTTGCCCGGGGGGCCCTACCTGCCCAGCGACCCAGCCCCAGGCAAGCATTTGTCCCAATTCCCGTGTGCATCCCGCCGCCGAACTTGGCAGATGGCAATCACCTGTCGGCCCTGCGCTGCTGTCAGACCACTTGGGCCATGGAGGGGGAGCCCAATACTGCAGGAATGCCTGTCCACCTCCACGGAAGCAGGCGCACACACAGGACAGTTGAGTCTGAATCCCGTCCGTGTGTGTGTTCACCGGACCCAGCCGCCCAACTTGGAAGCTGCCATTACCCTGGCACTGCTGTACCAATAAATATCGCCTTATCGATAATTTGCATTTTTATTCTCTTGGGTGATTGGGTAGGCAGGGCCCCAGTGCACTGCATTGCCCAGGGGTCTTTAAAGCTCTTAAGATGGCACTGCCCCGTTTACATCGACTTTGAAGAGTTCCAACTCCTCCTGTTACAATTTCCATTATAGAAAATAGATTCGAATTCCAGCAGGGACTGTGTCAAATTTGGGTAGAAGACAGTGCTGGACTTGTGCTGCTGGAGGCTGCCCAGCGGCAGGTTTGGAGAGGAGCAGCTGGTGTGAAGAAAAATGTCTCACTTGATCATTTTGATGTAGCACCCTCCGATATAAGTGCTAGAAGAGTATAGTTTTTGGGTCTTTCTGTTTACCAGGTAAACTTATAGTGCTCTCTACCTACCAGGGAGCCAGATCTATTGATAGGGTCTGCTCATGGTGCTCAGGTGCAGCTTAGCTTGTCTGAATGTTTCACACTGGTCCAATAGGGAGGCATATTGGCCAGTGGGAGGAAATCTGACATGTGAGGGTTCAGGCATTGTAATAATCCTGTCTATTGGCAGAGGAAAGTGCCTCATTGCATGCTGGGTGATTGTATAAATGTCAGAGGCACATGTGCTCGGGGTCTTCAGCTGGATAGCGGGGTCCCAGAGGGAGAGGGCGGCTGCCCCTCCTCTGTAGAAGCTGTCATGCAGCCTTGGGTAGTCGACCTGAGGGCCTGAAAGTCAGATTGAAGCTGAACCCAGAGGTCCTGCAGAGCTAACTAGAAGGGAGACACCAGGAAGGATCTGATTCTGCCTGCAGTGAGTACAGATCTGTGTCATGGGGCCTGTCCTGTGAGGGCCATCCCTTCAAGTAGAAGAGTCAGTGTATGGGTGTCAGTCAAGGGGATGCTAGAGAGTGTCCTGAAGATGAAGTAGTTGCATCAAGTCTGTTGCTAGAGAGAACAAGAAGACTTAATTCTTCCATACAAGTGGCAGTATGTTCAAAGCAGCGTGTCTAATTCCACGAGTGATCGGGTGAGGCCAAGTGAGAGTTGTCCTTATTTACTGTAAATAGTTCACTTGGAGTATCCCACTATTCACTTCTCCCATCCAATTTCCACAATAAATGCAAAAAAAACAAATCCCCCTGGACTGTTTATTGAGTAAGAGCAAACGGGAGTAAGGAGGGATATGTGAAGAAACCCCTAGCAACTGTCTGCAAGTAATCAGAGGGAGGCCTAAGAAGTCAACACACAGCAAGCCCTACATGAACAGTGCTATATTTTATAATCATTTATTGAAGATAACAGTATACAAGTAGAGCCATTGTGTTTCGTAGGAATTGCCTCCCACTTCTTTAGGTCTGTAGAGGCAGAGGCAGCTGTTTTATCTTCAATAAACTATTATAAAAATCAATAGGTAAGATGGATTTTCTGGACACTGCGTTCTCCTCTCCAATCACCCAAGCAGAGAGAGTGGGAATCCAGCGTAATGGCCAGAGCAGATATGCATTGCTCAGGGTGGAGACCTCATCAACAGAGTACCTGAAAGATAAGGAAAATATTACAAGGTGGTTCAAATCATCAGCTTCTACTAATAAGTGATGTGACTTTTTAAAGTCATAAAACCCCTCAGTTTACCCTAATCCAAGTTCTGTATAAAGCAGCTAGTGCTAAGTGCTCCTGGATTGTGTTTGATCGCTTTTTAACCCTTGTATATTACAGAGAAGAAGCTGTACAGAGAGTCCTACATCAGTGACACTTTAGATCAGGACATGGAGCAGCTGGAGAACCGATCCATGAGTAGCGGAGGAAGCACAAAGCACAGTTGCCTCTGCAGGCGCTCCACGACTAGTCACAGCAGCTCTCTCACCTCAGGGATAGAGGCGGACACAAAAGCCAGGGACATTGGAGCAGAGGATAGTTTCTCCAGGTCATCACTTCACCACAAACTTAAAACGGGCAGCTCTATGACCAGCCACAGCAGCTCCCACACCTCTGGAGCTGAGAGCGCAGACAAGGACAGGCTGGACGATGACTCCCAGGATGACGGTAAGTACACTCTGAAAAATTTATTCTTGCAGGCAGTTGTTTTTCACACCAAGCGGATGAACGCAAGAAAAAGGAAATATGGAGAATAAGGTGGTGTATGGCAGTATATTAGTTTGTATTATCATCTGAAGGAGCTCTATGTTAGAGGAGTAAGGGTGAGCACACCATGTCTGAAGGCGCTCTGGTTTGGAAGAGTTAGGATGAGAACATCATGCCTGAAGGAGCTTCAGGTACATGGAGCTGAGTTGAGCACACCATGTCTGCAGAAGCTCTAGGTTATGATAGTTCGGATGAGCACACCAGTGGTGTATTTTGGTTTTGTGCTGCCCTAGGCAGGACTAAAACTGGGCACCCCCCCCCCCAATCCTATGTAAATTTGCCCCACTCCCTTTTTAACGGATGTGACTCCTTTAAAAATTGAAGGACTAAAAGTCCCAGCATGAACTCCTGAGATCTCACGAGAGGGGGGGGCGGGTGAGAGGGGGGATGAGAGAGAGGGGGGATGAGAGAGAGGGGGGATGAGAGAGAGGGGGGAGATAAGAGAGGGGGGTGAGAGAGAGAGAGGGATGGTTGAGAGAGAGGGGGGGTGAGAGAGAGAGAGGGGGGGTGAGAGAGAGAGAGGGGGGGTGAGAGAGAGAGGGGGGGTGAGAGAGAGAGAGGGGGGTGAGAGAGAGAGAGGGGGGGGTGAGAGAGAGAGAGGGGGGGTGAGAGAGAGAGGGGGGGATGAGAGAGGCGGCTCTAGCAACCAGGAGCCAATAGAGTCTCAGGTGGAGGGGGGTGGCTTTTTTTGCTGCCCCCTGCAAAGTGCCACCCTAGGCCTGGGCCTTGTTGGCCTAGGCCAAAATACAGCACTGGAGCACACCATGCCTGAAGGCGCTCTAGAATAGGGGAGCTAGGATGAGCTAGGATGAGCACACCACATCTAAAGAAGTTCTAGGGTAGGAAAGTTAGGTAGAGCATACCATACCTGAAGAAGCTCTAGGTTAGAGGAGTTAGGATGAGCACACTATTCCTTGAAGGAACTTTTGGTAAGGGGATTTAGGATGAGCACACCATGTCTGAAGGAGCTCTAGATTAGGAAGAGCACACCATGCCTGAAGGTGCTTCAGTTAAAGGGAGTCAGGTTTAACTCACCGTGCCTGAAGAAGCTCTAGATTAGGTTAGTTAGGATGAGCACACCAAACCTAAAGGAGCTCTAGGTTAGGGGTGCTTGGATGAGCACACTAGACCTGCACACGTTCTAGGATAGGAGAGATAGGTTGAGCACACCATACCTGAAGGAGCTGTAGGTTAGAGGAGTTAGGATGAGTACATCATTTCTTCAATGAGCTCAAAGTTAGGGAAGTTAGGATAAGCACACCATGTTTGAAGGAGCTCTAGGTTAGGGTAGTTAGGATGAGCACACTATGCCTGAAGAAACTCTAGGATTGGAGAGTTAAGATGAACACACCATGCCTGAAGGAGCTCTGGCTGGGTTAGAGGAGTTATGATGGGCACACTGTCTGAAAAGAGCTCTAGGTTAGGAATAGGAGAAATAGACTGATCCACTGGTACACTTTAATATAAAGTTGTTCCTTCCTTTGCTTCTGTAACCGCTTTTATACTTTTGAGAAGGCTCCTAATAGATATATCAACATTGTCAGTGAACTTTGCATGCAGTCAACACAGTTGAAGATAAACCCTGATGTTGGGTGGTGATGGTTCACAGTTGGCATTCTCATTCCCCCTACTGACTTTTGGTTGGGTTGAAGCAGGGCGTAATGTTAGTGAGTTGTTCCCCCCCCCCCCCCCCATTCCTATCTCAGCAAACCAATTCTGTATGAAGAGAAGGATTGTTGTTGGGAATGGAAGAACCTAAATAGATATTTGACATCCTACAAAATTATTTATGACACTGAAGTAACTTTTCTGTGCAGCTTTTTCCGTTCTGGATGCCATTTTCGGCTACAGAAGGTTAAAGTGAACCTATGCATTGCCTATGCAAGGTAAACCAATATACATTTTGATGGCATTGCACATTCTTACCTTTTTGATTTTACTCCCCCACTGCTTAATTTTCCTGCCAGGAGTCACAAGAGGAAGCCCTGTGCATGCAACTGCATGCCTCACTCCATGTGACTGCACTGGGTTCTTGAGCAGTCAGCCACCATGCACCATCCCTGTTACATAGAGGCAAGAGAATGAGTCACATGCTCCCCATATCTAGATGTACTGGGTATTTCTCTTCACTTTTGCTGGCCAAACAGAGCAGCTCGAAAAGGAAAAAGAAGGTAAATATAATCCATTTTAGGGAGAGCCTGTTGGCTTGCCCTGCATAGGCAAAGCAAATGTATGCTTTAAAAGGGACAGCAAATATTCTCCAGTGGTATTTCTAGACAGGACGTCTGCTGTGTATCAGAAAACATTGCCACCCAGAATATCACCCCGGCTTTTTTTTAAACATTATTTATGTATTCATTTTAAAAAATTACACAAATGGGATCCATAGTTTCCAACAAATGTACAGAAACCTAAAATATGTGCTATGTATATATTCTGCTTATTGTTGCCTATTTTCTGCTGGTTTTTACAAAATAATTTTTACCTGTAGAGATTGAGATGCTGGTAGATGATCCAAAGGAAATTGACTTGGCCTTGGATGTCAGCCCTGAACTCTGCGTATATATAACGGAAGACATGCTGAGGTCACAACACAGCAACGGATATTCCGGTGAGTGAAGACAAAGCTTTGTTTTATCTGTACAGAAGGAACATCTACTAGAAGTCTCTCAGGTCTACCTGTCTCCAGAAGAAGTGATTGTTGCATGCTTTTGGTCAGATCTAGGTGAAAAGCTGTGCAGAGAACCCAACCCAACCCATTACTGCTGTTGCTGGAGCAAAGGCTGACACCAGAGCTTTGTGCATTTCACATAAACATGCATGTTAAGGCCATACGCTTGGTACATGGTTACACTCATTTTCTAAATGTAGTTAGTTCTTGTGGCTGCCATCTTTTGTTTGTGAATGACTTACATTAGGGATACAGAAGATGTAGCTTCCCATGTTCCTTTTTCCTTCAACCACTAATACAGTTTGGAATACTAACCTGCTTGAAGGTCATATCTAACCAAAAATGATATTTTAGTTGGAGCCCGGTGGACTAAGTTAGCCCCTGATTTCACATATGTTTCAGAAATTCCCAACAACTCCCTGCTTTAAATCCCATTTTGGCTCCTAGAGACCTGGGAGTTTTGGGTGTTTCCTTCTCCTCCAATCCATACCAAGCCCATTGGGTCTTGTATGGATTTTTAAACGGGGACCTCACGCCAAAAATAAAAAAATAAAATAAAAAATGTCTGTGGTCCCCTCCAAAATCCATAACAGGTCCTTTGGTCCTATCCATACTAAGCCCTTTGGGTCTTGTATGGATTTTTAAGGGGATCTCATGCCAAAAATAAAAAAATAAATAAAACATTTCTGTGGTCCTCTCCATAATCCATAACAGGTCTTTTGGACTGGTATGGATTTTAAGGGGATCCCCCACACCAAAAAAAAAAAGCGTGTGTTCCTTTCAAAATTCATACCAGACCCTTATCAGACATGCAGGCCAGGGAAGGGGGGAGGGGGGCAAGTGGTTCTCCTGAACCATATCAAGCCCCATGTCCTCAACATGAGGGAGAAGGGGGGGACCGCCTGGCAAAACGCCTTGTCCCCATGTTGATGAGGACAAGGGCATACTCATTCACATAGGTGGGCAAAGATCAGAAAAGAAAAAAAGTATACAAGATACGTTGTAGAACAAAATAAAAAAACTAAATAATTTACCTGCTAGAATCCAGTTTAAATACCATAATCATGCACTGGCTAGAGTAATCACGAAAAACACAGCAAATATTTGAGGGCCACACAGTAAGCACCAAACGGCCACGTGCAGCCCCTGGGCTGCAGAATGGGCGCCAGAGTTGTAGCATGTACCAAAAAAGTCAAATAATGGCTTATAGTGGGTGGCCCTTTAAGTCAACTCATGTTATGGTGGCATGTCATTTTACCCTGGTGAGGTGGGGATGACTGTCACAAAATGTGTTGGTTTCAGCCATGGTCTATCAAACCTGGACAGCTTTACTATATCAGGCCTATAAATTGGATTATTTTTTTCTCCTCTAAAGCTTTGTTTTGCTGATTTTGCCTTACCATGCCTGACAGAGTAACAGGAGCTGTCTGAAAGCTCGCACTTTTCATCTACTCAGCAAATAAAATTAATCATTTCTACATTTTCATGGTTCAGTCACTGCAGAAAAAAAAAATTTGGTTTTAGACTCAGAAAAAGAAACAAGTAATTTTTCTCGATAGAACATGAATCTTTTATGCAGGCAAAATGTTCTAAGTTTGGAAAGCAGTAAGAAGTAGCTGAATAAGGGCAAAACTAGGACAAATAATTACTGTATATGGTCGGAAAATAGAGCTTATCAATAGTCAATTTGTCCCTGGAAACGTACAAAGGTGGAGCTATTCTTTAAGGAAGGTGCCCTGGGGCTGGGTCCATTGGTGATTTTGATGTCACAGGTAGTGATGTCATAGCTACTGGTGATGTCAGCCAGGGAACAGATGGAGTGACTGGCTGAGATATGGGCAGCAATAGAAGCATAATAGGCAGCTGCACCCACAGCTATAAGAAACTCGCCCCTTTTTTCTCTATATATAACTATATATGTGCATGAACATTTTTTACCTTGATATACTGTGTTTTCGTATATATATTCTCTTTTAAATGTGTGTTCAATAAGAAACCATTCTTTTTTTTCATATTTAGGGAGGTGAATACTGTAGTAGTAATCCCTAGCTAGAGTCAGTTGGTGAAGCTCCACGCTCACTTACTCATGTTTACCTCTCTTGTCTTAGTTCATCGGTTGGAAAAAAATCTGTTTATAGAGCACAATAGCTCAAGTTTAACTTCACACACGAGTTAGGTTTCTGACTACTTCCATTCACTAAAGCCTAAAAATTCTCCTGCACTCAAGAGGTGTGTAATGAGAGAAAGATTAGTATTCAATGGTCTTTATTGGCATCACTTATGGTCTTGCCACCCCTTGGGACCAAGGGTTTCCAAAAACACTAAAAAACAACAGAGGGACGCACCGACTTCGTGCTCTCTACTCACCGGCTGAATCCTGGTTCCCAACCTGGCCAGCAGGGGGGCGGTTGGGGGGAGCTGGGAGAGCTCGGTTGGGGCTGGCCAGGGGAGGAGAGTCTCCAGTGGGGCATGGAACCGGCCTCAGCTCCAGACACAGTTTACACCAGGCATGTCCAACCTGCGGCCCAAGGGCTGCATGCGGCCCAGAACCGCAGGCAATGTGGCCCTCTGCCCCCTGACAATTTGTTTTTTGCTGGGGAGGAAGGAAGTCTGATCGGCGGCACGGCAACAGCAGCTTCCAACTAACGGTAGGCAGAGGTTGAGGGGAGGGGGGGAGGCGAGCATGTGCAGTGTTTCTGACTCCTACCACCATGACGACTTCAAATCACTGAAGTGGTCATGGTGGTTAGAGTGTTCCTTTATTGTCTCTCAGAATAAGTAAACCTCTGTATACTGATTTAATTTCATTTGATCATCCTCTAGTTGTGTTAAATTAGTGCAGGGGGGGGGGGGGGGGCGCTGCGGCATTTTATTACATGCCTTAACTATAGTATATATTTTATATGCGGCCTGAGAAAATTTCTCTACACTCAATGTGGCCGAGAGAGGCCAAAAGGTTGGACACCCATGGTTTACACCAGGCATGTCCAACCTGCGGCCCGGGGGCCACATGTGGCCTAGAAACCCAGGCAATGCGGCCCACTGACCACTGCCAATTTTTTTTTTGCTGGGGAGGAAGGAAGTCAGGTCGGGGGCATGGCCACAGCGACTTCCAACTAACGGTAGGCAGAGGCTGCCTTGGAGGGGGGGTGGGGGGGGGGAGGCGAGCATGTGCAGTGTTTCTGACTCTTACCACCATGACCACTTCAAATCACTGTGTTTCTTTAATATCTCTCAAAAGAAGTAAACCTCAGTATACTGATTGCATTTCATTTGATCATCCTCTAGTTGTGTTAAATTAGTGCGGGGGTACGGCGGTGTGGGAAGGGCACGGCGGCATTTTATTACTTATATACCTTAACAATAGTATATATTTTATATGCGGCCCGAGAAAATTTGTCTACACTCAGTGTGGCCCAGAGAAGCCAAAAGGTTGGACACGCGACACGGGGCCGACAAGCTGTGGGTGCTGATGGAGAAGGGTCAGACGTCGACATCGTTGGAGGGGTTGCCGTGGATTGCCGGGGGCACCCCCCCGGAGGTTCGGGCACACCCCACGATTGGAGAGACGATTGCGGTCGTCCGTCGAATCTTGTCGCACCCCTCCATCTCTTCACTGACGTCCCCCTTGTACCCTATTTTGGGGAACCCGGGATTTACCCCTGGTGTGGAAGATGTGGGATTTCGGGGGCTGGTGGACCGGGGGGTCTCTCAGGCCCGGCACTTCCTCCGAGGGTCTCGTTGGCCATCGATGTCGGAACTGATGGCCGGTGAAGGCCCTTTTCAGCTGGACTTCTGGCGTGCGGCTCGGGTACACCACTTTCTCCACTCACTGCCGGACCCTTCCTCGTTTGTTCGGGACCTCACCCCTTTTGAAGAGTACTTTGTAGGGAGTGGGAGGCTACCGGGCTCCCTGTCCAAGTCGTACAGCTTACTGGTCACCCCGGCTGAGGATTTTGTACTACCAGGTCTAGGGAAATGGGAACGGGACCTGCGGCTGGACCTCACCCCGGCACAGAGATTGAAGGTTTGCACATTGGCACTGAAAACGCCGACGTGCACAAAATTGCAGGAACTAAATTACAAGATCCTGACCCGTTGGTATCGGGTACCCTCCACGTTACATAAAATTTTCCCAGATGCGTCGGACGTCTGCTGGAGGTGTCGGGAGGAGGAGGGCACGATGCTTCACGTCTTCTGGTCTTGTCCCCGGCTTCGGACCTTTTGGACCGATGTGCGGGCTCTTTTGGGGGAACTTTCGGACCGGGTTATTCCGGACACTCCGGAGTTCTTCCTCCTTCAGATATCTCCTATGCCGATTT
Organism: Pelophylax lessonae; assembly: GCF_965119305.1. Classification (NCBI taxonomy): domain Eukaryota; kingdom Metazoa; phylum Chordata; class Amphibia; order Anura; family Ranidae; genus Pelophylax; species Pelophylax lessonae. Next base: position 174,091,510 of record NC_138780.1, read on the forward strand.
CCAAAAGCAAGAAATCGATTATTCCTCACGTGCTGTGTGCGGCGAAAGCTTGTATTCCGATGTTATGGAAGTCCACTAGGGCGCCAACGATTAAAGACTGTATGCGCAAGATGGAAGATATAAATCGTATGGAGGATCTCACCCTTACGAAGCAGCATCGCAGGGACCGATATGAGAAGATTTGGGGATTTTGGAACTCCTTTGTGCTTTCTGACAAGGGGAAATCGCTGATGTGTGACTAACCCCGGAACGGGCACCACCGAGGGGCTGCTCCGTGCGGGGGGACTTTTCTCCTTCCCTCCCCCCCTCCCCCCTTTTTTTTTTTTTTTTTATTGTCGTGTCTGTCCCTCTCTATACCACTTCTCTATTTTGCTCCTATATGTATCTTCTCGGTGTCCTTCCTGTCTCACCTCTATCTAAAATTGGGGTGTAACGGTCAGGTGGGCTCTCATCTCTAGTTACAGGTTGCCCTATATACCACACTAAGCTTAGTCATTGCAGGGTATAGGGACAAGAGGTGGTCCCTCCCCTGGTTGTAGGGGAGGGCGAGCTAGTTCTGCGGAGTACTGGAATGTTAACTGTCTGGTTGTGATATTATGACGCCCTGCTTTCTTGGCTGTAATGTCCCTTGTTATACGTTCTGGCATATGTATATTATGGTTGTCTTGCCTACCGTTTCTCCTTCTCTAATAAAATAAAATAAAATAAAATATTTGAAAAAATAAAAAGGTTGGACACCCATGGTTTACACCATCCATCATCCCGCACTCAGTAGGTCAGCGGTGGGGACTTTTACTTCTCTTCACCAGGAATCCTTTAGGCATGTCTGTGGCAGAAGCGGTGCAGCCTTTTTACAGGACATTAAAGCGGCCCAGAGGGCAATTGCTCCCCTGCCCCCTGGCCCTGTCCTCCCCTGAGTGTATTTCTCTTTGCTCTCAGTGGTTGAATGAAAACGTAGGCGAACAAATGGAAGGTGAATATGTATTGCTAGTTGCTGGACAGCCACTAAAGTCAACCTATTGCTTTTCTCTGCATAGCCAACAACGGGAGCCTCTGCCAAATGGGCAACCGAAGGGCTTTTTTGTAGACCCTTTTGAGCTCACCGAAGCACCTGTTATTTTGAAGCCCCTGCTCATTAGAAGATTAATTGTACAGATTATAACTCACTAACAGCAGATTGGACATTTTAGCATTGGGTTGTCTCATTGGGTTTGGTCACTTTTGCAATAAGAAGAAAATCCCTTGTTCTGTATGCCCACCGTATGGCATTGTATTATAACAGACTATTAGACCATATGCTGCCCTATAACTGCCTGCTTGTTTTATTTTAGGTTTAATTGTTAAAGAAGTTAATTCATCAACTTCAAGCTCTTCAGAAACAGTAGTTAAGCTACGTGGTCAGAGCACAGACTCATTGCCTCAGGTAAACCTCGACAGCTAAGCAAACTGTAACTTAAAAGCTAAACTCCAGGCAGACATGAAAGACATACGTTATTGCAAAAGTATTTCTTTAATGCAAGCAGTATAAGTACCTGAATTTAACTTGGTTTCAAAGTCTTGTACAGCAGAGCTCCTACTGGGAGAGGGAGAAACAGCACAAGGAACCAAACGATTGTGCTGTAGTGCTCTTGTACTAACAAGGGACATGCTGATAGGGTGGAAAGAGCAGACTGACATAAGGATGAGCTCATCAATATGTGGCTTTTTCTTTTACTGTCCAGTCACAGGCTGGGGGAGTTACAAGGTATAGCTGTATTACAAGCCAAACTGGGCCTTGCTCTGTGGCAGAGTTGTGTAACTCTCAGGACTGGATGGGCAGAAATACACATCCTCACGCTGGTAATACAGTCCTATAAATTTATTCACCTGTGTGTTTAGTGGTTTGCCTGGAGTTCATCTTTTTACCTGAGTTTTCTTAGAGGAGCTTATCCTAAAGTGCATAAATCACCCACTCCAAAGGGTAAAAGGACTTCTGGGTAAATACAGGGTTTACATTACAGGCTTGTAAGTCAATTCCTCACAAACCAGAAGTTAAAAGTATTCAAATGGTCTTCAACCACCTCCTTCCCAGGCCTATTCTTACACTTCGCTCCTACATGCAAAAACTCAACCTCTTTTTTTTGCTAGAACATTACTTGGAACCCCAAACATTAGATCGAGGCCCTATAGAATAAAATGATGGGTGTTGTCATTTTTTTTAACACACGATATTTGCGCAGTGGTTTTTCAAATGCAATTTTTTGGGGGAAAAAAACACATTCGTGAATAAAAAAAAACAAAAAAAAAAAAACAGTAAAGTTAGCCCAATTTTTTTGTACAATGTGACACCGAGTAAATAGATACCTAACATGTCATGCTTTAAAATTGCATCTGCCTGTGGAATGGCGGCAAACTACGGTGCTTAAAAATTTTCCATAGGCAACGCTTTAAATGCCTTTACTGATTATCAGTTTAGAGTAGCACAGGAGGTCTGGTGCTATACAAACCCTTGCGAGCTGCTATGTAACAAACCTGTGTAAAATACACTATATTACCAAAAGTATTGGGACGCCTGCCTTTACATGCACATGATGGTGCTAGAAGTATTGCTCTCGCTCTGTAACTCACATTTGTGGTGAGATCATCGTTTACATATGTGTGCGGGAGTAAGGTATGCGTTTGCATTTGTGTGTAAGCACGGTGGGTCAGGGGCGCTTTCAATTTTATTATTTTATTTTTTATTTTATACAAAAAACATTTTTTACACTTTTTTTATTTTTTTTTGTACAAACGTTATTGCTATCACAAGGGATGAACAACATTCCTTGTGACCGCATGAGCCATGGCAGGTCCTCTTTATGGAGAGATTTGGGGTCTTTTAGACCCCCAAATCTCTCCTCTGGCCCCCATGCAGCCGATCAGACCGAGATCGGTCAGATTGGCTGCCTCTCTGGCCGCTGGTGACCAGGTAAACAAAGGAGCGGAACCGTAAGTGATGAATACTAGTCGCTCCCAGTTTCCAGGCTTACTGAGAGAGGGGAACGACGTCAGTTCCTCTCTCTTTACCAGGCAGCCATCGCCACCGGCAGCATCGCTCCTGGCCTCCGCTATGGGACCGAAGATCCCGGGAGAGGCGGCGGCAGGAGGTTGGGGGGGGGGGGGGGTTGGACCCTCTTCCACCACCCGCAGAAGTGATCAAGCGGCTAATTGGCCACTCAGATCACTTCTGCCTTCTATAGAATAGCCGGCTGAAAAAAATGGTACTGGGATGATGCTTGTCGGCATAACCACTGAAACCCAAGGATGTACGGTTACGTCTTTGGGTGGGAAGTGGTTAAGGACATTCTGCTCCAGCTTGGTTACAATAATCAAAAAGGGTCCATAGTTAGGTGTTCTGGCTCATCAAAGACCATGTGAATGCTTTACACAGCCAACATCTGCTGAATCAATTTTTTGACCTTCCATGGAAATTCCATTGCACATATTTGCTGAGGAGCAATGTCATACTGCCTTCTCTCTGTACTGTAGTGAAGTCAATCCTAAAGAATGGGACTTTTGGAAGAACACATCTGTTCTTACAGTAGTACTAGAACTCAATATTTTTCTGCACAGCCTCCTTGTGTGAGAATATACTGTAACTAATACTTAGCTGCTAGAGGCAAGTGCTAGATGGAGCATGAAGATTTAAATACAAAACCTTGTGAGCTGCTAAGTAAAAAACCTGTGTAAAATACACTATATTACCAAAAGTATTGGGACGCCTGCCTTTACATGCACATGAACTTTAATGGCATCCCAGTCTTATGGTGGCCATACACTATACGAAAAATTGGCCGGAATTCAGTCTTTTGGACAGTTCATTAATTTTTCGGCCAGTTAATGGGCACAGATCGGTAATCGGTTGTGACGTTTTTGAGCCAAAAAAAATGAAGGACAAGTTTGGTAATTTTCTGCCGGATGAACGATGAATTGAAAGGTTAATGGTTTCTCGTCCAAACTGTTTGTACTATGTATATGTGAAAAAAACAAACAAAAAAGGATTCATTTATGTCCATTGAATGATTTATCAGTCCTTACATGATGGCACAATCATCTGGTCTCATGGCCAAGTGTTAGTTTTTTTAAAATGAGTTTAAATGATTTTTCGTATAGTGTATGACCAGCATTAGTCTGTAGGGTTCAATATTGAGTTGGCCCACCCTTTGCAGCTATAACAGCTTCAACTCTTCTGGGAAGGCTGTCCGCAAGGTTTAGAAGTGTGTCTATGGGAGTGTTTGACCATTCTTTCAGAAGCGCATTTGTGAGGTCAGGCACTGATGATGGTCAAGAAGGCCTGGTTTAACTCAGTAATGAACCCTATGGACTAAGACTGGGATGGCAATCAAGTTCACGTGCATTTAAAGGCAGGCGTCCCAATACTTTTGGTAATATAGTGTATGGGAAGTGAATCACCCACACCTATCACACTCTCATATGCAGGTGTAAATAATATATAATAACCAACTGGTGCCTTATAGTATTTTCCAACTAAAATTTAACAACTCAGTTTCATTTTATAAACAAACTGGTATATACATAAGTGAGCAATGAAAACATACATGTGATTTAAAGGTCCATTCAAGAAAAAATGAAATAAAATAAAGTAAAAATAGTCCCACAAACCATTTCATCATGGGGTGCAAAAAGAATGAAAAAGCAATATTCAGTGTAGTCTGCTCTTTACCTACTTATTTAAATCCACCAATTAGTGCCAATTACACTCCGAGTGACGTGTGCACGCTCTCACCTGGGATAAGTGACCGTACAATTAAGTATGGTCTCAAAGCGCTTCTGTCCCACCATTGTGGACTGAAGAATGTTTCTTCCAGATCTCTGGATGTCCTAGATACTCCAAACCACCTTCATGGGTAAAATCTGCTCCTCTCAATATGCCTGCTCAGCCGTACATATATAGGGAAGAATCACCATACATAGTGCTTTATCCTCTTTGAAACCAATTTATTATTTAAAAAAACACTCACATTTATCAGGTGCTCATAGCGCACCAAGCTATACCAGCATGTGTATCAATCCAGCATGTACGACTGAGTTGTGGTATTGAGAGGAGCAGATTTTACACATGAAGGTGGTTTGGAGTATCTGTGACATCCAGAGATCCAGAAGAAATGTTCTTCAGTCCACATTGATGGGACGCAAAACTTTAAGACCATACTTAACTGGACAGTCACTTATCCCAGATGAGAGCACATCTGGTAGAGGGTGCACAAAAGGAGTGTAATTGGCGCTAATTGGTGGATTGAAATACAAAGTGGATGAAGAGCCTCCTCTAGCTCTGCAGCTCTCATTGGCTGTTCTATGACTCACCCCTCCTCTCTTGCTGGCAAACTCTTATGAGATTGAGAGAGAGAGAGCTGTGCATGATGTCATTCGCCTAGGCTTTTTACCAGACAAGAGAGAGGAAGTGGGCTGTATAAGGTATTTACTGGCAGAAAAAAAAAAATATTTTACTATCCAAAGTTAAAACAACAAGGGGAGAGGATTTAATAGATGGAAAGATGAAAAAATGACTAAAGTGCCGCTTTAACAAAGTTAAAGTAATTTCAGACAAGGTACAGAGCAGTGGCGGCCTGTCCATACAGGGCGCAGGGGCGCCGCCCTATAATCTATGCGCCCGGCCCCTAATCTACATGAAGGGCCCCGAACGCATGGATTCCAATGGGTCTTTTTTTTTTTTTTAAAGCACATGATTACAGCCGGAGGCTCTAATTGGTTTCAAAAAGGGTGGGCTTGGTGCTGCCCCCCCCCCCAAGTAAATTAAGAACCAGCCGCCACTGGTACAGAGGATGTTTTTCTGGACATGAGAGGTCACCACTTTTAGTTTTTCTATGGTTTCCGTAAAGGAAAATTACACTTGAAGGTGAAAAACCTGTCTTTATGGCCTTTTTCTGCCAAAAGTGGAGCATTCGTTATCTTGAACTAAAATTTGGAAAAATAATTTTCATTAGAAGTTTATCCAAAAATGTGGTAAAGTTATTGGTGGCTGTTTCTGATAAAGAAATATTGTTTAGTGGTGTTTTCCTTTAAAAAGCTATAATTTCAAAATAGTAATACAGATGTTAAAAAATACATAAATTCATCAAATGCAGTTGTTACATCTTCAAAAACCCCAGGTGATCAAAAAAAAGAAAAATACTTTTATAAAGCATCGTCTGAATTACTTTAACAAGGACAAAGTTCTTTCCTGACCACTAAGTCTGGAATTACGCTTTTCAGCTACATTAACACAAGTAATGTGCATTGCATTATGGCAGCCTATTCATTTTATTGGGCTGCCTAACGCACTAAAAAAGGTGCATGCAACGTTTTCTACTGTGTTTTATCATTGATTGTGCTGCACTGCAATGCAAATGCATTGAGAAGGTGTGCCGGGGCCATTTATAATAAATGGAACTACTTTGCACCAACACTTGTTTGTTAGCCGCAGGGCAGTGTAAATGGGGCCCAAATGTACATTACTTTATTAATATACTATTATAACTTTGTATTTGTTGAGGTTGAGAACTAACGGTGTTTAAAAAATTTTGCAGACGGTGTGCCGAAAACCAAAGACCTCCACTGATCGCCACAGCTTAAGTCTGGATGATATCCGCTTGTACCAGAAAGACTTCTTACAGATCGCCAGCCTATACCAAGAGACTGCCCAGAGCTATACTTTCGGCTGCGGTCACAGCGCGGGTGACACAGGACTTTACTGCAATGGCTGTCTTGCTCAACAGTGCGTGAACATTCATGAGCCCCTAGTGGCCAAGAAAGTCAGCAAGTACTTTTCTTTGGACCTTACCCATGATGATGTCCCAGAGTTTGTGGTCTAAATTTCGAGGTTGACAAACATTTTACTGGCTTTCATGCCTGGTAATGCCAAAATAAGCAGACAGAAACTGCTTATAGCAGAAAGACTTCCTACAGATTTCCAATCTGTATCAGGTGATGGCCCAGGTCTTTACATTTGGATGCAGGACCTTTTTTAAAGAGTTGACTTGGCCAACAGCATGTCAACATTCACAAGGCAATCGTGGTCAAGAAAGGCAGTGAGTCCTTCTGGTTGAACAATACCTACGACGATACCCCAAAGTTTGTGGTGTACTCTCAGTAAGATGGATATGGATGCCTTTGTAAGTGGAAACGTAGGAATTCTACAGATTGCTGGCCTGTATCTGCAAATGGCCAAGATCCTTACAGCTAGTGGTAGTCATGATGCAAGTGATAGAGAATTTACCATGACAGCTGTCTTGGCCTTACAGTATATCGGCATCCTTGAGCCCCTTGAGGCCAGGAAAACCAATGTAGTCTTTTGCTCTCTTTCATGGCTATGCCCTGCAGATTGCAATGTAATCTTAAACTATTCCTATATTATATATCTATATATCTATATATATATATATATATATATATATATATATATATATATATATATATATATATATTATATATAGACATATTTCACAGGCCTGGATGTTTGTGTACGCCAAAGTAAGTGGAATGAATTTGCCTTTTTCTTGAGCCCCTTGTGGCAAGAGAAAACAACAAGAAATCTTCAGACTGTACCCAAACCAGTGTCCCAGAGTTAACAGCTTAAAGCTTAACTCCAGGCAAACCGCTCAATTAGACAGATAAAATACACACAGTATATGGGAGATTAATTACCTGTCAAAAGATTTGTATTAAGTGTCTATCCAGTTCTATAATTTACATTTTGTCTAGCAGGGCAGGAGACCTGATTTTTCTTTTCTGCAGTTAAGTAATGCAGATAAAAAAATATAATTTATTGAATTCAGAGCTGCATTGATTTGTGTTATTTGGTATCTTCCTGGAGTTCAGCCTTAACCTCAAGCATGCAATATATGGAAGTATTTCACAGGCCTGGATGCCTGTGGAGACAGAAATAGGAGGAAAGCTTCCTCCAGATCACCAGCCTGTACAAGGATGCCACCAAGAACTTCGGCCACAGTCACTTTAATGTAGAGGCTGCCTTTCCCAGCCACCTATCAGTATCACCATGGCCAAACAAGACAGTTTTGATTCACAGGCCTGGATGCCTACACACTCCGACGCCGTGTCTTCTTACGAATGGATTTAAAAATTCCATTAGACGTCACGTCACATTCATAATTTAAACTGTGTGCATCAAAACTGATGAGCTTCTGGCTATTTTCCTATATTTGAACAAATAAGGTACTTTTTAAGTATGGAAAATGCATTATTTTTTATAGATGCCAAAGAATTGAGTGGGTGGGCATTATGCTTTGACAATGGTCTGCAAAAAAACTTTGAAAATGTTCTTTTACAAAGTGTCAGCCCAAAGGCTCATCTTGTGAATGTTTCCTTGTAATGAATTGGAGGAAGTCGGGGTAAAAGACCTGAGGGGCTGAAAACGGTCTTCTCTAGGTGACAAAAGTATATGTATTCATGTATACATAGGCAACAGTTTGGGGGGCTTTCTCATGAAATGATAACTCTAACTATCACACTAAATAACCAACATTATGTGCATACCTGACCATCAGACCTACCTGTAAGGCCAAAAGTATGTGGTCACCTCTCCAAATAATTGAGTTCAGGTGTTTCCAGTGAAGGGTATAATTAATACTACAACAAACAAAGGTATTTTTAGACAATTGTGCGCTTCCAACCCTTTGACAACCGTTTAGGGAATGCCCTTTTCTGTTCAAGCATGACTGTGACCCTGTACACAAAGCCAGCTCCATGAAGACATATTTTGATGGGTTTGGTGGCCTACACGGGACTTGACCCGAGCACATTCCCATAGACATGCTCCAAAATCTCGTGGAAAGCCTTCTAAGAAGAGTGGGGGATATTCTAGCTGCAAAATGGATGGGCAACTCAATAGTGATGCCCATAGTTTCGAATAGAATGTCTAAAAAGCTCATATAGTTTTGCCAGTAAGGTGTCCACAAACTGTTGGCCAAAAAGTGAAATTCCTGTGTTGCTCATAACTACCTATCAGACATTTTTCCCAAGCTTTACTGGAAAGCTATCAACTGCAATCTGTTCGGCTGCTAGAGAAGCACATTCATCTTCTTAACTTCAGTTTTCCAGAATAACATTGACTTTAAAGGTCAACTCCATATAAAACTACTAATATGTCAATGTAGCTTGGTAGGGGGGGTAAGGTAAATCATGTGGTGGTACGTTGTATGTCTCGGGAATTCTATTGCTGAGAAATCCCAACCCGAATTTCCCCTTCTTCCTAACCACTGCCTATGTTACAAAGATAAACCGAGTCTTCACATTACAAAGAATACAGAGGTGGAGCTCCTGGTTATGGGCTTGTAGGATAGAACAGACTCTCAAATTTACGGGGGACCTCTGAAAATAGTGTGTGTGGGATATATAAAAAACTGCAATATTTTTTTGGTTGAGTTGACCCTAAAGTATAACTAAAGGCCAAATGTTCTTTTTTAATTTTGGATAGTAGTGGAAATGGATAAAACACAAGTCCAGTTTTTATTGCAGTCTAGGTCCCTATTTTGGAGATTCGCCCTCTCTATTTGTCCTGTTTATTGTTATCATCAAATGTGGAATCGATAGAAAACCCCAAATTTTGGGTTGTCACCAGAACAGGAACAGAGGGGAAATCTTCCAATGGAGTCACTAGCTCTGGTGTGTACCAGGGATTCTCTAACTTTTGAGGGATTTCCTCTGGCTTCCAGTTTCGACTATGGGGCAGGAAGTGAGGGGGAACCTCCCCAATGGGACACGGGTGACAAAAAAAAACTGACAGGTGTTATAACCCTTCCTTACTCTCTCCAAAATGAAAAAAAGGTTTTGCCTATAGTTTTACTTTAATAATTCCAGCTTGCAATTTGAATGTATGTTTGTATAACAGGTGAGCTGTGGTCAGTTAGTTCTGAGTCTTTTGTAACTGGTATCTTGTTTTAGGTTCAAAATGGCAAAGTTCTTTGACACATACACAAGGGGCAGCATACAATTCTATTTTAAAGTGGAACTTTACTTTACCCATAATTCCACATTAATAATTATGCTACCAAAATTAGTGTGTGCTGTAATTTGCCTTTGGCATTGCTCCTGTGTCTTCTTGCTGAAGGCTGCCATTTTGCTGAAGCCCAGAGCCCCTGAAAAGCAGTAAATCTTTAGTCTGTCAGCTGTGATCGTGTGCAGAACAGGGTGTGGCATTGTATTACTGGAATTTAAACAGTATAGACACGTATTTTTGTTTTCCATAGCTATACCTGCAAAAGGGGCCAAGCTGAAGAGATGCTGCTGCAGCAGGACTTAATTTTCTGAGTAAAGTTCCACTTCGATATATATTATTCCTCATCGATCAAAATGTCTGTCTGGCCATTGCAAACAATCACATTTCCTGCCACACAGAGGCAAGGTGCTTACAAATTACAGCTGAGGAATGGATTTTCTGGCCTACCACACAATCCAATAAGAACAGAGTTATCAGGTTGGGATGGAATATGGCTTTTTGATTATTTAAAATGGAGTTGTGGGTTGCTGCAGGCAATACAAGCAGTCATTCTTTTAGACGCTACTAGGAATTATTTTTTTCTCCCAATTTCATTTTTACACTATGCAAAATTACAATGTCATACCCCCGTACAATTTGTGCCAAGAATTGTTGCACGTGTTTAGTTTTTGCGTTTTTTTTTTTTCTACCCTGGAAATGCATTGCAAGCAGTGCTGCAAATTTTCAAAATGCATTTCAGTGGGCAAAAGGGTGCAGTAAATATTCTTAAAGAGCAACCGTATCTACAACCGATTTCTCCATGCTGGAGTGTGGGGTCCTAAACTGGCCATACATGGTTAGATTTTTGTTCCAACATTCAAAGAAAAATCAATCAGCAAAACATTAAATATTGCCATCATTGAATCAACAAGTTTAAACAGGATCTTCGGTCATTTAAAAAATAAAATTAAAAGTCAGTAGCCACAACAGCGATGTCCTCACTCAGGCCAGGTCTTTGGGTCCCCGACACCGTCATGTTGACTGTGGGAAGCCAGTTGTGACTTCTTGTGACCTTACATCCGGCCCCCTATGCCACACCCTATAAATCAGTGGTTCTCAACTCCGATCCTCGGGACCCACTAACAGGCCAGGTTTGCAAAAAAACTAAATTACATCACAGGTGATCTCATTTGCTGCTCAATGATTGCAGTATTCTAGTCTGCATTTCCCCAAGGTAATACTTAAAATCTGGACTGTTAGTGGGTCCCGAGGACCGGAGTTGAGAACCACTGCTATAAATGGTCCTGCAGCCTCCTGACATGTCCCAGGAGGCTGTGGGTGGTGAGGGGAAAGGTGAACTTCCACTGGGATCACCTAGTCAAAACTAGGTACCTGCTCCTCCCTCCAAAAAACAGTTTGCATTAGTGGCAGAGGAGGGGGTGGGTAAGAACAGCAGAACTTCTGATTTTAAGTGAAGTTCCATTTTAAAGCTCTTATAGAATTTCAGGCTTGGCATATTTTTACATAGTTACATTGATCCAGCTTGGACAAGTGTAACTATATATATATATATATATATATATATATATATATATATATATAATCATACCTGGCCGATGTCCCTGGGAGCTGCAGATCACACTACTCCATTGATCCCCAGTTGCTTCTGGGTGGTGTGCCACAGGCGCCATACAGAGAATGCTTCTGAATGTTCTCAATGTTCTGAATAAATGCAAAGCATTCTCTGATTGGACGAGGAGGAGAGGCAATGATGTCACTCTCTCTACCTCGTGAAAATGTCAGTTTAACTCCACTATCCATTATAATATCTAACAAACGATCCAAAAGCAAACATTTTCTATATACCGTAAATTCTACTGGTGTATGGCCAGCTTAACTCGTCCCTGTGATCAGGTATACCACATAGTGAGGCTTGTTGGTGATTTTGACCAAACAGATTTTGCTTTAAAATGACCAGTTTGGCCAAGGTAGAAACTCTCAGGACTCATTCACACCAGCCAAATTGGCTGCCCAATGCAGTCCCTACAAGGCAAAAAAAACCTTGCTTTTGTATAGGGCCTGTTAATAGCAATACATCACTTTGGTGTGTGTTGCGATAAATTAATGCAGGCATTATTTTATTGCAGCATGATGCAACAATATTTTGGAATACGTTGCAGAGCATAGATTTAACCTGAAAAAGCAGCAGTGCTTGTGCAATACAATATGTGCTATGCATTGCAGTTGGGTGTGGTGTGAACCAGCCCTCTGTTGTGTTCATTGAGCTGCTTAGATAAAATGTTTTTTTTTTTTTTTTTTTTGGGAGGGGCAGGTTGCATAGGATAGTTTTATTTATTTATTTATATATATATATATATATATATATATATATATATATATAAATATTTTTTTTTTTTTTTTTTACGTACCTCCTAAATGTTTCAATTTAATAATTTTTGTATGTGTCTACGACAGACCCAGAATAGTTGAAGGGTGCTTCTGTAATCCTCAAGGGCCATTTAAAGCCTATTACACCCTTAAGAACCACCAAAAATGTCAACCTCACCGACTTCAATGCATTTTGCCTAAATAGTAAAATTTTGCCGATATCACTCAAATTTCAATGTCATTTCACAGAAAAGTGAAAAATAAAATAATGAAGCCAAATAAAGGCGGTGTTTGGCACATGTACAGTCCCAGGCTAGTTGAAGGCAGCACGCTCTGTAACCCTCAGGAGCCATTTAAAGCCCATTACACACCAAAAATGTTGTTTTCCTCATCAACTTCAATGCATTTTGCCTAAACAGTGAAATTTTGCCAATATCTCTCAAATTTGGATGACATTTCACAGAAATGTTGTCAGAACCCTTTGTGTTCTTCATATGTTCCTTGGGAGAAAATACTAGAGCAGTGCTTTCCAACCTCAATTCTCAAGTACCCCGAGTAGGTCATGTTTTCAGGATTTCCTTTACCTTGCCGAAGTTCTTTGAATCAATGTCAATGGCTTGCTTTTGATTAATTTTCAAAACATGACCTGTTGGGGGTGCCTAAAGATAGAGGTTCGGAATCACAGCACTTGAGGATGCTTAGTTTGAAGTGGGGTTCCTCTTTAAGTGATGAAAATAACATATTTACACAGCCGTGAACACCGGATGCACCACGGATGTGTTTTGTGTTGCCGTATTTACACTCGCCACAAATAGCTTAACACAGAGTAGCGCCTACCCCATACGCTCTCTATATACCATCCAGACTTCCCCATTGGGAAATATAGGGGTGGCAGCAAACTCCACACACAGAGTAGTGCCTACACCATACGCTCTCTATATACTATCCAGATTTCCCCATTGGGAAATATAGGGGTGGCAGCAAACTCCTAAACACAGAGTAGCGCCTACCCCATACGCTCTCTATATACTATCCAGATTTCCCCATTGGGAAATATAGGGGGGGCAGCAAACTCCACACACAGAGTAGCGCCTACCCCATACGCTCTCTATATACCATCCAGACTTCCCCATTGGTTAATATAGGGGTGGCAGCAAACTCCTAACACAGAGTAGCGCCTACCCCATACGCTCTCTATATACTCACCGCAAATAGGAACTGATTATTCAGCCCCAGTGGAGATGCATCAGAGGCATGTCCAGATTAGTGGTTATTGAGTCCATAAGATGGTGACTTTCTGTGAAGGAGGGCATCTTTTTGAACCAAAATTGTCATTCCACACATGTTGGATGGAAATGTTGACCTCTTACCCAATGTATATGTAAAGAAACTGCTTCATTCAGTTTGGTGGGCCAGGTTTATGTAGTATATTTGCATATATCTATGGGTCTTATAGACCTGTATATTTTATTGACCTATTTTATTATTTTAAAGGAGGCTAATAGAATAAGTAAAACGCCTGTGTTTTGAGCCTCGGAAAGTAGAAAGCCATTCCCTAACTTAAAATTCACATACTTGGGGGGGATATTTATTAAAAAAAAAACTGCAGAGCTATTTATCATGCATGTACATTTGTTCTGTGCAAATCTGGCAAAATCAAATATTATTAGGCTATTTTCTCTTTAGGTTAGATGTTGTTCTTCATACAGAATATACTGAATCAGGCAAATTCTGCATTATGGCCACTAGATGGAGCTGACAATTATAGTGAATAAGTATCTTCAGCGCCGTCCAGTGGCCATAATGTGGTATTTCTCTGATTTTACTGTGTTCTTATGAATAAAGAACATCCAACCTGGAGAGGAAATAGCTTAATAACATTCATTCAATTTTGCCAGCATTTGCGTAGGACAAAGTTTTACAAGACGAATAGCTCTGCTATTTTTTATTTAAATAAATACACCCCTGTAGTGTGGACCGGTGAAGCTAAATCTGCGGCTATGTGGACATCCCTCAAAATAATTGAGTTTGGGTGGACAAAACCAGCTCCATAAAGTCAGGGTTTGACCAGCTTGGTGCGGAGGAACTCATATGGCCTACACATAGCCCTGACCTCCACCATCCTAAACACCTTTGGGATGAATTGGATTTTGAGCCAAATCTTCTCATCTAACATCAGACCTCACAAGTGTTCTTTGAGCTGCATGGGCACTTTCATAGACACACTTGAAAATCTTCTGGAAAGCCATCCCAGAAGAATGGATGCTGCTATACCCACAAGGGGTGGTCAACTCCTTATTGATGCCAACGGTTTTAGAACAGGATGCCTATTAATCTTATATAGGTGTAATAATCAGGCGTCTAAAAACGTGTTGCCCATATAGTGTATTTAGAAACCCTTCACAGAAATTAGAATGTGAGACCAGGTACAGCAGTTTTTATCGGGGTCTAATCACACACAGGTGTTTTGCTTAGTGGCAGAGTCTTTTTAAGCACTTACAGTAGGGGAAGTTATGCTTACAATCCAGTGGCCTGTCTTCAAAATTGTGCATTTGAATATATTAAAGGTTTATATCAGGTAATTTGTATTGAAAGGGGTCTGGGAGAGCGGGGGCAAATAATGCCTAAGACAGCCAGCCTTGGTTGCTAGGATGCTGGCAGCTGACCCGCACAGTGTCATTGGTTGCTATAATACTGGCAGCTGGCCCGCACAGTGTCATTGGTTGCTAGGATGCTGGCAACTGGCCCACACAGTGTCATTGGTTGCTAGGATGCTGGCAGCTGGCCCGTACTGCTTCATTGGTTGCTAGGACGCTGGCAGCTGGTGCTCACAGCTTCATTGGTTGCTAGGACGCTGGCAGCTGGCCCGTACTGCTTCATTGGTTGCTAGGACGCTGGCAGCTGGTACTCACAGCTTCATTTGTTGCTAGGACGCTGGCAGCTGGTGCTCAAAGCTTCATTGGTTGCTAGGACACTGGCAGCTGGTACTCACAGCTTCATTGGTTGCTAGGAAGCTGACAGCTGGTGCTCACAGCTTCATTGGTTGCTAGGATGCAGGCGCTTGGCAGCTGCCTTCACCATAGCATACTGTGGGCATACAAATTAGCTCAGAGGGTCCAGTATGGAGACTTCGGCCTCAGAGCAACCCACCACTGTGCAGCCAAGGTAGTTCCCTTATTGGCCGCATAGACGGCACGATCCTGTGTGCAGGTAAAAATGCTATACAGGGAAAAAAAAAGATCTGCAGAAAAATGAATGCTTGTCTGTGCAGCTTTGTTTCAGCAAATGCCACTGGTAACAATAGTCTGGAGTGCAAAAGCTTCACTGTTACTAGTTACCCCATACCAGAGCAAAACCACCCCTGTCAATGTGCCCAATGCATCATGTCTCTGCACTCTCTATGATACTTGGGTATGTCGGTTTGCAATCCTAGCTTAATCGTCAGTGCTGTTGGATGCATCAAATAGATTTTTTTTGTAAATAGATAAGGCTCCATTCACATTAGCGCCTCTACAAAGTCGCACACTTTCCCGTGAGGCTTTGGAGCACAACTTTTATGCAAATTTTGGTGCGACTTAGATCCAACTTGACACTCAATGGATCTAAGTCACATCAAAAGGCGCACCAAAGTAGTACAGGCACCTTTACAAAGCTGCTGCAACTTTTAAATCGCACCAATTTGAACGTGTGCCATTGAAAAGAATGGGGTGTGACTTTGATGTTCAAAGTCGCATGACAAATCGCACAAGTGGTAATGAAGCCTCACATGGTAGGTTTTGCAGATAAGAGAATTAAAAATAAATAATATTTTACCCTACAGCTAGCAAGACTGCTGCAACTCCTGTAACCATCCCCCCCCCTGAAGCAGGTTTAAACATTGCTTTTCGAAAATCAATAAGCTATGCAAAGTAGCCATCTGTAAATATAAAAATAGTTTCCTATATGTAACCCCTCTCCAATGAGTGTTTAGTTTTTTTTCAGGCTGGAGCTGCCCTGTAATAGTTCTGGGACATTGTAAAAGAAGGTGGGGGGACACCCGGAGAGGTGGGTGACATTCCGCAGAGCTGGGGTCAGACAGGTGCGCTCATTCCACATACACCCTGAAGCCATCGAGCTTCACAGCTGTCGCCGGTCCCTGTTGTAACTTATTATATATGTGACAGCCGTATTTACTGCAACACAATGGGGACCTCTGCCAAGCCTTTGTGATTTTGTCACAGAGCTGTCACTTCTTCCATGACTTCGGGAAAATAGCCAAACAGAACGCGTAAAATATAAGTGCGCCGTATCGCTTTGTTCCCTTGTCTTTGTTAGCCTATAGCCAATAGAGTACACATGACTGTTTTAATAATTCATCACGTAGAGCTCACATATACTGTCAATGCATCCCTCAGTTTTGCATTATTTACAGAGCAACATTGTTAAAAGCCAGATTACACAATACTTAGTTTTGCTAAGTTTTATAGGTAACGATGTCAGTTTTATGAATTTAGAATGTTGGTGCTTCTAAAATGAAAGTGATACAAAAGGGCAACTGTATGAGGTCCATTTCTAAAACATTTGTTGCATGAATGTCACAAGCTTTCACCCAGCCACAGAGTTGTATAAAGTACTCAAAACCCATACTTGAGTAAAAGTACAAGTGCTTGATCAAAAAGTGACTTGAGTAGAAGTGGAAGTGCTCGATCAAAAAGTGACTTGAGTAGAAGTACTAAAGTATTCAACATTTTTGTACTTAAGTATTGCAAGTAGTTTTGAAAAAAAAAAAATGCTACTCAAGTACTGAAAGTAAAAGTACAAGTACTGTGTTATGTAGTTATTAAAGAAAGAAGTCAAAAGTTTGAACATCATATTGTTTTTTATTATTTCAAATGCAGCTTTTATTTATACATACAGTAGCATTTATTTTCATATGCGCTGATAATACACATGTTTTGAGCTTCATGAAACCTGCCATCTACTGTTCTGGCAGTGGTAATTTTTTTAATAGTAACGAGTAACTATGCAGCACAAAAAAAAAAACTGGAGTAGAAGTATTGAAATCATTGAAAAAATGTAGTGAAGTAAAAGTGGAAGTATGAGAAAAAAATTCTATTCTAGGAAAGTACAGATACCGCCTTTTGGTACTTAAGTACAGTAGTGAAGTAGTTCTACTTAGTTACTATACATCTCTGCCCAGCCATCATGAAGTCTGACTGTATTTTGCTTAATGGGTTGATTTCTCGTGATCGTCAGCCCTGGCTAGTGGCCCTATTGTGTTTTTTCTTTATTTTTTTTTCCCTTTATTTATTTTATTTTTTTTCCCTTTAAATACCTCAATCAGGAAAATATCTCGTTATTATCATATATTATCATAATATCATCAATATCCTATTATGGCCACTAGATGGAGTTGAAGCTCAACATAATAAAAGTAGAACTCCTGCCTAAAGCCTCGTACACACGATCAGATTATCGAACGATCTGTCGTCCGTTTTTTGTTGCATGCTAGTCTCATGTTGAAAGTGAAGAGGTTATTTTCATGTGAAAATTCTCGTATGACAGAATTCAACTTCAAAAGTGATTCCATGTATTGAATTGTTTTTTATGTTTTCTTTCGTTTCTGAGCATGCCTAGTCTTGCTCGTAGTGCCCATTCACACTACTGCGACTGGTCAGCCTGACAAGCCGCGGTCCATGCAGTGCTACGGGAACCGTTCTAATAGGAGCGAGTCAAGTCGCTCCGACTTAGAAAATAGTTCCTGTACTACTTCGGGGCGACATCGGAGCGACTTGCATTGACATTCATTATGTGAAGTCCGTGCAAGTCGTGCCGAAGTCGCGGTGCACGCGACTTCACAGGTCGCCCCCCAAGTCGTGCCGCGGTAGTGTGAACCGGCACTTACGATTTTTTTCGGATGAAAACTGTACTAACTAAAAGAAAATCGGACGTTGTGTTGACGTACGATAAAAATTTTATAGCCTGCACTTCCAGTTTTTGTCGTCCGAAAATTCGTAATCGGCTGTGGAAAGCACCGTACTAACAATCTGAAAATCGTCAGATCGTTCGTCGGATGAAATTTCCCTTCCGATTTTTGTATCGTGTGTACGGGCCTTTACACTTACTATGTTTGTTTACTATGTTTTCCCCCTCCTGCTACCTATAGTGCCTTGAAAAAGTATTCACACCCTTTGAAATTGTCCACATTCTGTCATGTTACAACCAAAATGGTAAATTTATTTTATTGGGATTTTATGTGATAGACCAACACAAAGTGGCACATAATTGTGAAGTGGAAGGAAAATGATAAATGGTTTTCAAATTTTGTTTTTTACAAATTATGTGAAAAGTGTGGCATGCATTTGTATTCAACCCCCGAGTCAATACTTTGTCCTGTGGACAGATTCTCCCACCTGAGCTGTGGATCTCTGCGGCTCCTCCAGAGTTACCATGGGCCTCTTGGCTGCTTCTCTGATGAATGCTCTCCCTGCCCAGCCTGTCAGTATAGGTGGACGGCCATGTCTTGGTAGGTTTGCAGTTGTGCCATACTCTTTCCATTTTCGGATGATGGATTGAACAGCGCTCTGTGAGATGTTCAAAGCTTAGGATATATTTTTTTATAACCTAACCCTGCTGATTCGCACTAGTGCAATGTCAGACATCGCATGTGATTCACGCCGCATTGTCTGTGCAATTTCTATTTCAGCCATACAAACTATATGCATCACATTCACACCAAAATGGTGCAGGACCCTTTTTTTGGTTCGCATTGGAATCGGATCGCATGGGTTTACACACCTATGTGGTCCGATTCCTGCACCATTTCACAGTTCGCACTGCGATCTGTGAACCAATCTGGGGGGGTGTTATTTACTTTACATTGACACCCCCAGCCATTCACAGACCTCAGTGTAAACCACTGTGCAATTCTAATGCGATGCGGGAACCTGCACCGTATCGCAGGGCTTCCCACATCGCATTGGTGTGAACCGAGACTTAAAGTGGATGTAAACCTGATTCATGAAATTTGACCTAGGCAGATCTATCTGTAGTGTTCTCTTATCTCTCTCCAAAGCCCTGAGTCCCATGTCTTTCTGCTGTTTCATTGCTCTTATCGGCATGATAACTCCTGACAAATTCTCCGTCAACCAAGATAAAATCGGATGAAATGTGTGTTGTGGGAGGTTGCTATAAAAAAGATTAGCAGGGAGCTTGTCTTGTCACGGCACAGCTCTGCAAATCTCTGCCTATGTGGAGTGGGGGTGTGTGCTTTTCCTCCAATCAGCTGTCTTGGATGTATGCAAAGCATCCACTCCCAGTGCTGAACAGGAAGAGAAAATCTCTAACTTTCTAAAGAATATATAAAGCTGAAGATAGCAGATATACAAGTAATAAATCTTATGTAGGAGGATTTCTTTAATCTCTGTGTATCATCTGAGGCTGTTCACTTCACTGGGTATATGTGAGGGTTTACATCCAATTTAAACATCTCCACAACTTTATCCCTGACCTGTCTGGTGTGTTCCTTGGCATTCATGATGCTTTTTGTTCACTAAGGTTTGCTAACAAACCTCTGAGGGCTTCACAGAACAACTGTATTTATACTGAGATTAAATTACACACAGGGGTATGAATACTTTTTCAAGGCACTGTATACTGCCTAACCTGTGTTTAAAAAAATAAATAAATAAATAAATAAAATGTTTAGTCCCCGTTCACACTAAGCCCCCGTTCACACTAAGGCGACCTGTGAGGCGACCTGGTCGCCTCACAGGTCACCGTAGGTCGCCTTCCATAGGGAAGCTGCGGACCCGTTCTAATAGGAGCGACACAAGTCGCTCCGACTTAGAAAAAGAGTCCGGAGCTTCTTTGGGGCGACCTGGAGGCGACCGCCATAGACTTCAATGTTATGAAGTCCGTGGCGGCCGCTCCGAGGTCGCGGCGCGCTGCTCGCACCGCGACCTCGGAGGTCGCCCCCCGAAGTCGGATCGCCCCTATGTGAACGGGGCCTAAGGCGACCTGTGAGGCGACCTGGTCGCCTCACAGGTCGCCGTAGGTCGCCTCCCATAGGGAAGCTGCGGACCCGTTCTAATAGGAGCGACACAAGTCGCTTCGACTTAAAAAAGGGTCCGGAGCTTCTTTGGGGCGACCAGGAGGCGACCGCCATAGACTTCAATGTTATGAAGTCCGTGGCGGCCGCTCCGAGGTCGCGGCGCGCTGCTCGCACCGCGACAGTAGCGTCGCCCCTATGTGAACGGGGCCTTATACTTTCCTATCTTCAGCCTGCTCCTGTCTGGTCACATGATCCACACCGGCTGCAGGGGAGAGGAGTGCTCAACAATGGCTGGTAAAGACTGGTGTGGCGATGCCACCTATAGGCGCCCATGTCCCAGCTGTTGTCCACTCCCCCCCCCCCCCCCACTTTATCTGCTGTGCAGCTGCAGATCACATGACCGGACCAGAGTGGGCTAAAAATAGGTAAGTATACAATTTTGTTTCACACGGGTTTTTCAGTATAGGTAGGGTGAGGGGGAGGAACGCGTTTAAACATAGTGTTAGGCAGGAATTCTACTTCAAGCAAAATATGGTGAGAATTCATGATGGCTGGGCGAATGCTTGTGACATTTGTTCAATTAATTTTGTTAAAGATAGACCCCTATGTGTCCATGTTGAGCTCCTGTCTATTATCCCATTGGAATAATACTAACAATGGTAAAAGCTTTGGCCTATTTTAGCCTAAAATGGCAGCTAACATAGAACAATGAAAGTACGAATTCTCTAAATGTCATATTTCCTGTGCAGGGTATGGGTACTTCTATATACATCATTGTAAATGATATCAAACGTGGTGCAACATTGCATTTTTATTTTGTTTTGTCTTTGTTCCCGTAATACAGTCTTTAAATTTGCATATTTTAGGAAGGGGAAAATGATTTATTTCCTTGTACAGTGCCAACTACCAAAATTCTGTACAGGACCGGCCCCTCCCCCCTTCCACCCCTAATGCCTAGGGTTTGGTCATGTGATTTCTGTTGGGGGGAGGCATTAGAGTTCTCCTAATCAGCTGGCAGTGCCTGGAAATCAGCTTTCCAGGGTCCTCCGGCTGAGATCACATGACCACTGCCTAGGTATTGAGTCACATTGAAGAAAGCCAGACTGGTATTTCAAGTTGTTTTAGGGCCAGTTCCCACATCGTTGCAGCAGATCGATAGGCATTGTGTTAGGCTCCGTTCACATGTAGGCGTTTTGGGGAGTTTTTCTGCTCTAGGATCAGCTCTCAAAACGCCCAACAAGACAAATCCTATTCATTTCAATGGCCCCTGTTCACATCTTAGCGTTTTGACGCTGTGAGCAAAACGCCCAACGCTCAAAAAAGTACATGAGCTTCTTTTTGGGCAGATTACAGGCGTTTTCCATTGGTCTCTATTCAATCTAAAAATGCCTGCACAAAAAAACAAAAAACGCCTGTAAAAACGCCTGTAAATCGCAGTAAAAATCGCAGTAAAAAACGCGCGAAAACGCTACGCTCAGGTGTGAATGTAGCCTTAAGGCAGCCCGTTCATTTGAATGGGCTGCCTAAAGCACCAAATGCAAAAAAAAAAGAGGTGCATGTACTTTTTTGTAATGTGGCACACATGGTAGTGCATTATCATACACTGCAGGAGCATATCTGTTGGTAAGGTGCGAATGACATCAACAAGCAAGACATACATTTTTGGGTAACATTCACGCTAACACATACAATATCATAGTGCGACAGTGTTAGCCCAGCCTATGACACCGCAACATAGGAACCATGGTTGCACTTTGGGAAGTATTTATTAAAATAAATTGCAAAAGGGGTAGAACTGAATGTCTTGTCTATATTATCTACAAGTTGCATGTGAAAAAATACTGCATTATGGCCACTAGATGGTGCTGACTATGATAGAAAATAAGTATACTCCTCAATGCCATCTAGTGGCGTAAGGCGGTATATTCTGCATTCACACCCTTGAATTGCACTGCATATAGCATGAGAACATTCAATTTGCCCCCATTTGCACAAAGTGATTTACATGCAGGTTCAATGGAGGAACCGCTATGCAATTTTTTTTTTGGGAAATGCACCCCTCTGTGGTAAAGACAATCCTGTTATACGGACTGGTGCAATACTAAAGATTTTAATGAGGTGCTTGAACTGTGTACAAGTTTATTTTTTCCAAAAGGACTTGCCAAGTCAACCATATCAAATCCAGGGTCTTGTATGGCCAAAGGTTTGCCCAAACATGGTGAACTATTGGACCCCAAACTCATTTTTAATCAAAGGGAATTTGTAATGACACTTTAATATTTGGGGGGATTTTTTTTTTTTTTTTAAATATAAAAATGCATTTTTTAAATATATGCTTTAAATAATAAAACAAACAAACAAAAAAAAAGACTTTGGAACTGTGATCCACCTAATCTACATACAGTACATGTTGTGCTTTTGCTCCATTAGACATAGCAGTTCACATATACTTAGCTACATAAAGAAGTTTGAGCAACCTTTTGGTTTGAGAGGTGATATGAGGTTCAGCTTATAGCTGCTGGAAAATATGACTAAATATAGGATATTTAATTTTTACAAGTTAAAGAAATAAATAAATGCCCATTTTTTTGAAATTTTTTAAAAATATTTTCTAAAAAAATAATGTAAAAATTCACCAAATTCCTTTTTAAAAATGTATATATTTTTTTTTTTTTTATTGTAGTCGCCCATTTCTGCTTGCTCTGGTTGACGAACAATTACCTGTTTTTGTTTTTTTTTTTTCCTTTTGAGTGTGATACTTTGTAACATGAAACTGATGCTTTTTGTGTAAAGTGTACAGCCAATTTTGTAAAGCTAAAAATTCCAATACAATTCCTTTCCTTAAAAAAATATTTTTATTGACTGCATAGTATTTTATAACAATTGACCATATTTTGATACTTTCTTGCATTCTTTTTTTTTTTTTAAAGAAAAATATTTTTTTAATATGGTTCTTATTATTAATAAAACTGACTTCTTAAAATGTGTACGGAATAATCAGTGTTAATGCAGTATCGGGAAAGCGAATGGAGAGAAAAAGGTGCGAGTGCATGTATGTAAATAGATCATTGTTTAACGCCATATCCGCTGCTTTGTACAAGCTGTTAAACTTGTATTCTTGAATGTAATTTTTTTTTTTTTGTAAAAGTGTGACTTGATTTGCATAATAAATGACATTTTTAAAGGGAACAGACTTGTCTGGTTTTCAAAATACAGATTTAGGTTTTTTTTTTTCTGACAAATGTGAAGTAAGCTGGTTTCATGTTGCAACCTAATAGAGTCTACATTTGCAAAGCAAGAACAACCCATTTCAAAGAGGAAACAAAATGTTCGAAGTTTTACTCTTATTGCTGCATTATACACAATGTAAAAAAAAAGCCATTTGCCTTTTCAGAGATGAAGGGCACTCAGCACTAGATAATCGCATATTTTTCACGCTTTATCCCAATTAATTTCTTTGTAGTTAAAGCGGTATTAAACCCAAAATGTAATATATTGCAGCTTACCAATCATTAGATTTGGTGGCTGCATTAGTTTTCTTTTTTTGGGCCAGTAGGCACCACATGCAATACAGTGCTTTTTTTCTGCATTAAAAATGCATAGATAGTAGGTTATATGATAAAAAAAAAGAGGTGCTTGAAGGGGTATAGATATCCCAAGCAAAAAATAGAGTTTTTGTAAGAACTTACCGTAAAACTCTTTTCTCTGAGTCCTCTGACAGTCGTAGCCCGTTCGGTATACCTTTACGAGTGGGTAATGGCGCCCTCTGCAGGAGTAAGCTAGGCAGGGAAAGGTTTACAAAAAAAACTTCACACTTAGGCACACCTCTAGGGGGCCGTCCCTCAGCCATTATCCTGACACAGTAGAAAATGGTGTCGCGCTAATCACAGCATCCAAATATAATTAGCAACATGAGTCCCAAGTGCAGCTATAGTCCAATTCAGTCCAAAGAGGTGTAAAAAGAGGAGGATCCACCACCAAGCAGAGTCACTAAATGCTCTTACCAGCTAATCTGACCCACCAGGGTCATTAAACGCCCAAAGTACTGAAATGGATAACACCAGGTAGGAATCACTAGCCCCAAACTCCTCCTGCTGCTGCGGACTGGAGACAACTTCAATGGATCACCACTGCACTTAGAAGACACAAACGCAAGATCCCCTCATGGTGCAGTATTAAACACGCATTTTATTAGGATAAAAACGAAAGCAGCTTACATCACAAGAAACAGTTGCCAGCATTCAGTGTAAAGCGATTGTAGGTTTCCCACCATCAAGATGGCCGCCACTTCCCTCGTCTGCGCATGCGCCAGCCGTCAGCCAATTCTGACGCGTTTCGTCATACAGTGACGTCAAGCAGCAGGAGGAGTTTGGGGCTAGTGAGTCCTACCTGGTGTTATCCATTTCAGTACTTTGGGCGTTTAATGACCCTGGTGGGTCAGATTAGCTGGTAAGAGCATTTAGTGACTCTGCTTGGTGGTGGATCCTCCTCTTTCTACACCTCTTTGGACTGAATTGGACTATAGCTGCACTTGGGACTCATGTTGCTAATTATATTTGGATGCTGTGATTAGCGCGACACCATTTTCTACTGTTATCTGAAGATTATGTTTTCATGTCTTTTTGTGTCTGCTGCTTTTCGCAAATATGTTTTAAACCTTTTGATTTGGGTTTTTGGTTATGTTTATAGCGCAGCAATCTTATCTAATTATTATCCTGACACAGTTAGCACTGTTCTACAGTTTCGTAGCACGCAGTACCGGAAGGCAAACCCCCCCCCAAAAAAAAACAGGGGAGGGAGCTTCTGTTGCCCTGTTGGCTTGGGTTTTTTTCTCTGGCCTGGTTGACATGTTGCCTTTTCTGTAGGTTGCGTCTTCCCACCCCTCACACCTGCACTGCTTTGGGACGTCCCACTCGTGAAGGTATACCGATCGGGCTGCGACTGTCAGAGGACGTAAGAAAATAGAGTTTTTGTAAGAACTTGCCATAAAACTCTTTTCTCTGAGTCCTCTGACAGTTGCAGCCCCTTCCCCTCTGTTTTTTTTTTTTGGGGGGGGGGGCTGTTGCCTTCTGGCACTGCTTGCTACGAAACTGGAGAACAGTGCTAACTGTGTCAGGATAATGGCTGAGGGACGGCCCCCTAGAGGTATGTCTACTTTTTGTTAACCTTTTACTGCCTAGCTTACTCCTGCAGAGGGCATTACCCACTCGTGAAGGTATATCGAATGGGCTGCGACTGTCAGAGGACTCGGAGAAAAGAGTTTTATGGTAAGTTCTTACAAAAACTCTATTTTCTCTTATGTCCTCTGACAGTCGCAGCCCGATCGGTATACCTTCACGAGTGGAACGTCCCAAGCAGTGCAGGTGTGAGGGGTGGGAAGACGCAACCTACAGAAAAGGCAATGTGTCAACCAGGCCAGAGAAAAAAAAACCAAGCCAACAGGGCAACAGAAGCTCAACAGGAGCTAACCCAGAACAAAAAAAAACCCAGAAAAGAGATGTAACAACACGTCTCTTCAAACAACCGCCGCACTCAAAACCTTGCAGCCAAAGGAAGCATCCGAGGATGCCATCACATCAAGTTTGTAAAATTTTGTGAAAGTGTGCACAGATGACCAGGTCGCCGCTTTGCACACCTGAGCCACAGAAGCCTGATGGCGAAATGCCCAAGAGGCACTGACAGATCTAGTAGAATGAGCCCTGACAGGGAAAGGAGGAACCTGACCCTTGATTGAATAGTTTTGAACAATCGTCTGTCTGATCCATTTAGAAATGGTTACCGCGGACGCAGCCGAACCCTTCCGAGGTCCTTCAGGAAGGTCAAACAGGGAATCAGAAATCCTAAATGACTCTGTGGCAGACAGGTAAACCCTGACTGCCCGGACCACATCTAAGAAATGTAAGGCAAATTCCTTGGGATGCTTTAGTTTCGCACAAAGCGAAGGTAAAACAATATCTTCGTTGAGGTGGAAAGCAGATACCACCTTGGGAAGAAATGATGGATTGGGTCTCAAGACCACTTTATCCCTATGAACAACCAGATAAGGCGAGCAGCAAGACAGAGCCGCCAACTCAGACACTCTGCGAGCAGAGGTGACAGCCACCAGAAAGGCAACTTTCCGATGGAGATCCCTTAACAACAGCTATAGCCACAGAGAAAGTACAGTTTTGCATGAAAATGCCTGAAAAAACTGCCAAAAATCACCCCACAGTGTCAGTGTATTTGCCCAGACCTCCATACATGCTGCTGCAGTGAAGAGAAGTGAAACAGGAAGTGACCTCATGCACTAGAGGCTGATGCATACCCTGAGCCACAGTAGAATGGTGCCTGTTAGAAACAAATGGGAGGAAACACTCGCAAAATGGCTGCCGCCCTTACTATGCGGCTGCCCATAGCAAAGATGGCGCCCGAAAAATGACAGGAAAAAATGGCTGCTGCCCACACAAAGAAGCCAAAACAGCCTGCACTCACCCAAAATGGTGGCCGAGAAATCGGCACCAATGCAGTGTTAAACCCAGGAGCTGGCCACCGCGGGGATCCTTAGAAATACCCCCAAGAATGCACTAAGCCCCCACACCCCCCATCCATAGCAGTGTACACCAAAGTGCGCCCCCAGTGGGGGCAGGGAGGTAGGGGCCACGTAGAATGGCCAGGAGGGGGGATATCACAGAGACCACCTTTTTCTGCCATCCCCCAGGAGTGGGCCCACATAATACCCCACAGACAGCTGTCCCAGGGACACGGGTGTAGCATCACTCACCAGTCCACGGATAGCAGGCTCCGCTCCGATACGGAACACCTCCCACCCTGAGTGGGGGTGCCGTCAGCCAGGAAGGGATGCTAGCAACACACGTGCGTTCCGAAGTTGAGACATTCCGGCAAAGATGGATCTCCGCAGGCTCGTCCCCGTCCTCAGGGGCACTGTCGTTGTGAGGCCTGGGCGCACCAATGACCTGTGACGCTTGTTGGCAGGCTGGGACTCCATAAGGATCTATATTATTCAGTGCAAGGCCCAGCTCTGCTGTCGCTTGTAGTCCTCCATGGATCCCACTGACTAACTAGCGATAGTGAGTGAAAAAAAAAAAGACCATTTTCAAAGAAAATTTCGTTTTTAAAAAGAAAAAACCAAAGAACTGAGACGCTAGGTCCCAGCTGGGAAGACCTAGACCTACTCCTGACGCCAGGCAGCACAAAACTGGAGAACAGTGCTAACTGTGTCAGGATAATGGCTGAGGGACGGCCCCCTAGAGGTGTGTCTAAGTGTGAAGTTTTTTTGTTAACCTTTCACTGCCTAGCTTACTCCTGCAGAGGGCGATATTACCCACTTGTGAAGGTATACCGAATGGGCTGCGACTGTCAGAGGACGTAACAGAAAATAGGTTTTTTAAGTGGTAACTCCCAAAATCATAAAAACATACACATTTGTTTTAAAAAACTATACATTTATTATACACATACTGTATTCTATATTCTCATATTATATGTGTATAATAAATGTATATATTTTTTTTTTTTAAATGTGTATGTTTTTGTGATTTTGGGAGTTACCACTTAAAAGACCTATTTTTTTGCTTGGGATATCTACACCCTTCAAGTACCTCTTTTTATGTTATTTACTCGGTTCTGGTTTCTCCCAAAATAAGTGTGACTCACATCTTTTTCATTGTATAGTAGGTTATATGGTTTTGGCATTTTTAATGCGTTCCTGTGTGTGTTTTTGATGCGTTACTGGATGCATTCCAGGTGCTTTTTTCCAGTTTTTATTTCACTGTACTAGGATCCGATCCCTTTTTAAGGTAAATAAAAAAAGGGGGGGGGGGGCGTTTATGCACCGGAATGCATCAAAAATGTGCCAAAAATACACCGGAATGTGCCAAAAACGCAAAAAAATGCATCTAATAACGCACTGAAACGCACCAAAAGCGCGTCAATAACGCACATGCAGAAAGGCATTCGGAAGGCATCTGGACTGCGTTTCTATGGTGTGAACTGGCCTTTAGGGGGTTTTTTTTTCTTGGTTTTTACCTGGTGATCTGACAGTAACACACCACATATACCTGGGCCAGTTCACACCACATGCAGTCCAGTGCATTTTTTATGCACCGAACTGTATACAGGAATGTGGTAAAACGCACGGGAAAACACCAAAAATGCACTGAATCACACATGTCTTTATTTAGGAAAAAAGAGGGGGGGGGGGGGAATGCACTGGAATGCATAAAAAAATGCATCAGAAACGCACTGGAAAGCATAAAAAACGTGCATGCAGAAAAGCATCTGCAACGCATTGGGGCGGCGTTTCTATGGTGAACTGGCCCTTAAAACACCCCCACTCTGGATAAAGGAGCACAGCAGCACTCTCCATCTTGGGGGAGGGGAGTGTTAGATGTGCTAGAAGATTAGGATAAACAAATTAAAGCCAAATTCCAGCAAAAACCTTTTTGAGCAGTTATGGCAACAGATTTCTTCCCGTTTAGGATAAAGGTTTTACATTCATTTAAAAAAAAGCTGACCATTGTGTTCACCCCTGTCAGTGGTAAATGGTTTGCCTCAACCCTGTACCTGCTACATCTGCAAGAAAGCTTGTTTTGAAAAACAACAGACTTAATGACTGGATCACTAGGTGAAAATAAAGGAAAGAAAGCCTAAAAAAGAAATCGAATACAGTCATCACATCTAGGGCTCCATGTAAACGGGACGTTGTTAAAAGTCCCTTTGAATGCTGGAATTTTTAGGACATTTAAAACGTCCGTTAGGTCGCGTTTGCACCCGCGTTTAGCGGGCTTTTGCGTTTAGAACCGTTCCTAGAGGTCAAAAAATCATTCCCCTTTAAAATTGAAAAAACGCAAAACACAGGTCATCGCGTTCGGTCGCGTTTTGCGGTTGAAACACCAGGAAACACACGTTCGAACGCAAATAATTGCTTTCCAAAAAACGTCCCTGAACTCAACTGCCTGCAAATGACTGTAAACGACCCTGTGTACATGGACAGATAACATAGAGGAGGGTTCAAGGGCTTCTGAAAATGTCAATTTTTTCGCAAAATTTTCGCTCTTTTTTTATTAATATCGCAAAAAATGAAAAGGGCACAGGTGATCAAATACCACCAAAAGAAAGCTCTGTTTGTGGGAAAATAAGGACGTAAATTTCGTTTGGGTACAGAATTGCATGACCGCGCAATTGTCAGTTAAAGTCGCGCAGTGCCAAGTTGAAAAAAATGGCCAGGACGTTAAGCAGGAAAATCCTCTGGTCCTAAAGTGGTTACTACGGCTCTAAATATGAAAGATTGCATATTAATAACATGCAATCTTCTATACATCCATCAGGTGGAGCTGTAGTTCCACTTATTCAACTTTGAGCTATGCTAAAATTAGCCCGAGATTTATAGACCTCAAGCGGCATAATAAAGGTTTGAAATTATTTCTGTGTTTGGTACTTTGCTAACCTATCAAATGGCAAAGGTCAGACAGGGGTAAGTACAAATTGGAATTATATTTTTTTACGTGACGGGGGAATGGAATCCAAAATTAATCTTGGAATTCCTTGCAGTTTAAGCACTCCAATCTCCAATTCTACAAGGTAGAAACTGGTATAAACGATTCCTACATTGAGTGAGCGGTCTACTTCTATACAGTTCTTAGGTTGCACAGAGATTAAATTGTTACTAAACCCAGGAGCCTGCATTCACTATATCTGATCTCCCCAGGAGCCAGCATTCACTGTATCTGATGTCCACAGGAGCCTGCAATCACTATATCTGCTCTCCCCAGGAGCCTGCAGTCACTATATCTGGTCTCTCCAGGAGCCTGCAGTCACTATATCTGGTCTCCCCAGGAGCCTGCATTCACTATATTTGGTCTCCCCGGGAGCCTGCAGTCACTATACCTGCTCTCCCCAGGAGCCTGCAGTCACTATATCTGCTCTCCCCAGGAGCCTGCATTCACTATAATTGGTCTCCCCGGGAGCCTGCAATCACTATATCTGCTCTCCCAGGAGCCTGCAGTCACCATATCTGGTCTCCCCAGGAGCCTGCATTCACTATATCTGGTCTCCCTTGGAGCCTGCATTCACTATATCTGGTCTCCCCAGGAGCCTGCATTCACAATATTTGGTCTCCCCAGGAGCCTGCATTCACTATATTTGGTCTCCCCAGGAGCCTGCAGTCACTATATCTGCTCTCCCAGGAGCCTGCAGTCACTATATCTGCTCTCCCCAGGAGCCTGCAGTCACTATATCTGCTCTCCCCAGGAGCCTGCAGTCACTATATCTGGTCTCCCCAGGAGCCTGCATTCACTATATCTGCTTTCCCAGGAGCCTGCAGTCACTATATCTGGTCTCCCCAGGAGCCTGAATTCACTATATTTGGTCTTCCCAGGAGCCTGCAGTCACTATATCTGCTCTCCCCAGGAGCCTGCAGTCACTATATCTGCTCTCCCCAGGAGCCTGCATTCACTATATTTCGTCTCCCCAGGAGCCTGCAGTCACTATATCTGGTCTCCCCAGGAGCCTGCAGTCACTATATCTGCTCTCCCAGGAGCCTGCAGTCACTATATCTGGTCTACCCAGGAGCCTGCATTCACTATATTTGGTCTCCCCAGGAGCCTACAGTCACTATATCTGCACTCCCCAGGAGCCTGCAGTCACTATATCTGCTCTCCCCAAGAGCCTGCAGTCACTCTATCTGCTCTCCCCAGGAGCCTGCATTCACTATATTTGGTCTCCCCAGGAGCCTGCAGTCACTATATTTGGTCTCCCCAGGAGCCTGCATTCACTATATTTGGTCTCCCCAGGAGCCTGCAGTCACTATATCTGGTCTCCCCAGGAGCCTGCATTCACTATATTTGGTCTTCCCAGGAGCCTGCAGTCACTATATCTGCTCTCCCCAGGAGCCTGCATTCACTATATTTGGTCTCCCCAGGAGCCTGCAGTCACTATATCTGCTCTCCCCAGGAGCCTGCAGTCACTATATCTGGTCTCCCCAGGAGCCTGCATTCACTATATTTGGTCTTCCCAGGAGCCTGCAGTCACTATATCTGGTCTCCCCAGGAGCCTGCAGTCACTATATCTGCTCTCACAGGAGCCTGCAGTCACTATATCTGATCTCCCACAGTACACAGAACATGGAAATGCAATTAGTTTAGTGAATATAAACTGCTAAATATATTTTCTCGTCAGCAGTATATAGCAGTCTTGTGACTGGTTAAAACTTGTTGGAGGAGTTTTCATTCTCCTCTGACTGTCCTATGAGACTGAAGGACCCCTGACCCTCTGTCTGGACAGTGTTTATTGTCCCTGTGCAGATCACATGCACCCTCTCAATAAAAAAAAAAAAAAAAAAAAACTCTAGCAATACACACCAAATTGAGCATGTGCAGAGTGCCCCCAAGGCTCTGTACTATCAAGAGATAGATTGGGGACAGGGAAGAAGGAGAGGATCAGAGAAGACAGGATCAAACAGCCTTTTTACACAATGCGGAGGATTAACCCCTTAAGGTTCCTTAGTGAGTATAACAAATATGCTTTACTGCATATACAGATTTACAGAATTTTACTGTTGTGGGTTTAGTAACACTTTAAATCCTGTCTGTAAACATTTATTTGACTGGGTTAAAGTTCCCCATGTGCGATAATTACTTACTGCCCCATGTCTGAGTTAAAGGGTAACTTCACTTTTGTGGGAAAAAAATCTAGCAAATAAAAAAAAAAAAAAAGTAATAGACATACAATTGTTACACAAGCCATGTTGTGTTTTTATTGTTAACAATTTCTTTTCCTTTTCAATCTGTAGCTGCTGTATTTTCTGTAAAATTCAAAGCAATATGGCCAACTGGAGGCACTCTGTACAGTGTGTGCACAGAGCGCCGCCAAAAAGTAATTTCCTGCTTGTGTGATTGGCTCACTGATTTTCCTAGAAATCTTCACCAGTGGCAGCTGGTGCTCAATATTTGGGGGGCATCAAACCAACGCCACCCCTCGCACGGGAGACGGACCAGAAGGCAGCGATCCCCCCCACGGGAGATGGATGGGAAGGCAGCGATCCCCCCCCCCCAAGACTCCCTGGCCAATCAGGTCTCAGGACTCGCTTCCTGATTGGCCGGGAGGAGAAACAATGGCCCCAGAGAGAAGATGATACAAATCAGATTTAGGGATCCCCTGCAACATGAATTTCAGTTTTGCTGAGATACTTCCTACGGGGTAACTTCATTTTAAAGGGATGCAGACAGTGCAACTATTCTCATTAGCTCACTGACAGTGCACCAGGTGATTATAATGAAACAGATCCTTCTACTCAGAGTAAGCCCCAATCCATATATCTGCGAACTGGATGCGTTTTTAACCTCATCAGATTCCCATGACACGTGAACCAAACCGGCTTTCTATGGAGCCGTTCACATATGTGCAGGGCGGCTGCAGTGCTTTTTTTTAAAAGGATGTATGATTTTAAGTCCGGTTCGAAAGGTGCATTTTCAAGTGTCATATACTTTAATATGAACCAGGATCTACGCAGGCAGTTCACACTGCCATATGCGAATCGGTGGGAGTGTCAATACAAAGATAACGACACCCCCAGATCAGTTTGCATATGGCAGTGCGAACTGTCAATTCATACATGAATCGGATCGCATAGGTGTGAACACCCATGCGATCCAATTCTGGTGCGGACCAAAAGAAGGGTCCCGTTCGACTTTGGTCTGAATGCGAATTTGCAGCGCGTAGGCATTGCATGCGATTTGCAGAGCAGTGCGCTGCGAATCACATGCGATGTCTGACATCGCATATGTGTGAACCGGCACTCAATACAGCGGAAATGCAGAGCCACCATGCATATGCACAGGGAACCCTTGTGTTTTAAGCAGATCTATGGTGAGATGAAAATTGACCTGGATTGTTAGCTTTTCCACTAAACAGTTCAAAATGTATAATGTGGACCCACTAGCTACTCGTTTTAATTTTTTTATTGCTAAATTTGGTGCATCTTGTGCTCTCCTTTAATTTAGTCTAATTTATATCAAGTTTTATAGTGACATCTAGTGGAAAAAGCATGCTAGTACATCATATCATTCATTGAACAAAAATGATTGTTAAAGAAACCATGTTCCCAGATCATTTATAATCAAACCAATAAATTAGTATTTAATATTCAGTTACCTACGGTATTTATTGCATTGAGCTTTGAAAGGCTTCCTTTGTGCAGAATGTTTTGCCATCCAGGACTTGATGCCAGTCGCCCCATTTCTGTCAGTTCAATGACCCTTTATAGCAAACACCAACACTCCGGAAAGCGGCTTTTTTCAACATCCCTCGTTTATTACAAAATTAAAAAAAAAAAAAAGATTAAGAGATAAGTGGAGAAATTGGAAGGGGTCCAAGCGTGTTAACATGCGACGTGCCTTCCACTGTGGTATCATTTATTAAGAATTGCACCCCAATGCACATGTAAAGTAGCTGCCACTGCCTTACCTCTATGGTTCGCAGCTGCGCACAATTTTGATTTTTTTTGGCATATCATGACTGCATCCAATCAGGGCAGTGGCATTTCCCTAATGGCTCTCATCCAATCAGAGTAGCACCCTTTCCTTGTATGCTCACAGCCTGTCAGGGTAGCTTCCTCCTCTTGCCTAGGCTATTTTAATTTAGTGCAACTTTTGCCTCACTGCCCCAGCAATGCTTTTACAAGCTACGGTAGTGACCAAGCCCCTGGTCCTGCACCTTTCCATTGATTTCTGTGTACTGACTTCTGCCTCATGCCTGGTTATCTGTGTCCGCTGCCTGCCCTGACCTCTGGTTTGTTCCTGGTTATCCATGTTTTCTACCTTCCCTGATTTCAAGCTTGTTCCTGGTTATTCATGTTAGCTGCCTGCCCTGACCTTTGGTTTGTTCCTAGTTATCTGTGTCTGCTGCCTGCCTTAACCACTGGATTGTATCCTGATTATCCTGGTCCACTACCTGCCATGACCTCTAGCTTGTTTCTGGTTTTACATGTCCACTGCCTGCCCTGACCTCTAGCTTGTTCCTGGATATCCATGTTAGCTACCTGCCCTGACCTCTGGCTTGTTCTTGGTTATTTATGTGTCTGCTGTCTGCCCTGACCGCTGGCTGGTATCCTGCCTACCCTGATCTCTGGCTTGTATCCTGAACTTCTATGTCTACAACCATTTCTTAACTCTGGACTGTTCCTGGTGTCCTCTGATTCATGGTTCATGGTGTAAAGCTGGATGTACCCAGGATTCATGACCTAGGTCAGCAGGCAGGTAATTCCAACCCCCTGCAGCCATAAAGCAAAGCATTGCAACCATGACATGTATTCACCCCTGTCTGGCTACTTTTATAGCTTAAGAGGGAATTAAGGCAGCTCAACTCCCTACTTTTACTGCCACCCAACCACAGGTGTAAACAAGCCCTAATAGAGATGAATACTTCCCCTAATGCACAGTCCCACAGGCTTCCTCCCTATTGGGTTCTAGGGATGGGCTCTGTGTTTGAGTCAAACGAAAGTTCGCTCGGCGGGAAGTTCACCCACCGATGAGCGCCCCACAATGCACTGCCCCGTTGCAGTGCATTGATTGCTGATGATTGGCCAAAGCATGCACCTGACCTGTATGCTTTGGCAAATGACAGCACAATGTACTGTGAGAGCCATGATTGGGCAAAGGCAGAGGGCCTTTGGCCAATTATGGCTCAGGGGCTAAGTCCACACCCAACACTATATAAGGCTGCTGCTTACATGCCAGCCGTATACATTGTGTGATAATAGGGATTGGGCAGGTAGTTAGTAGATAGTGAGTTCAGTCAGGTTAGTGCAGTCAGTGTAGTGTACAGGCATACCCCACTTTTAAAATGTATAGATATGTTGAAGTCCTGGGTCCATTCTCTTTGCTCCCCAAGTTTGATGTCTCTGTTATTTATGGTTCGGGAGCAGTGCCATGTCAAGCTTACCAAGATTTCCCATAGATGCCAATGTTAAAGACAGGGTGCAGTGCAATGTCATATCCAAATGAGGGCTACAGCGCGGTCGGCTTATTCTGGGAGGGCGTACAATGAGGTCCTCCCAGAATCGCGCTTTCCGCGCACATCACGGATCATGGTAAAGGGCCAATGACAGCGGCCCTTTACCGCATGATCACTCCGTCCAATGACGGAGTAATCAGTTGTCAACAAACCGACACATGTCCGGTTCAATTCTCTCCTTGCACGCTGTACACATCCATTGGTACAGCATGCGAGGAGAGGAGGGAGGCTGCAGCACCGTTCATCGCATGCCTCCCCCATGCCTCAATCATACCTCAGTCATGCCTCAATCATGCCCATCCATGCCTCAATCATGCCTCAGTCATGCCCATCAATGCCTTAATCATACCTCAGTCATGCCCATCCATGCCTCAATCATGCCAATCTGTGCCTCAATCATGCCCATTCCTGCCTCAATTATGCCTCATTCATGCCCATCCATGCCTCATCATGGCCAACCCATGCCACCTCAGTGCTCATCCGTGGCCCATCCATGCCGCATCCATGCCACATCAGTGCTCATCTGTGCCACATCCATGCCACATCAGTGCTCATCCATTCCACATCCATGCCACATCAGTGCTCATCCATGCCATGTCAGTGATCATCCATGCCATGTCAGTGATCATCCGCGCCACATCCATGCCACGTCAGTGCTAATCCATGCCTCATCCATGCCACATCAGTGCTCATCCGCACCACATCCATATCACGTCAGTACTCATCCGTACCACATCCATGCTCATCCATGCCACATCAGTGCTCATCCGTGCCACATCAGTGCTCATAGGTGCCACATCCATGCCACATTAGTGCTCATCCGTGCCACATCCATGCCACATCAGGGCTCACCTGTGCCACATCAGTGCTCATCCGTGCCACATCAGTGCTCACCTATGCCACATCAGTGCCACTACAGTGGTACAGTGGTAGTCAGGTGGTAGTCAGGAAATGACGGTGCTCCCTGCATGTTGGGCCTCTCTATGTGGTCAGGCTGTATAAAAGTCTCACACATGGGGTATCGCCTTACTCAGGAGGAGTAGCAGAATGTATTTTGGGGTGTAATTTTTGCATCCGATCCTATCTGATCAGATCCTCCAGACGGATGGAAAATAGGGTTTCCATCCGTCTGGATTTCACGGACAGGATTGGATCGGACAGCAGCGGGTGTCAGCGGAGAGGTCACTGCGGACACCCGCTGCGCCATAGAGGTGCATGGAGCATCCGATCAGGTCTGCCTGAAAAACTGCCAGGGGGACCTGATAGGAAAGCCCGTGTGAAAGGGGCCTAGTGTCTCAAGAAATGAGAAAGGATGTCAGTACATCAGGTGTGATCAATTGTCAATGATTGGCACAATAGCTTGTAGACTCTGTAATCTTAACAAAGACCAAATAATATATAGCTATTTGGGTTATTTTTACCAAAGATATGTAGCAGTATACCTTTTGGCCAAAATTTATGAAGAAAAATTACAAAATTTTCAAAATTTCGAAACTGAAATTTTTTTGCACCGTATCCAATTCGCATGACATGTGAGTGTGTTTGGCTCTCAATGGAGCCGGTTCAAACATGTTCCGGGCAGCCGCAGTGCGGATTCCTAAAGGGTCCTGTGCGTTTTTGGTTTTGGTTCATCTGCAAATTCAGGCAAAAAATTGGACCTGAATCGCACCTGAAACGGTGAACAGAAAGGCACTGGAAACCGTGGCCACACATATGTGAACCCGGCCTTACACTTGTGTCCTGCTGAGTTAACTCTCTTGTAGTAGTGTTACTTCATACCCCATAGTTCAACTACAGACCCTGGTTCTTTGGGAATATGCCAGAACCAACATTCACCCCTTTGAACAACTTCAGAACAGGTTTAGATTGGTTGAGATAACCTTTACCATAGATCCCAACTATAGGAAGGCACACACTGCACTGTGGACACATCATCATACAGATGCTGGGAGTGTGACTGTACCATAGCTTCCAGCTTTCCCTGATTTTGAGGAACTGTCTCTGATTTCAAGGGACTGTCCCTGATTTGGAACAAAGTCCCTCTGTCCCTCTTTTCTCCTCATTTGTCCTTCATTTTGGTCTGATCTATATAGTTGTATATAAAATGCACTATTGTTCTATCAAAAAGTATTTCCCAGTGCTAAACCTTTTATCTGATTTCTAAATTGCTGCATTTATAAATCCCAAAAGCCAATATAAAAGAATAGTAATGGTAAAAAAAACACTTGTGGGTTTAAGCAATTTTTTTTGTACAATTTCCCATTGGGGGGGGGGGGGGTGTTAGGGGGCGTGTCCTCTGCAGGGGCAGGCTGGCAACTTTCGGCCCAGGGGGCAAGTACAAACCAGAGGCCCATGGGGCAGCGACTTGGCCTCCCTCCCACTTTCCCTCACCCCCCCCCCTTCCCACTCTCCCAATCCTCCTCCTGGCCCCCATTCCAAGCTGCAGCCCGGCTCCAGATACTCTCTACTTACCGGCTGAATCGGGGTTCCTGACCTGGCCAGCAGGGAGAGATTGGGGGGGGGGGGAGCTGGGACAGCTTGGTTGGGGTTGGCCAGGGGAAGAGAGTCTCCAGTGGGGCATGAAACCGGCCTCTGCTCAGACACAGTTTACACCATCCATGCTGGGATTGGGGTGGGGGGGGGGGGGTTTAGGCTTGTGCTTTGTCCTTGTCTTCAACCCGCACTCAATAGGTCAGCAGCAGGGACTTTTTATTTCTCTTCACCAGGAATCCTTTGGGCATGTCTGTGGCAGAAGCGGTGCCGCCTTTTTATGGGGCATCAGAGCAGCCAAGGGGGCAATTGCCCCCCTGCCCCAGTCCTCCCCTGGTCCTATGCCTACATTCTTTTACTAATAGGTGTCCCTCATTCCAATCTTAGAAAGTTGGGAGGTGTACTTTTACTGTAGAAATGCAGCATGACAATACAGAGCAAACAATGTCCTTTGCCTAATCCCAACCAACATAGTTTAGTGGCCCAGGCATACCTGGGTGGTGTGAGAGTCCATATAGACATTGTCCCATTGTCCATGGCTTGGATGCTGTTCGTGACCCCCAGGTTCTTCAGCGCCACACTTGCGCTCACAGGTGAATCCTCAGTCCACACATGTCTACGTCTCCTTCTCTGGAGCCCTCAGATCTTAGCTGTCCCCCTTTTTATAGCACAGGACAGAGGGCTGGCCAGAACCAAAAAACCCAGGAACTGAGCTGAACACTGTTAACCCTTTCCCCAGCCTGGGCCGGCTGCTGGGCAGCCAACAGCACACATATTTTCAACCCACCTACAACCGCGCCACACTTTCTGAGGAAGGTCAGCAATTGGTGCTACATCTAATTCTCTCATGATGGGTTTACTTTAAAGTGCAACTCCAGGAAAAAGAAAAATATTCCCTAGAAGTGGGGCTCCCCACTGTAATGGAACCCCAGTCAGATTTTTGTTTGCCATCTGTGCCTCCATTTTGCAAATTTGTCTTTACTTCCTGTTGAGTGTCAACACTGGAAATGATGGGGGCTCTCACTAGTGGGGACACAGACTGCAGCAAAAAAATGAAGAAGGGTTAAAACTTCTGTCAGGTTATAGTTACTAGGGTTGCACCGATACCAGATTTTTATCGGTGAGTCTGAGTACTTTTGGTCAAGGGTACTCACCAATACCAAGCACCGATACCTTTGCGGTGGGATTTCAGCCATACAAAATGAATGGGATCAAATCTTACTGCAAATAATGACATGTGATATGAACAGAAATGCAGTGCGATTCCTGTCCGAATCCTATGCGGTTTCCCGCACTGCTCCTGTGTGAACCCAGGATGAAATCACTATGACAAGCCTGGGTTCACTTTGAGCTAAAAATCCAGCAAAGTTTTAGTTTACCACTAGATG
Organism: Pelophylax lessonae; assembly: GCF_965119305.1. Lineage (NCBI taxonomy): Eukaryota > Metazoa > Chordata > Amphibia > Anura > Ranidae > Pelophylax > Pelophylax lessonae. Next base: position 174,130,790 of record NC_138780.1, read on the forward strand.
GCAGCAGATATTCAGGGTGATCGTTAGATGCCCATTGATGGCCCACCAGATGCTTTCGGTCAGATGCAGCCCAATGTTACAGGGGAATCACCTTTCATCTAGACTAGAGGCATTTTGAGGTATGTAAATGAAAAAACAACCAATCAAATTCTCCTTTTGAAGAATAACTAAAGACAAAACTTTTTTTTTAGTTTCATGAAAAAAACTGCTCTGCCTTTAGTTTTACTTTAAGGGTTTAGCTGTGTAATATTTATTTATTACAGGTAATTATATAGCGCTGACAATTTATACAGCATTTCACATATTTATTATACATTCACATCAGTCCCTACCCTCAAGGAGCTTACAATCTAAGGTCCAGTACTCACATTCATACATATACATACTAGGACCAATTACCTACCAGCATGTCTTCAGAGAGTAAAGGGAAACCAGAGTACCTGGCGTATGGTCTGAGCACTGACAGGCTGACCCCCCCCCGCCCCTTCAACCTCTGCAGTAATGCTGGCAGCACTCATACATCTATTTCCCAAAGACAACCTCTGGATATGACGCTGAGCACGTGCACTCAACTTCTTTGGTCGTCCATGGTGAGGCCTGTTCTGAGTGGAACCTGTCCTGTTAAATCGCTGTATGGTCTTGACCCCCGTGCTGCAGCTCAGTTTCAGGGTCTTGGCAATCCTCTTATAGCCTAGGCCATCTTTATGTAGAACAACAATTCTTTTTTTCAGATCCTTAGAGAGTTCTTTGCCATGAGGTGCCATGTTGAACTTACAGTGACCAGTATGAGAGAGTGAGAGCGATAACATTAAATTTAACACACCTGCTCCCCATTCACACCAGAGATCTTGTAACACTAACGAGTCACATGACACCGGGGAAGGAAAATTGCTAATTGGGCCCAATTTGGACATTTTCACTTAGGGGTGTACTCACTTTTGTTGCCAGCGGTTTAGACATTAATGGCTGTGTGTTGAGTTATTTTGAGGGGACAGCAAATTTACACTGTTATACAAGCTGTACACTCACTACTTTACATATATTTACAAACATGCAGATATACGGCGGCAAGTCGGCAAGTTCCCGCGAATCGCCGTACCTGTACAGCACTTCTTGGGAGCGATCGTGGAGGCACACACACCCATTTGCCAGCGGGGAAGCTGATCTGCGGGACCGACGACCGCGATTACTGCCAGGCACCCGCAATTGCTCCCTGTGGAGAAAGAACAGCGGTCTGCTGTTCTAAACACAGCAGACCGCTGTTCTGTCAGCAATGAACACAGGGCTCCTGTGTTCCTCCTATTTTGTATCACAGGTCCCTGTGTTGATTCCATAAGCCCATCCCCCTCACAGTTAGAAAGCACCCCCTTGGGACACATTTAACCCTTTGATTGCCCCTGGTGATAACCCCTTCCCTGCCAGTGTCATTATTACAGTAACAGTGCATACTTTTAGCACTGATTACTGTATTAGTGTCACTGGTCCCCCCAAAAGTGTCATTATTACAGTAACAGTGCATATTTTTAGCACTGATTACTGTAGTAATGTTGCTGGTCCCCCCAAAAGTGTCAAAAATGTCAGTCAGGGGTCCGATCTGTCTGCCATAATGTCGCAGTCCCGCAAAAAAATCGCAGATTGCAGCCATTACCCGTTAAAAAAAAAAAAGAAGAAAATTCACATAAATCTTTCCCGTAGTTAGTAGACGCAATAACTTTTTTTTTTTGGTTTACAGCGCAAACAATAAAAATCGCACAGGTGATCAAATACCACCAAAAGAAAGCTCTATTTGTGGGAAAAAAAGACATCAATTTTATGTGGGGACATCAATTTTATTTGAACGACCGCGCAATTGTCCATTAAAATAACGCAGTGCTGAATCCCAAAATAGGGCCTGGTCATTAAAGGGGAAAATATTCCGGTCCAGAAATGGGTATTTATTACAGACGTCTCAAGTCTCCTGCGACTCCGCAAATGCACTCCGCCTGTGAGAGGAGGAGGCATACAGAGGAAGCAGCAGCTTTGCTCTCTACTTCAGCCGTGTGCTGCCTTCCTCCAGGAGCAGTTTGGCGCGCCATCGGCCACACAGACCTCACCATCGGCCACACAGACCTCACCATTGGCCACAAGTATGTAACCTCCTCTGAAACTGTGACCAATTTATAATCCAGAGAAGAGCACCAGAGAGTGAGACCAGCACCAGAGAGTGAGACCAGCACCAGAGAGTGAGACCAGCACCAGAGAGTGAGACCAGCACCAGCACCAGAGAGTGAGACCAGCACCAGAGAGTGAGATCAGCACCAGAGAGTGAGATCAGCACCAGAGAATGAGACCAGCACCAGCACCAGAGAGTGAGACCAGCACCAGAGAGTGAGACCAGCACCAGAGAGTGAGACCAGCACCAGCACCAAAGACTGAGACCAGCACCAGCACCAAAGACTGAGACCAGCACCAGCACCAGAGAGTGAGACCAGCACCAGCACCAGAGAGTGAGACCAGCAGCTGAGAGTGAGACCAGTACCAGAGAGTGAGACCAACACCAGAGAGTGAGACCAACACCAAAGAGTGAGACCAACACCAAAGAGTGAGACCAGCACCAGAGAGTGTGACCAGCACCAGAGAGACCAGCACCAGAGAGTGAGACCAGTACCAGAGAGACCAGCACCAGAGAGTGAGACCAGCACCAGAGAGACCAGCACCATATTTTTACCACACAGAGACCAGCATATAAATATACCCACACTGAGACAAGTATTACTGCCAGCAGTACCCACAAGCAGTACCCACAAGCAGTAGTACCAGCCAGCAGTACCCATCAGCAGTACCTGCCAGCAGTACCCATTAGCAGTACCAGCCAGCAGTGACCACCAGCAGTACACACCAGCCAGCATTACCCATGAGCAGTACCAGCCAGCAGTACCCGCCAGCAGTACCAGCCAGCAATGACCACTAGCAGTACCAGCCAGCAGTACCAGCCAGCAGTGACCACCAGCAGTACCCACCAGTCAGCAGTACCCATGAGCAGTACCAGCCAGCAGTACCCGCCAGCAGTACCAGCCAGCAGTGACCCCCAGCAGTACCCGCCAGCAGTACCAGCCAGCAGTCTGCAAAATAAGTAGAAAAGGTATGTGCATTAGAAGCAAACCACTGTAAACTGATTCCATTTAATTTGATCATCCTCTAGTTGTGTTAAATTGGTGCGGGGGGGGGCGTCGTCGCAGAGTGCCACCTCCCTGAGATGAGTTTGCCACCTCCCTGAAATGAGTTTTTGCAGGTTTGGATGTCTGGTATTATCCATTCACATCTGTATTTCTGTGCACGTTCACAGAAGAAAAAAAACACATGTTGCGCGGTGCCATTGATTGTTAATGGCATTCCAAACACAGCCAGAGGCGGCAAAACACATGACAAGTGCATGGTAAAAATTAAAAGGAAACTTGCTAAAAAAAAGCCCATTGGCCAAAAAGGTGCAGGAGCTTCTTTGGCATGTTTGTCACACATAGAACAGCCCGAGCAAATAACGGGCTGCCCTATGCTTGTTGCTCAAAAATGCATAACAAGGGGCAAAAAAACACGCATTCAAGAAGCATATCATTTATTATTTTACAAAAATAAAAGAAGCCAGACTAAGAGCATTTTCAGAAGGTGGAGGGCAGAAGCAGCATGTGTATTTTTCATATGACAGGTTTCCTTCAGTGAGGTGCTGCAGAGACATATACATACAGTACATACCCATAGAATATAAATATATACACTGTCTGCCCCCCTTTGGCTCTGCAGAATGTCGGAAGCGTTTCTCTCTCTTTCTCGGTGTGATGTTGTCTCTCTCAGACATTGTGTTTGATTCCTGGAAACAATGCAAGAAACACATATAAAATGGCTGCTTTGCTCAGTTGCCATGGTAACAGTGGGTCGCCTGCTTTCCTGTGTGTCATGTGAAGAGCAGAATTTACCTCAGAGTGACACACAGCAGCCAGTTGTCACCACACCAACACGGTACTGCCGGCTGAGGACACAGGGCCTGTACCTATGGACCCCTCAAAAAAACTGTACATACATCCTATATATATATATATATATATATATATATATATATATATATATATATATATAGATGTAACACCCTCCCAGTTAGGTGCTAGGTAACCAATAGGCAAGACCTTGTCTGTTTAGCAGCAGGGTCCAAATTGTTAAGCTATGGTTGCCATGTGTTCCCAGGTGTGCCTGTTGTGTTGGGGAGTCTCCCCACTGCGTCCAATGAGGGCTCTCATTGGAGGGTGGAGGAAACCTGACCAATAGCACACCAGGGCTTGTATCTATCCCAGGGAGCAGTACATAGGACTTTTGAGTCACAAGGAGGTGTTAGAAGTCAGTTCAAGTATACAGTCAGCAAGTCAGCGTTAAGTAGCACCAACGGGCATTGACCGGCATTTAGCCAGCGTCAAGTCAGTGCCAAAAGGCATTTTTTCTTGAAGTCCCCTTTAATCGTGTACAGTCGAGCCAGAGTAGTATGCCACTCATTCCCTTCTCCCATCCAAGTTCCTAAATAAATACAAAAACCAAAGATGCCGGACTGTTCCTTGTCTCAGTGCTCACACTTGGAGAACAGGCTTAAATGTGCTGTTGTTGATAGCGGTAACCCTGGCAGACCAACATCCAGCAAAACAGCTGGAAATCCTGCTACATTTGGGGGCTCGTCCGGGATTTTGCCATGGGTTACTCGGTAGTTTGCCCCTGGCAAAGGCCAAAGAAAAAGTCGAAAAAAGTCGAAAATCTCAATTTTTGTGAGTATTTATACACTCACCGGCCACTTTATTAGGTACATAGCGGGTTGGACCCCCTTTTGCCTTGAGAACTGACTTTATTCTTCATGGAATAGATTCAACAAGGTGTTGGAAACATTCCTCAGAGATTTTGCTCCATAGTGACATGATAACATCACACAATTGCTGCAGATTTGTCGGCTGCACATCCATGATGTGAATCTCCCGCTCCACCACATCAAAAAGGTGCTCTATTGGATGAGATGTGATGAGTGTGGAGGCCATTGGAGTACAGTGACCTCATTGTCATGGTGAAGAAAGCAGTGGTGAGATGATTGGAGCTTTGTGACATGGTGCATTATCCTGCTGGAAGGAGCCATCAGAAGATGGGGACACTGTAGTCATAAAGGGATGGACATGGTCAGCAACAATACTCAGGTAGGCCGTGTTGTTGAAACAACACTCAGTTGGTACTAAGGAGCCCAAAGTGTGGCATAAAAATATCTCCCACACCATTACACCACCACCACCAGCCTGAACCTTTGATACAAGGCAGGATGGATCCATGCTTTCATGTTGTTTACACCAAATTCTGAGCCTACCATCTGAATGTCGCAGCTGAAATGGAGACTCATTAAGGCAACGTTTTTCCAATCTTCTATTGTTCAATCGTGGTGATCCTGTGCAAATTGTAACCTCAGTTTCCTGTTCTTAGTGGACAGGAGTGGCACCCGGTGTGGCCTTCTGCTGCTGTAGCCCATCTGCTTCAAGGTTCGATGTGTTATGCGTTCAGATATGGTATTCTGCATACCTTGGATGTAACAAGTGTTTTTTTTAAGTTACTGTTGCCTTTTTATCATCTGGAACCAGTCTGCCCATTCTCCTCTGACCTCTGACATCAACAAGGCATTTTCCTCCACACAACTGCCACTCACTGGATATTTTCGCTTTTTCCCACCATTCTCTGTAAACCCGAGAGATGGTTGTGCGTGAAAATCCCAGCAGATCTCAGTTTTCGAAATACTCAGAATTGCCGTCTGACACCAACAACCATGCCACGTTCAAAGTCACTTAAATCCCCTTTCTTCCCCATTCTGATGCTCGGTTTAAACTTCAGCAAGTTGTCTTTACCACGTCTAGATGCGTTAATGCATTGAATTGCTGGCATGCGATTGGCTGATTAGCTATTTGTGTTACTGAACAATTGAACAGGTGTACGTCTAATAAAGTGGCCGGTGTCTGTATATATATATATATACACTGATCAAAAAAAAGGAACAATTTTTATAGCATCAAGACAAATAAACACCTGGGATATTGATCTGGTCAACTCCACTTTTGTTGAGAAAAAACATTCCTCTTTGGGTGATCATTGCAAGGAATATAACAAACTTTGTTGCAGATTCCTACCTTTTGTTATTCTGAAGAAATCATTGTTTGTTCCTCTGTGCTGAGTGGGTCTAATGGGAGTGGTCTCATAATTATCTATCAGCTGTGGCAGCTGCAGGGCTCTAATGAGGAAATCTGCTGGGCCTGCATCCCTTTAGATGTGTTCCTATTGGGAATATCTCACCAAAAATGACATTTTTGTTGCAGGGGATGCCAGAAATCTGACTTGTATTCTAGTGCAGACTTCTGGGAAAATTGGTGAGCCAATCACACAAGCAGGAAATGAGGTTTCTGGGGGTGTGGTCAGTATACATTCTGTGTACAGAACAGCTCCAGGCGGCCATATTGCATTGCATTTTCAGAAAATGACATCAGCTGCAGATTGAAAAGGAAAGGTCATTTTTAATAACATTCAATTACAATATGATTTGTGTCACAATTGTATACGCTATATTGTTATTTCTTTATTTGCTATGTTTTTCCCCACAAAAGTGGAGTTACCCTTTAAGCAGCAGAGGGGGTTGTTAATCAGTTTCAGCTGCTTAGTGTTAAAAAAAACTGCATTAGATGGGCAACAATGAGACGACCTCCAAAACAGGAATGGTTTTACAGATTGAGGATACTGACATTTTTTTGTCTACTCCTCTTTTCTGACTGTTATTTACTAGTTTTGCATTTGGCTAGGGTCAGTGTCACTACTGGTAGCATGAGGCCATACCTGGACCCTATAGAGGTTACACAGGCAGTCCAACACCTCCAGGATGGCACATCAATACGTGCCATGGCCAGAAGGTTTGCTGCATCTCCCAGCACATTCTCATGAGAATGGAGGAGATTCCAGGAGACAGGCAGATACTCCAAGAGAGTTGGACAGGGCCATATAAGGTCCTTAACCCATCAGCAGGACCGGTATCTGCTCCTGGTGGCATCAGATGGACCGAAACATAATGTCCCAGAGGTGTTCTATTGGATTTAGGTCAGGCGAGCGTTGGGGCCATTCAATGGTATCAATTCCTTCATCCTCCAGGAACTGGCTGCATGCTCTCGCCACATGAGGCCGGGCATTGTCATGTACCAGGAGGAACCCAGGACCCACTGAACCAGCGGTAGGGTCTGACAATGGGTTCAAGGATTTCATCCCAATACCCAATGGCAGTCAGGGTGCCATTGTCTAGCCTGTAGAGGTCTGTGTGTCCCTCCATGGATATGCCTCCCCAGACCATCACTGACCCACCACCAAATCGGTCATGCTGAACAATGTTACAGGCAGCATAACGTTCTCCATGGCTTCTCCAGACCCTCTCAGGTCTGTCACATGTGCTCAGGATGAACCTGCTCTCATCTGTGAAAAGCACAGGGCGCCAGTGGCAGACCTGCCAATTCTGGCAAATGCCAAATACCAATCAAATGCCAATCAAACTCCATGGTGTCAGGCAGTGAGCACAGGGCCCACTAGAGAACATCAGCCCTCAGGCCACCTCCATGAAGTCTGTTTCTGATTGTTTGGTCACAGACATTCACACCAGTGGCCTGCTGGAGGTCATTCTGTAGGGCTCCAGCAGTGCTCATCCTGTTCCTTCTGTTTTGCTGGCAAAAGGGGACCCACTAAAGATATGGTAGGTAATCATGTAGCCAAAGGTATGGCTTATTGGTGTATTGTGATATCTGCTCTAAATGCTATAAATGAGGCCCTATATATCATTCAGTTAGGGCACATTCATTGGTAACAATACTATATCTTTGACAGCAGGAGGTGATTGAGGCACATCCAGTCACAAATCCCCCCCCCCCCCGTGACTAACGGACCCAGAAGTGACATGTATTACGTCACTTCCAGGTTCATAGCTGTCATTCCTCGGCTACTGTAGCCAAGGACGCAGCTAATCAAGCACAATCTGTCTTGATTAGCTGCAGTGGAGGGCAGGGGAGACATCAGGGATCTAATAGAACACTGATTTCTCCATAAGGAGTAAACATGTGCAGTTAGTTTCGTTACGAATAAATATTAGGACACATTTTTCGTAATTCAGAGATTTAGATATATCCAAATACCCTTAATTGCAGTATAAGCAAAGTTTACCGAATGCTCCAAATAACGAAACGAAATTCGCTCGAATTTCAGAGATTGGAATTGAAATTCGAAATGAATTTACATCGTATTCCAGTCAAATTCGTACTGTAAACATATTTCTGAAATAAAGACTGTGTGTGTTATTAAAGTACCATTTTTAAATAATGCTGTTTTTTTGTTAAGCCTAAAGATGATTTAAAGAGTTATTATAATCATTTGATGAAAATTTTTCTTTTTGTTTGTTCACTTTGCCACATTCAAATCGAAAAAAAAAAAAAAACCCTAAAGTTTTCGATTCGACAGATTAAAAGTTTATTGATTCAAGTGTTTCGAATTGAAAAAAAAAAATCGGTAAATTAGAAGAAAATTTGAAAAAGACATAAAAGAATTCGAAATACGAATTCAACATACGAATCAAGAATACGATTTGAACAAATCAACCGAATTTAATGAAACTAAATTACTAAAATAATAAATCTAAACTTAACTAAACAAAATGCATTGTTTTCGTCATGCACATGTCGAATAAAGAGGTCCTTTGCCTGCCCTGTACTATCACGTAGGGGGCTTGTTAGACACCTTGTCATAGAAATAAAGTTTAAAAAAAAGAAAAAAAAGAAAGAAAAAAATAACAATTAAAATAAATAAAAATAATAATAATAAAAAAAAAACTGAAACCAAAACCCTCAACACAACCGTTCACTGTAGGGTGCCCATGTGTATGTAAGAATAAATTGCACTACACATATGAGGTATCGCCAAGCACGTTGGAGTAAGAGCAATAATTCTAGGGCCATCATTCACTGTTACCTCTAAACTGATAAACTGGAAAGGAATTTAACCACTTTAAGACCAGGCTTTTTCTGACACTTTTTGTTTACAAGTTGAAATCAGTAATTTTTTGCTAGAAAATTACTTATAACCCCAAAACATTATACATTTTTTTTAGCAGAGACCTTAGGGAACAAAATGGCAATTGTTGCAATTTTTTTTATATCACACGGTGTTTGCGCAGTGGTTGTTCAAACGCAATTTTTTGGGAAAAAATACACTTAAATTAATTTTTAAAAATCCAAAATATATACCCCAATTTTTTTTGTCGAATGTGAAAGATGATATTACACCAAGTAAATAGAAACCTAACATGTCACGCTTTAAAATTGCACATTCTCGTGGAATGATGATAAACTACGTTACTTAAAAATCTCCATAGGCGATGTTTTAAAATGTTTTACAAGTTACCAGTTTAGAGTTACAGAAGAGTTCTAGTGCTAGAATTATTGCTCTAATGTTCATGATGATACCTCACATATGTAGTGCGAATAACGTTTATATATGAGTGCGCGACTTATGTATGCGTTCGCTTCTGCATGTGAGCACGGAGCGATCCCCATCGCTTTATTTATTTTTTCTTATTTATTTTAGTTTCATTTTTTCTTTTAACACTGTCCCTTTTTTTATTTATTTTAATCACTTTTATTTCTATTACAAGTAATGTAAACATCCCTTGTAATAGAAATAAGGATGACAGGTCCTCTTCATAGAGAGATCTGGGGAAAAAAAAGACAACAAATTCTCCTTTACCTTTAAAAGTAAAAGATTTAAAAAAAAAAATGTATATATTTTGCTTTTAAAAAAAATTGTTTACTTCCAGCCTGGACCGGAAGTGATGTCATGACTAGTGATGGACAACAATTTTCTCAAAAGTCCGCGAAACGCAAGTTCGCGGCGGGCCCCATTGACTTTAATGGGAAGCGAACTTTAAAAACATATTTGCAGCAACAAAAGACTTACTAGCTGTGCACAAATAGTTCCAGCACATGGACAATGTAAAAAGGCAGCAATTGAAAAAGTTGCCCTAAAATGTTTTGTTTTTTTTTTTACAGCAAAAAATTTTTTTTTTTTTTTTTTTCCATAAATCAGCCAGAACTGACAGCAGCCGGTAAATACATGTCAAATACATATAGGGTCCATTCACACATCTGTAAAATGGGTCTGCATCGATTCCACAATTTGGCGGAACCTTTCCAGACCCATTGATTTTCAATTCCAGTCTGAAAAATTAGGCATTCACAGCATAAAGGAGTGTCGGCCATTCCAGGCCCCAAAAATTAGCCCACATGGGTTTACCTGACAGCTAAGAATGTTGTATTCTGTGTCTGAATGTACATTAGGCATTCTCAGGATACAGAAGTAAGTGTCGGCCAGTATTGGCCCCAGAAATTAGCCCACATGGGTTTACCTGACAGCTAAGAACGTTGTATTCTGTGGCTGAAGGTACATTAGGCATTCACAGGATACAGAATGTAAGTGTCGGCCTGTATAGGCCCCAAAAATTAGCCCACATGGGTTTACCTGACAGCAAAGAACGTAGTATTTGATGGCTGGAGGTACATTAGGCATTCACAGGATACAGAAGTAAGTGTCGGCTAGTATAGGCCCCAAAAATTAGCCCACATAGGTTTACCTGACAGCAAAGAAAGTTGTATTCTGTGGCTGGAGGTACATTAGGCATTCACAGAAAAAATAATTGTCGGCCCTGAAACGCCCCAAAAATTTGGCATTCAATGGACATGAAATGCCTTTTATGCCGCTGTATTTATCGAAGACAAGGACCAGGAATTGTTGTGGGTGGATGGCGGTCTGTCGGATATTTGTGGCCTGGCATGAGGAATTTCAATGAAACATGGTCTACTGGTCACATGTGTTGAATTCCTCAGAGATCCATGCATGTAGTCTACACTGTCATGAGCTAGGCGAGTGCGCTTGTCGGTCACGACCCCCCCCCCCTGCTGCGCTGAACGTCCTTTCAGACAGGACACTGGACGGGGGGCAAGCCAACATTTCCATTGAAAATTGTGCAAGCTCTGGCCAGAGGTTAAGCCTGCCCACCCAGTAGTCCAGGGGTTCATCACTCCTCAGAGCGTCCACATCGGCCGTTAACCCGATGTAGTCGAATTTCCTGCTAGAGGGCTGTGCTGATTTTGGACTTGATAAAACACAGTGGACCAACACCAGAAGATGACATGGCTCCCCAAATCATTACTGACTGTCACTAGCTGTAAGCCATAATCATCACAATTAAAATAAAGAAATGCTTGAAATCTATCACTCTGTGTGTAACGCATCTATATAAAATGTATGAGTTTCACTTTTTGAATTGAATTACGGAAACAAATTAACTTTTTGATGATATTCTAATTGTATGAGATGCACCTGTACGAATTGCGGTTTTGAAGTGGTTTTAAAGTGTCACCTATAGAGAATTTTGGTTACCCGCAATTTTGGGGCCTTTTAAGGCATCTATCTACTCAACACAACCCTAAATTTCATATTTTACAAAAAATGGGGTATAATAATGTGTTGGTGTGAAGTAAAATTAAACTTTTCCTAAAAAATATGCGTTTGATAAATAGCAAATACTGTATTGTGTGACATGAAAATTTCCAACTGCCACCATTTTGTTCTCCTGGGTCTCTGCTTTCAGAAAATATATAGTTGTTTGGGGGCTTAAAGTCCCTTCTGGCAAAAAATGCAAACTTTAACATGTGTGTAGTGAAGTGGTTAATCAGCTTATTTTTTGCCATCCCTGATCCCTCCCCCTCATCAACACGCTATAGGCATTTTTAAATACAGAAAAACAATTAGAAAGCAAATTATAATTTTTTTTTTTTTTAATTTTATTTTAAAATAATTAGAAATAAATGAAAAAGTGCAAACTATTTTTTCTTGCTGCTCTAGCTGTCCCTGGAGGAAGCGAGGCTCGGCTTAGGCCAGAAACCCAGAAATGCTGCCTTGCAGCAAAATATAAAGGAAATTAGGTAAAAAATAGAATAAATATTTGCAAAAATAGCATTTCTGTGAAAGGAAGGGAGTGGGATAGAACAGAATAAGCAATTGTTGTTTATTTGAGTTTAGTTCCTTTTTAAACTTCAGCTTTTAACCACTTATGGACCGCCCACCGTGTATTTAGGTCGGTACTATTTCAGTATTTTTTAGATGGCAGGCGATCCGCTTTAACATACAGTAAGGTGGTCTCAGCGGGATCACCCTTATGGGCGGTGGGAGAGGTGTAGTTCCCCCCCCCCCACCCCCCCCCACTTCCCGGTCCTTTTCCTGGCTTACTGGACCCGTTTTAGCGGGGAAAACGATCCGGTCTGCTCTCCTCCCAGGCAGAAAGTCGAGCGAGGGCAAGATGGCCCTCACTCAACTCTATGGCCTTGGAGGACCAGAGCGATGTCATACGTCTCTTCCTAGCAACGGATTTAAAGAGCCCATTTTTTTTCATCATGAAAAAAAATGACTTTTTTTTTTCTTTTTTAGTGTAGATGTGAGATCTGAGGTCTTTTTTCACCTCAGATCTTACATTAAAGAGGACCTGTCATGCTTATTTCTATTACAAGGGATGCTTACATTCCTTGTAATAAGAATAAAAGTGATAAAAAAAAAAAAAACAGTTTAAAAATAAAAGATAAAATAAATAGGAAAAAAAAAAAATTAAAGCACCCGGTCCCAGTTAGCTAGCGTTCGGAAGTGAACGCATATGTAAGTCGCACGAACATATGTAAACGGTATTCAAACCACACATGTCAGGTATCACCGTGATCGTTAGAGGGAGAACACCAATTTGAGCCCTAGACCTCCTCTGTGACTCTAAACTACTAGTCTGTAGAAATTTTTAAAATGTCCCCTATGGGGCTTTTTAAGTACCAATGTTTGTTGCCATTCCACGAGCGTGCGCAATTTTAAAGCATGACATGTTGGGTATCTATTTATTTGGTGTAACATTATCTTTCACATTATTGAACAAAATTGGGCTAACTTTACTGTTTTATTATTTTTTAATTAAAAAAAGTGAATGTTTTCCCAAAAAATTATGTTTGGAAGACCGCTGCGCAAATACAGTGTGATAAAACATATTGCAATGACATCCATTTTATTCTCTAGGGTCTCTGCTAAAACAAAATATATATATATATATATATATATATATATATATATATATACACATACAGTGCATTGCAAAAGTATTCAGCCCCCTTGAACTTTTCAACCTTTTGCCACATTTCAGGCTTCAAACATAAAGATATAAAACTGTAATTTTTTTTTGAAGAATCAACAACAAGTGGGGCACAATCATGAAGTGAAACAAAATTTATTGGATGTTTCAAACTTTTTTAACAAATGAAAAACTGAAAATTTGAGCGTGCAAATTTATTCAGCCCCTTTACTTTCAGTGCAGCAAACTCTCTCCAGAAGTTCAGTGAGGATCTCTGAATGATCCAATGTTGACCTAAATGACTAATGATGATAAATAGAATCCACCTGTGTGTAATCAAGGCTCCGTATAAATGCACCTGCACTGTGATAATCTCAGAGGTCCGTTTAAAGCGCAGAGAGCATCACGAAGAACAAGGAACACACCAGGCAGGTCCGAGATACTGTTGTGGAGAAGTTTAAAGCCGGATTTGGATACAAAAAGATTTCCCAAGCTTTAAACATCCCAAGGAGCACTGTGCAAGCGATAATATTGAAATGGAAGGAGTATCAGACCACTGCAAATCTACAAAGACCTGGCCGTCCCTCTAAACTTTCAGCTCATACAAGGAGAAGACTGATCAGAGATGCAGCCAAGAGGCCCATGATCACTCTGGATGAACTGCAGAGATCTACAGCTGAGGTGGGAGACTCTGTCCATAGGACAACAATCAGTCGTATACTGCACACATCTGGCCTTTATGGAAGAGTGGCAAGAAGAAAGCCATTTCTTAAAGATATCCATAAAAAGTGTTGTTTAAAGTTTGCCACAAGCCACCTGGGAGACACCAAACATGTGGAAGAAGGTGCTCTGGTCAGATGAAACCAAAATCGAACTTTTAAGCAACCATGCAAAACGTTATGTTTGGCGTAAAAGCAACACAGCTCCTCACCCTGAACACACCATCCCCACTGTCAAACATGGTGGTGGCAGCATCATGGTTTGGGCCTGCTTTTCTTCAGCAGGGACAGGGAAGATGGTTAAAATTGATGGGGAAATGGATGGAGCCAAATACAGGACCAGTCTGGAAGAAAACCTGATGGAGTCTGTAAAAGACCTGAGACGGAGATTTGTCTTCCAGCAAGACAATGATCCAAAACCTAAAGCAAAATCTACAATGGAATGGTTCACAAATAAACATATCCAGGTGTTAGAATGGCCAAGTCAAAGTCCAGACCTGAATCCAATCGAGAATCTTTGGAAAGAACTGAAAACTGCTGTTCACAAAACGCTCTCCAATCAACCTCACTGAGCTCAAGCTGTTTTGCAAGGAGAAATGGGCAAAAATTTCAGTCTCTCGATGTGCAAAACTGATAGAGACATACCCCAAGCGACTTACAGCTGTAATCGCAGCAAGAGGTGGCGCTACAAAAAGTATTAACTTAAGGGGGCTGAATAATTTTGCACGCCCCTTTTTTTCAGTTTTTTATTTGTTAAAAAAGTTTGAAATATCCAATAAATTTCGTTCCACTTCATGATTGTGTCCCACTTGTTGTTGATTCTTCAAAAAAAAAATACAGTTTTATATCTTTATGTTTGAAGCCTGAAATGTGGCAAAAGGTCAAAAAGTTCAAGGGGGCCGAATACTTTTGCAATGCACTGTATATATAATGTTTGGGGGTTCTAAGTAATTTTCTAGCAAAAAAAAAAAACTGATTTTAACTTGTAAACAGCAAGTGTGAGAAAAAGGCCCGGTCCAGAAGAGTTTAGGGTGGAGCTTCCCTTTAGGAGAACTAAAGGAGCTTGAAATAAGACATTGCCAAATCACTTCCTTTTTTTTTTTTTTTTTTTTTTTTAATTACAGGCATAGAAAGCGGTAATGCTAGGCCTGTTAATAATCATTTGCTTTCTTTCAGTAATTATAGAGGAACCCAGACTCTCTCTGCTGAGCATGTTATGGATGGATTCCACTCTGCACGACCCTGTAGCGACCCTGTATTTCCTAGAAGGCTTCATTTTCTTTTCTTTTTTTTTGATTCTTTTTACAGAGCAAAGTGCGGAATACCCAAACAGAGCCGGGTCCTGGTACTGGCATCTCCTGACACTGAACAGATGGAGCTGCAGTCAGCTTTGTGTGTATGACTCCACAAATATCTGGGAGCTTTTCTCTGAGCTCGGCACGGGATAAGGAACATCTCCCATAGAGCCAGAAATATCATTTATTATCGCAATGCAATCAGTAGATGTGAAGTTCATGCCGTGCAGCGGCTCAGCGTAAACCTGAAGTTTAATCTGATTATAGTTTGCCTTCCCTGGTTCCTCCTTTCCCTCCTCATTAACATGCTAAGAGCATTTTTAAAATAAAACCTTTCCTTTTTATTACATATTTGAAAACTAGAGATCGACCGATATAATTTTTTTAGTGCCGATACCGATATTTTGGTCATCGGATATTGGTATCGGCCGATATTGGCCGATATTTTCGGACATTTAAAACATTTTTTTATTTTTTATTTTTCACAGGTACTCTGGTGGAGGGATCTGGGGGTCTAAAAGACCCCAAACTCCTCCTCTGCACTTAAAAGCATTCAAAACGCCAAGTTCGGCTGTTTTGAATGCTCACATTTTTTTAAATTTGCCGCCGAGTACCTGGAAGTGATGTCATGACATCACTTCCGGGTTTTTTACATGGAGACCCTATCAGAGCCGAATGCGGCTTTGATCGGGTCTTCTGTTCAGGGGGCGTGCAGGTAGGATGCCCGGGTCTCCCGGTGAGACGGGAGACCCGGCGAGTCGCGGAAGGCGGCGGGAGTGGGGAGACGTCCCCTCCTGCTCCTTGTAATGACAGCCGAGCGGCTTCTCACCCGCATTGTTTATCATCACAAGTAGTGATCGACCGATTATCGGCAACACCGATATATCGGTGGCCGATATGCACTTTCTCTGATATATCGGAATCGGTCTTTGGATTTACCGATATTGCCGATATTTCGGGAAAGTGCATATACCGAAGTGATGCCTGCAGCTAGAGGCATCACCCTGGTACCGGCGTCCATAGCCGACGGTCGGCTGTCTTGTAATGACAACCAATGTGGCTGAGAAGCCGCTTTGCTGTCATTCCAAGGAGTGGGAGGGGACGTTCTCCCCCCCCCCTCCCTCCGCCTTCCGCAGCTCGCCTGGGTCTCCCGTCCCACTGGGAGACCCTGACATCTTACCTGCAGGGCTGCCAAAGAGAAAACATGATCAAAGCCGCATTCGGCTCTGACCGGGTCTCCATTTTCTAAAATTCGGTGCCTAGTACCCGGAAGTGATGTCATGAGATGACATCAGTTCCGGGTACTGGCGGCGCCGAATTCAAAAAACTTACAGCATTCAAAACAGCCAAACTTGGGGTTTTGAATGTTTTTAAGTGCAGAGGAGGGGTTTGGGGTCTTTTAGACCCCCAGATCCCTCCACCACAGTACCTGAAGATATAAAAAAAAATAAAAATAATTTTTTTTTTTAATGTCCGAAAATATCGGCTAATATCGGCCGATACCGATATCCAATGACCAAAATTCTGGGATCGGCGTTAAAAAAACGATATCGGTCTATCAATATTTACAAGACAGCTGACTGTCGGCTATGGACGCCGGTACCGGGGTGATGGCTCTAGCTGCAGGCATCACTCCGGTACATGCACTTTCCCGAAATATCGGTAACCTCTTCGGGGAAAGTGCATATCGGCCCTCGATATTTTTTATTTTATTTTTTAAAGCCCGTGATGTGTGAACACACCCAAGACTATCACCCAGTGCATAAAAAAGTGCACACACGCAAACGTGAAGAACACAAAAAGTGCACAGGGTGTGCGAAATGGTCTTTCCTCCGAAGAGGATGGACCCTGTCCTTGATCCCCCGGGGCGCAAGACTCCTGACGGGGACTAAGGTACTTCCATAGTCTGCCCGGCCGAAACCAGACAAACCCCGTTCTCTGGGAGGACTGCCAAAACAGCCCACCCCAAGTACTAGGTGGGGCTCCCCCGAAGGGAGACCCCATGAGAGAGGGCGAACTAAGCCAGAAGGCCATATCCGTCCCCTCCCAAAACTTTCAAGGCAGGCCCGAGGACCCACACCCTACTTGTCATGTGGAAGAAAAAGGTGAAAGTGAAGTGACACTACAACAAAGAAAACAACACACAAACAAAAAGGTGGGGAAAGGGAAGTGGGGAAGTGCATAGTGCCATAGTGAAATACCATGGCAGGCCTTCCGGCCAGGAATAAAAAATTCCTCTGGTCCGAGCCAAAAGGCCTGGCCCAAGAGGCAGGTGTGAAAAAAGTGTGTATGGTGCAGTGACCAAGGTGCCGAAAAACTCAAGGCGAGCTTCCCCTCACCAGTGAGAATTGAGGCACCCCTGGGCTGCCACCCCAGGGGCACGTATACCACAGGCTTTTTTTGGTCCCGGCCTCCGGCCAGACCTGGTGTAGCCCATCCCTACCAGGAGGTATTGGAACTTAGACAGCTTAGGGAGAACCCACCCTCGCTGGGGAGCAACTCGACCCAGGAGGAAGGCCCTTCCACCGCCATCACCATTCCATACCAATTACATCCAGGAGCAGTACTAACCGGCCCCAGGACATACCGGCTTTCTCGCTCCCTTCAAACTGGCAGGGGCGGATCCCATTCAAATCAGGAGGCAGTGGATCTATCCGGCTTTCTCCAACAGTGCCTACTTCCCAGTCCCCCAGATTCTTCTGAGGAGCCCTGGTTCATTTCAGCCCCTGCCGATACTAACCATCAAGGTCCATACCAACTGATAAGAACAGATACTACACTTGATCTTAGCCAAAAGGCCGAAAAGCATTGCCAATAATCGGTCGATCCCTATTGAAAACCAGTGACAATCATTACTGGGTCTCTGTGCTTCTCTATGCACTGCAGGCAAGTCATGGCTGGTGGGTGGGCTGGCAGGGTGCTTCCTAAAAACATCACAGCACCGTGCCTCAGTACTCCTCTCAAGAGTCCTAAGCCCTAATGCAAGCAGTTGGTTGGCCTTGGGAGGAGTTATACAAATATCAACATGCCCTTCATAGGTGGAGGTCAGTCTGGAGGAGTGGGCGTATCTAGGCAGATTGTATTTTGCATAAAGACCACCCTAGGAAAAGCCCAGATTTGATGCTGAACCTTCATGACTAAAAGACTTGATTTTGTACTCAAGTGCATCCCTAGAGTTCATGTACACTATATTACCAAAAGTACCTATGAAGTTAGCTGGGAAGGTGGACTCCCTTGGCCATTTTGAGAGACCATGTTATGAGGCAGGTGGAAGCCTGTCGTGCAGAGAAGGCTTACCGTTGCCGGTGGGCGGAGCTTGGTTGGAAACCCGAGGTGAGTAGCACAGGCTAACCTGAGGTGCGGGGTCTAAGCATCCACCGGTCTTCACCAGAGCATCTGATGGTGAGGATGGATTTGGCTGCAGGTGGATACCAGGTCGCGGTCCCCAGGGTCGCCCCACCAGGGGGTAACCGGTCAAGGTCCGAAGGTGGATGAGCCGACAAGGAGAATCCAGAAGAGTAGTCAAAACGAGCCGGGATCAGGACAGGCAGCAAACAAGCGAAGTCAGGGACGAGCCAAAGGTCAACAGGTATCAGACAAGAAGAAGGTTCAGAACACAGGAGAGCTGAAGACAACACAGCAAAGTGCAGTGCTGCTGAGCTGTTTAAATTAGGCAGCCTATTTGCCAATTATTGCAATTAGTCTATAAAAAGAAAAGAGAAGGCGCCTGGCCCTTTAAATAAAAGATTGTTGAACCTGCTGCCCTTTTAATTGTAATAAAACAATAAATAGGTATATATCATAGGTAAAAAGGCGCTGGTAATCTTAATATATCACGTGTTATAAAAATTAATAGGTGATTTAAAGTGTAATATATGTAATTAAAAATTGCTACAAATATATATATGATCTACTATTGGTGCAATTAGCAAAGAAAAGTGCATACCAGTGCAATTTCAATTCAGAAGTGTTTGTGCTTCTCAAAGTAAATTAATCCACAAAGGTGTGGATCAGTGAACCAATAAATAGATATATAAAGAATTCCATACAAAAATCACATAAGAATATATAAAAATATAAATATATAAATGTGCTCCAAGTAGTGTTTAAAAGTCCAGGCAATAGCATGCAATCAAAATTGTGCTTGGTGGATTCTTATTAATCCCTTCACAGTGCTCCAGGTGCTGGGATGTGACAACCGTCAATTAAGAAGTGCTTGTGCTTCTCAAAGTAAATTAATCCACAAAGGTGTGGATCAGTGAACCAATAAATAAATATATTTATATTTATTTCGTTAAGCGAAATGCATTGTGGTCAATGCTAACCCGGAAGTAACACACAGAGCATTCGGAACAGAGGCTGGGATACACATCCACCGCTGCAATACAAAGAAAGGGGGAAAGGAGATACAGGGTGCTGCAGATCCCCGGAGAATATCTTCCTAAGACCCAAAAAAACGATTTTGTACTGCCGAATTGCCCAGTGCCAGGAGGGCACAACAAATAGTAAGAGGCTAATTGTCACCTTATAGTGTATGTTTTTTGGAGAATAAAACAGTATTTCACTATTGGAGGCTATTTGTTCTTCTATATCTTTATGTGTGTGGGGGGACTACATGGTCCAACTCGAGTAATATAGGAGCCAGAGATCCAAGCAATCGAGGAGAGGTCTGATCCACCCAATAAAGGGATCACAGGCGTTGGGGGTCCTTGTGACCTGCTGCTAGCTGGTAAGAGGCCACGGTTGTCACATCCCAGCACCTGGAGCACTGTGAATGGATTAATAAGAATTCACCAAGCACAATTTTGATTGCATGCTATTGCTTGGACTTTTAAACACTACTTGGGGCACATTTATATATTTATATTTTTTTATATATTCTTATGTGATTTTTTTATATATCCTTATGTGATTTTTGTATGGAATTCTTTATATATTTATTTATTGGTTCACTGATCCACACCTTTGTGGATTAATTTACTTTGAGAAGCACAAGCACTTCTTAATTGACGGTTGTCACATCCCAGCACCTGGAGCACTGTGAAGGGATTAATAAGAATCCACCAAGCACAATTTTGATTGCATGCTATTGCCTGGACTTTTAAACACTACTTGGAGCACATTTATATATTTATATTTTTATATATTCTTATGTGATTTTTGTATGGAATTCTTTATATATCTATTTATTGGTTCACTGATCCACACCTTTGTGGATTAATTTACTTTGAGAAGCACAAACACTTCTGAATTGAAATTGCACTGGTATGCACTTTTCTTTGCTAATTGCACCAATAGTAGATCATATATATATTTGTAGCAATTTTTAATTACATATATTACACTTTAAATCACCTATTAATTTTTATAACACGTGATATATTAAGATTACCAGCGCCTTTTTACCTATGATATATACCTATTTATTGCAATTAGTCTGCTCTAGGTTAACCCTTTAGGTTGCAGACTCATGACAGGACATCAGTGTGCTCAGGAAGCGTTCCTAACAGACCAGGTGGGGTAGACCCCTTTTTACTTGCTACTTGAGTTCCTGTGATTTTGTCATATACGCCTCTCATGAGTCATGACTAGTTTTCGTTATTGTTGTTGTATACCTTAATATTGTTTATCACAATGTTTTGTAATGTAATGTTATCTTTCTAAAATCAATAAAAACGATTGGAAATCAAAGTATTAGGACGCCTGCCTTTAAACGAACATGAACTTTAATGGCATTCCAGTCTTAATCTGTAGGGTTCAATATTGAGTTGGCCCACCTTTTGCAGCTATAACAGCTTCAACTCTTCTGGGAAGGCTGTCCACAAGGTTTAGGAGTGTGTCTTCTTGTCCCACATCAGTGTCTGACCTCATAAATGCGCTTCTGGAAGAATAGTCAAACATTCCCATAGACACACTCCTAAACCTTGTGGACAGCCTTCCCAGGAGAATTGAAGCTGTTATAGCTGCAATGGGTGGGCCAACTCAATATTGAACTCTATGGACTGGGATGCTATTAAAGTTCATGTGTGTATAAAGGCAGGCGTCCCAATACTTTTGGTAATATAGTGTACGTGGGAACAGAGAGCTTTGTTTGGAATTTTTTTAAATTTATTTTATTTTTTTAAACATTTTCTTTTTTTTTTTTAATGAACTTTGTTGCTATCACGAGGCTGATTTTATACCATATATAGAGTGTTAGGTTCTCTTTAGAGAAACATCAGGAGTCCAAAAGATCCCTAAAAGCCCTCTGCACTCTGTTGCAGCTGACCAACTTTCAGCTTCTTTCCTGGCCAGGAAAGCCAGGAAATAACATTGCTGAACCCAGAAGTGCTCAGAGCTGAGCACTTCCAGCATCATTCTTCATAAGAGAGATCAGTGAATGGGTTTTCGCTCATCTCCCAGTGCTCTCACTGCTGACATCCACTATGATGGTCTAGGTCACCCAGGAAGAACAGGTGAGCAGTAGGATGAGATTTTTAATAAATGGGAGGACTTTAACCACTTCTGGACCGGAAAGATTTGCCCCCTTAATGACCAGGCCATATTTTGCGATTCGGCACTGCATTATTTTAACGGCAGATCGCTGTACCCAAATAAAATGAATGCCCTTTTTTTCACACAAATAGAGCTTTCTTTTGGTGGTATTTGATCAACTGTGCGGTTTTTATTTTTTGGGCTGTAAACAAAAAAAGAGCGACAATTCTGAAAAAAAAAAAAAACAATATTTTTCACATTCTGCTATAGAACATTCCCCCCCCCCCCCCCCCCAAAATTTAAAAATCTAAATTTTTAAACATTTTAGGCCAATTTGTATTCTGCTACATATTTTTGGTAAAAAAAATTGCAATAAGCGTATTTTGATTGGTTTGCGCAAAAGTTATCGCATCTACTAACTACAGGAAAGATTTATGTCATTTTTATTGTTTTTTTTTTTTTTTTTTTTACTAGTAATGGCGGCGATCTGCGATTTTCAGCAGGACGGCGACATTGCGGCAGACAGATCGGACCCCTGACTGACATTTTTTACACTTTTGGGGGTACCAGTGACATTACTACAGTAATCAGTGCTAAAGATATGCACTGTTACTGTAATAATGACACTGGCAGGGAAGGGGTTAACACAGTGGGTGATCAAGGGGTTAAATGTGTACCTAGGGGCGTGTTTAACTGTGGGGGGGCGTGGCTTGTGAAATGATCACAGAGACCATTGTTCCTATATAGAAGGATCACAGGCGCTCTCTGATCATTGCAGAGAGAAGAACGGTCAGCTGTGTTTACAATAGCTGACCGTTCTTCTCTCTCAGCGGGAGCAATCGCGGGTGTCAGGCGGCAATCGGAGCCGCCTGCCCCGTGCATCGGAGTCAGTGCTGATGAGTGGGGGTGGAAGCGCACCGCTGGCGGCGCACGCTCGCTCCCTAGTTGCAGGCTCGCAACCGACATATACCTACATCGGTTCACGCTGGAGGGCTGCCCTGCCGCAGTGTGACTGCGGCGGGCGGTCCGGAAGCGGGTAATTGTGCCCAGCAATTAGTGCATTTTTGTGGCAACCAAATTAGTCACAAATAGTCTCCGTCAGCAGAGGGAAGTGTAGCGCTACCCCCCCCCCCCCCCAGGAGCCGCTGGTTAGTATGGGTTCTTTGTTCCTTGCCTTGACCTCCTCAAAAACTTCAGCCCCTCTGACACACTAGGTTGAATACACAAAGCATGCAATATCACAGAAAGTCACTGAAGGCAATACCTGATACCCAGATATTTTATCAAGAAACAGGCACTGAACAAGTTAGCAAAGTCAAGTCTTAACATACTATTACACAATATGTATAGTGATGAAAGAAAGCATCAAAATGGATTGGCAATAGTAATGACACAATTTAACATAAAAGGAAGTTAGTAGCAAGCACTAGATCAGCGTAAACAGTAACAAAGTCACAGAAGAGCAGCAATGGACAGTAATGTAGCTTAATTAACTGCGTTCAGGAGACTATACTGCTAAGGAACCTTACTGGTGACTATGCTAGACCTAGGCTTACTAGACAGCTGTACCCATTAAATGAGTAATAAGTAGGGGCTAGTAAAATGGTTAGTTAAAGGGCAGTCCTTTGTGATGTTCTTCTGCCGGCTATGGTTGGGGCTCTTTGAGAAGCGTTGGTGCATTTAACAATAGTCTTGATAAACCAGCATGCAGTCTAGGTATGAAAAGATGCAGTATAGTTGCAGTCTAGGTGTGAAATAGATGCAGTAGAAGTGAAAGGGAAGAAGTGTCCTGCTTCCAGTAACTCAGTCCGTGCTGGTCTGTATGTGAACGATGGGCAGTCCACCCCCTCACCAGCTCTTGTGATGTGACTGTAAAGTTTTTCACTGCAGAAAGGGGGCCTCTTGTCATTACACAGATGGTTTCAGTGATCTGGAGTGAGGGGAAAAAGGTGAGAGGATGCTCCGATCCCCCGCAGCAGAAACTGTATTGATGAGATCCCTCAGGTCTAAGGCTCCAGTATTCGCTGGATTGGCATCCTGCCAATATGTGGGCTCACAGGCAGATTTGCTCACACAGACTCCCACAGCACCAAGAGGAAGAAATTCTCTGAGCAGTCCGAGAAAACAATTATATTACAACTCTCCCTCTGCTTCAGGGTGCTCTGGGAATTATAGTTTAAAGGTCAATGCATTCCATTCTAAGACTGCTGCCCTGAACTCCCATGACCCTCAGCTTCCAGCATAGAAGTCTACAGGCTTTTCTGGCTATAGTTCTCCCCCTGCTGGATGGAGGGGATAGTGCGACACAAAGTCCAGCAAAACAGTAAAGTGAATGCAAAATTACTGTGAAGAGGGCAATGTCTCCTTCTCCATGTTTCTGTAGTCCAGCATCTGGCTGTACAGGTTTATCTAGTAGTTGCAACCTGTGTGCCTGTATTCCTGGGTAGCCGAGTGCAATGGTTTACAAAGGTCTTTTATCTCGGGGGGTGAGACTCATTTTGACACTTAATAGACGCACAATGAAGAAATGGTCAGGGTCAGGTTTTATTCTGTCTATTTATTTATTCTGAGGGAAACATTGATGACTCACCTGGGTAACCACCGAACCCGCTGCCAAGGAGAGGACAACTGTGATTAGCAGTTCATCTTTAAGGGAAACCGGGAACGAGGAAATTCCAACTAAGATCTGCCCCTGACAGGACCTTAGGTGCGAGCGTTTCCCGGACGGGTCGGACAAGATTTCAGGAAATGCCCACCAAGACTGCAATACAGGCACTGGCCCTCCCTCCTCCTAATGGCCCGCTCAGCCTCAGAAAGGTGAGTGAACCTCAGCTGCATGGGTTCACTGCCAGATGCACCATTCCCAGGAGGTGTAAGAGGTGAGGGAGAAATGGGTGGGAAAGAAAACTTAAAAGCCAATCTGGTAGGAGGCCTCTGCAGGTGCTCCTTAAATGATGGTCTCTCCCTGAGCCTGGTATCGATCAAAATCAGGAAGGAAATGAGAGCCTCAAGCTCGTCAGGGAGATCCTTGGCCGCAATCTCATCCTTCAATGCATCGGAGAGACCATGAGAGAAGACTGCCACCAGAGTCTCATTATTCCAACCCATCTTTGCTGTCAGGGTACGAAATTCGATGGCATACTCGGCAGCAGTTCCTGTACCCTGTTGAATGGACAAGAGCAGCTTAGCAGCAGAGGCAGAGCGAGCAGGCACATCAAATACCCTATAAAAGGAGGCAACAAAACTCGGGTAATCGAGTATCACAGGATAATCGTTCTCCTGTAAGGGATTCGCCCAGGCCAAGGCCTTGTCTGAGAGCAACGAGATTAGGAAGCCCACCTTAGACCTGTCAGAAGGAAACGCCTGAGTAACCATCTCATAATAAATCCCCACTTGGTTTAGGAAGTCAAGACACTGACTCGGTTCACCCCCATAGTGTTGCAGGAGGGGGGCTAAACCAGTCATCCCTCTGGTAATAGCGACTCCAGCTGCAACTGCAGGAGCAGCAGTGGCAACAGGAGCAGCAGCAGGTGCAACAACAGGAATAACCACCGGCCTAGCAGCACCAGGAGCGAGGTGCGCTGTGGGTGCAAACAACGTCTGCAACGCCTGAGCGAATTGACCCCAAAAAGTGATCTTGTTGATTGAGCCTAGTAACCAGCATAGAGAGCATAGGAGCACCTGCATCATCAGGATTCATGGCCCTTGTGTACTATCTGGGTGCCAGGAAACCAGACCGCAGGTAAAATAAAGCAGTTTATTGGAGAAAACAACAATAAATGCACAGCAAGTGTGAGGAAGCGGGAGCAGGAACAAGCCGGGGTCAAGTTCATTGGAGCGTGCATTGAACTGTGCATTGGAGTCAGTGCTGATGAGTGGGGGCGGGAGCGCACCACTGGCGGTGCGCGTTCGCCCCCTAGCTGCAGGCTCGCAACCGACATATACCTACATCGGTTCATGCTGGAGGACCGCAAGTAAAATAAAGCAGTTTATTGGAGAAAACAACAATAAATGCACAGCAAGAGTGAGGAAGCGGGAGCAGGAAAAATCCGGGGTCAAGTTCAGAAAGCGGGCAGTCATCCAAGCCGGGGTCGAGTCCAGAAGCGAGTAGTCTGCCGATACCGGGTCCTCTGCCAATGCTGGGTCATCTGCCGATGCTGGGTCGTCTGCCGATGCCGGGTCGAGACTCAGGAGAGTCATCAGCCAAGCCAGGTCATACATAAAGGAACATGGAGAACAGAAGACTGCTAGCAGAGATGCATCTTGGAGCACAAACACAAGGGCAGGGACAAGGGCTTTGCCTGGGAAAATCCTTTCTTCCCCTGTATTGCACAGTGATTACCTGTTATCTGACGATCAACATACTGGAGATTCGGACGAGCAGACTTTGTCTGTGCCAGTGGAAGCATCGTCTGCAGGGATGCCCTGTGAAGATACAATCGGACAATGCTACAGCTGTGGCATATGTCAATCATCAAGAGGGCACTCTTCACTCCAGGAAGTAGCCGGCATCCTTAGGTGGGCGGAACTATATGTTCCGGTCCTCTCTGCTGTGCACATTCCGGGGGGGGGGGGGGGGTAGAGAATTGGCAAGTGGACTATCTCAGTCGGGAGACATTGGATCCGGGAGAAGGGTCTCTGGAAGTGTTTAATCAGCTGTGCCCTCGGTGGGTGACACCCGATGAGGACCTGTTAGCCTCCCGTCTCAACAGGAAGGTGCAGAGGTCCGTGTCAAGGTTTCGGGATCCTCTGGCCGACGCCGCAGACACCCTGGTGGCCCCTTGAGGTCAGTATCGTCTGATTTACGTTTTTCCTCCAATACAACTTCTGTCGAGACTGCTACGCATAATTGAGGTAGAAGGGATTCCAGTCCTTTTGGTGGCACCAGACTTGCCTCGCCGGTCTTGGTACGCAGGCCTGGTAAGGCTGGTAGCAGACGTCCCTTGGAAACTTCCTCTCAGGGAAGATCTGTCTCAGGGACCAATCTTCCATCCTACTTTACAGTCACTGGCTTTCACAGCCTGGCTATTAAAAGCTAAGTGCTGGAAGACAGAGGGCTGTCGGAGTCGGTGATTCCTACGCTGTTGAAAGCTAGGAAATCTACTTCCAGGAAGGTTCATCATCGAGTTTGTGAAGGTGTACATTACTTGGTGTGAGTCTCGGGGGTTTTCCCCGTTCCTTTTCTGTGTCTCGCCTGTTGGAGTTTCTACAACTAGGTGCAGATCAACGTTTGGCTCTGGACACCATCAAGGGCCAGATTTCTACTTTGGCCATATTTTTCCAAAGTCCTTGGTTCACACTTTTGTGCAGAGAGTTCGCCATCTGGCTCCTCCGGTGTGATCCCTGGTACCTCTGTGGGATCTCAATTTGGTACTGTCGGTACTTCAAAAGCCTCCTTTTGAAAACATTTGTGAACTTCCTTTGCTTACTCTGTCGCAGAAGCTGGTTGTTATGGTTGTTATTACTTCTGTGCATAGGGTGTTGAAGTTGGTTGTGTTGTCCTGTCGGTCACCTTACCTGGTGGTTCACAGGGACAAAGAGGTGTTTACGACCCTGCCAGGCGTTCCTTCCTAAGGTTGTCCCGGGGTTTCATTTGAATGAAGATATTGTGTTGCTGTCCTTTTGTCCTAAGCCAAAACATCCTAAAGAAATTGCTCTACATTCCTTCGATGTAGTCAGGGCAATTCGGATGTACCTGGCGGTCGATTCGGAAATCCGATTCTTTGTTTGTTCTTACGGATAGACCTTGTAAGGGGCAGGCGCAGGCTGCATCTCCTGTGACTATTTCCAGATGGATCAGGTAGCCGGTGGTGCAGGCCTCTTCTTCTAAAGGTTAAGTTCCTTCTTTCCTTGTCAAGGCGCATTCTACGAGAGCGCTTAGTGCCTCCTGGGCCTTCTGTCATCATTCGTCAGTGGTTTAGATGTGCAAGACGGCTACGTGGTCGCCTGTACACACATTCACAAAGTTTTATAAGGTGGATGTACTTGCATCTTCGGATGCTGCTTTTGGCCTGCGAAGTTTTGCAGGCTGCGGTTGCAGAGGCTTTCGCCTCTTGAGGGTGTATTTTGTTCCTGGTGGTGAGCTCCAGTTGTTCCTTGTTGAGCTCCTGTTTTATCTGGTTGGCTATGTTTAGCCTTGTTGGGAATCATATGTATTGCTGTGTTTTTCCCACACCTCATGTTGATACTGCTTTCCATTCCAAGGGTCTAGAAGACATGGAGCTGTGTCCGCCAGTGAACGACAGAGAAAACTGGATTTTTGTCTTACTGTAAAATTCTTTTCTCTGAGGTTCTTTGATGGACACAGCACCCGACCCTCTGTTGGGTTGAGTTATGTATTCTTCTGACACTGCTTGTTACAAACTGAAGTCCTATAGCAGGAAGTGATGGTATATCCACTGGGACTGCCTCAGGGTGTAGCCCAAAATGTTTCTGCCTAGTCCTACTCCTGAAAAGAGAGCAGCATAACCCCAAGGGTCTAGAAGACATGGAGCTGTGTCTGTCAGTGAACCTCAGAGAAAAGGATTTTACAGTAAGACAAAAATCCAGTTTTCCTCAACATTCTACAAACAGTACCCCATAATGGGAACATGAAAGAAGTTTATTTGAAATCTATGCAAAAAATGCAAATAAAAACAAATAAATCACATGTACATAAGTATTCAAAGCCTTTGCCATGACACTCAAAATTGAGCTCAGGTACATCCTGTTTCCACTGATCATCCTTGAGAGGATTCTACAACTTGATTGGAGTCCACCTGTGGTAAGCTCAGTTGATTGGACATAATTTGGAAAGGCACACACCTGTCTATATAAAGGTCCCACAGTTAACAATGCATGTCAGAGCACAAACCAAGCCATGAAGTCCATCAAAATGTCTATAGGTGAAAATGATCTGAAAATGATCTGGGGAAGGGTACAGAAAATTTTCTGCAGCACAGTGGCTTCTATCATTCGTTAATGGAAGAAGTTTGGAACCACCAGGACTCTTTCTAGAGTGGGCCGCCCGGCCAAACTGAGCAATCGGGAGAGAAGGGCCTTAGTCAGTGACCAAGAACCCAAAGGTCACTCTGACAGAGCTCAAGCCTTTCTCTGTAGAGGGAGGAGAACCTTCCAGAAGAAAAACCATCTCTGCAGCACTCCACCAATCAGGGCTATATGGTATAGTGGCCAGACGGAAGCCACTCCTCAGTAAAAGGCACATGACAGCCCACATAGAATTTGCCAAAAGGCACCTGAAGTACTCTCAGACCATGAGAAACAAAATTCTCTGGTCTGATGAAACAAAGTTTGAACTCTTTGGCCTGAATGGCAAGCATCATGTCTGGAGGAAACCTGGCACCGCTCATCAACTGGCCAATACAATCTCTACAGTGAAGCATTGCAGTGGCAGCATCATGCTTTGGGGATGTTTTTCATTGGCAGGCAGTGGCGCCTGTCCATTGGGGGGCGCAGAGGCGCCGCCCCCCCATCCATGCATCCAGCACCCTAATCTACATGCAGGGCGCTGAACGCATTGATTCCAATTCGTTTTTTTTGTTTTTTTTTTGAAGCACGTGATTAATAGGCTTCAAAAAAGGGTGGGCTCGGAGCGCAGAGCACTGCACCCTGAGCCCACCCAGTTGTGTGACAATAGCGAATGAATATTCACTATTGTCACATGGATCCTCCTCCTGGCCAATCAGGAAGTGGGTCCTGAGACCAGTTTCCCAATTGGCCGAAAGGAGAAGCCATGCCATTGGCCACGAAGAAGGAGGAGACGCAGGAGACTGAGGAGAAACCACCGCCGTCGCTGCTGCCTGCCTGCCCTCCACATGTTCACGGTGAGTGTGCCGGTGACCGGGGGGGGGGGGTATTTTGTGCGGGCTGATGTGGTCCGGGGGGTCGGGGGTATGGTGCGGTCCATCTATAGCCCTCCACCCCCCCGACCCATGGAGCACCAGCCGCCACTAGTGGCAGGAACTGGGAGACTAGTCAGGATCAAGGAAAAGATTAATGCAGCGATGTACAGAAGCATCCTTGATGAAAACCTGGTCCAGAGCGCTCTGGATCCCAGACTGGGGGAAAGGTTTATCTTCCAACAGGATAACGACCCTAAGCACACAGCCAAGATGACAAAGGAGTCGCTATAGGACAACTCTGTGAATGTCCTTGAGTGGCCCAGCAAGAGCCCAGACATGAACCCGATTGAGCATCTCTGGAGAAATCTGAAAATGGCTGTGCACCGATGCTCCCCATCCAACCTGATGGAGCTCAAGAGGTCCTGCAAAGAAGAATGGGAGAAACTTCCCAAAAAAAGGTGTGCCAAGCTTGTAGAATCATACTCCAAAAGACTTGAGGCTGTAATTGGTGCCAAAGGGGCTTCAACAAAGTATTGAGCAAAGGCTGTGAATACTTATGTACATGGGATTTTTTTTTTAAATTTTTAATAAATCTGCAAAGATTTCAAACAAGCTTCTTTCATGTTGTCATTATGGGGTATTGTTTGTAGAATTTTGAAGAAAACAATGTATTAAATTTATTATGGAATATGGCTGTAAAATAACAAAATGTGTAAAAAGTGAAGCGCTGTGAATACTTTCTGGATGCACTGTACATATAGTAATAAATTAAAGCGGAGTTCCACCCAGTGCACGTTTTTTTTATAAAAATACCCCCGGGACAGTCAGGGCTAGTGCATTCCACAATGGCTAGCCTCTGATCTGTCCCGGGTTGCACTTACCTGCAAGAAGAAATACTTACCTTGAAAATGTATTCTCCAGTGCTGCCATCTCAGGTGTGGGCAGCTTGAAGCCAGCGCGATCCTCTTCTGTGTCCTCTTCCGTCTTCTTCGGTCCCACAATGCACTGCACCGGCCCCGCCGTCACTTCCGGTGCCGCAGCGTCATCCCTGTACAGCTTCTGGGCATGCCCAGAAGCTGTTTTGCAAGGTATGACGGCGCCTGCACCGGAACTGACGTTGGGGCCAGTGCAGGCGCATTGATTCCTGGGAGCGATGATGTTCAGCGCCCAGGAATCATTGCAAAGCGGAAGTGACGGCACGGGCCGCAGCCGAGGAAGGAGGAAGTGGATGGTAAGGTGAGTATATTTTCTTCTAAACGAGGTAAGTAAAAAAAAAAAATTGCGATTATCCATTTGTTTTTCAGGTGAGCAAGAAGATGGAGGTAAGTATCATTTTAGGGTGGAACTCCACTTTAAGAAAATGGCAGTATTGCATGGGTTCGCCTTCGAAAATAGATCCCAAATTAACCCCCCCATGTACTGTATCTAAATGATAAATCAAAAGAGCTCCTGGGCTCATGATAACAGCGTTCGTCAATTCGAATATTTTTCGCCCGGGTGCAAAGCGGGCATGTGTCATCGAAGGTGTTAATCGCAGTGCATTAAGCCATCTAAATCACCTTTGTTGGCTGAAATGAATGGAGCTTTTTTCTTCTTCCCCACAGAACAATAGACTGCCCTGTGCCAGAGCTTCATTGTACCGCCAGTGCATGGTTTACTAATCTACAGACTGCAAAAAAAAAAAAAACTAATTTCCAAGCAGATGAGACAGCCAGTGTGTGCTCCTTTTAATCATGCATGTGTTCAAACCAGGGAACACCCATCTGAGGACACGACAGATGGCACTTAGAGGGGGGAAAGGCAAAGAGGAGGCAGAATAGAGCATGCAGCTGGGGAGAAGAAGTGCCACAGCAGGACTGGCCTAAGGAGGTGAGTGATTGACAGCTGCTGCTGCTGCTGCCCACAGCCCCAAAACCTCAGTGCTGCAGGAAATGAGCTCAACTTTAACTGACACATGCAGCAAGAAACACAAGAGGCAGGCAACTGCAAGAAGCCAGTAGCCCCCTTTTATTTTTCAGGCTAGAGGAAGTGGGTGATCTTTAATTTCCTGATGGGTGGAGATAGCTCCACTAGGGCTTTTCTGCTTTCCAGAGAGCCTTGTGTATTATTGCTTCCTACAGAGCTGCATAGAGGGGGACTCTGCTAGACCTGCACTGCCTGCACAAGCCAAGGTACAGATCCTCCTTTATTTCCTCTTTTTCTGTTGACGTTACAGCCTTAAATATTTACTCTTTGAAACATTGTATTTCTTCCTCCACTGTTGCTTTATTTTTATTTATTTATTTTTCTTTAGGATCACACTGGTAACATTGTTGCTTATTAATCTATTACTATAACCACTGGCACCTTGCAAATTTCACTTCTATGCCATCCAGATAATCATATATATATATATATATATATATATATATATATATATATATATATATATAAACATTTTTTTTTTGCTTAAAAACAAAACAAAAGGAGAAATAAAAATCTAAAAATAGGTTCTTTGCTAATAGTTGTCTCCTGACTGTTTGTATAGCAAATATTTGCTTAGGTTCTGCTTAGATGTAATTATATTTATTTTATAAGTCCATGGTTAATTATTGTTTATTGAGCCTTAAGGCTTCATTAAGATGACAGTCCGCCCCTATGTATATTTAAACAGTCATGTGGGCTTTGATTGTGTTGGGAGTATAGTGTGTACCATTGTGCTGGCTTTGGGGGAGAGGAGGAGAAAAAAAGGGTGGTAAATGGTGAAGCTAAAAATCTGTGCTCCATGAATGTATATTTTTTTTTATTTTTTTTAAAAGCCATTCATTAACAATAAACCCTCTGTATGTCTGTTACATTTTTGTAATAGCTGTTTTTAAGCCGATAGGATTCATGGATTTTTTTGTCCTAATTTTAGCATATGATAGAGTGCATTGTTAATATTAACTATAAAAAAAAGAATAAAAGTTGCATCTTATTCCTCATTTTAAAAAAGGCGATCAAAATCAGCGAATAAAATAATAAAGCAACAAATAAAATAATATGTAAAATAATAGTGTAACAAAATAATGAATATATGAAATAATAAAGTAACAAAATAATAAATATATAAAATAATAATAATAATAAAGTGACAATATATATATATATATATATATATATATATATATATATATATATATATATATATATATATATATATATATATATATATAAAATCATCACGCTTTAATGAACTGTCTGCTTTAAACCTCTCCTATCTTTGTGCAGTCTCAGTACCCTGTACAGCATCATCTCAAAGCTATTTCAGTAGTGTTGTCATGGTAACTATAAGCAGTGTCGCTGCATTTTAATTTATTACAGCAACAAGATGCATCCCCCTCCCTAGCAAAAAAAAAAAAAAATCACTAGCATATTATATTCAGTGATAGGAGCCAGGGAATATTATAGATATTTATATAAATCTGTTAAATTATCCCAAAAAAAAATGAAAGGCTTTGGTATGGGCTGCTTATTTTGCAATGCAAAAAGGAGTGATGATGTGCAAAGGGTGTAACTCATAGCAAAGAATCAGATTTGGGTTTACTAAGGCCTAGTGAGTGAGAGGGCAAGGCTAAAGCTGACCATACCCTATGCAATCTGATTGTACAATCTCCTTTAGATTTACCAAAACGATGTAATACGAAGACAAACCTCAGCAGCCCATTCAGTCTGTATCCAATCAGACAGGCCCTTCCACTACATAGTTGTTGGTAGATCTAAAGGAGATTTTACAATCAGATCTGTATAGAGTATGATCAGCTTAAGGGCTTGTTCACACCAGCGGCTGCGTTAGAAAGCAGCGGTAGGATGGAAGCAGTGCCTATATGGCACATTATACATTTTCCCTTTTTCTTTTTTTTTCAAACAAACTTTATTGAAATGTCACACAGTGACATTTTAAAATTCCATTAGGTTCTATTGGGTGTGGTGTGAGATTGTGGATTGCGTTGCAATGTGCTGCGCTGAAAAAAGTGGCACATGTAGTGCTTTTCTCAGTGCACACCACTGCAGTGACCAAGTAGGAGATGAGGCGTTTTGCTTAGTTTTGTGGTGGGATTGCGCTGGAATAGCTGCCCAATGTAGCCTGACCACACCTGGTGTGAACAGGCCCTAAACGCTTGCACTTGGCATCTGCTGTCTTAGTAAATAAGCCCTATTTTTAAGGCATATTTAGCAAATAAACATGTTCCCAGATATCCTGTTGACTTTATTTTCTTTAAATAATTTACATAAATTAGCATTTTACGCAGCAGAAAACATGATTGGATAGAATCACATGTGGACATGTATTATTTAATAAAAATAATTTAATACATGGGGTGATAATGATATATTTAGCAGGATCTGGTCAAGGCAGAACAATGCTCTGATACAGTACATGTGTTATTATTATTATACAGGATTGCACCAACAGCAGGGCTGGCCCAGGACAATGTGCTGCCTGGGTCCAAGAATAAAATGCTGCTCCCCCCCCCCCCCCCCACCCCTTAAAAAAAAAAAAAAAAACCCATGCCCACCAAAAGGCCCCCACGTCCATTATTTTATATAAAAATTAGAAAATATTATATATATTGTTATCTTATTCTATAACTTACTACCGGACCGGTCCACCAAACACCCACTGTCCGTCCTCAGTCCTCCTGTCACTCCTGTGTCTGCCACGCCCACCGCCCTAGAATATCCAGCCTGCCCTAGAATATCCAGCTTGCCCTAGAATATCCAGCTTGCCCTAGAATATCCAGCCTGCCCTAGAATATCCAGCCTGCCCTAGAATATCCAGCTTGCCCTAGAATATCCAGCCTGCCCAAAATATCCAGCTTGCCCTAGAATATCCAGCCTGCCCTAGAATATCCAGCATGCCCTAGAATATCCAACCTGCCCTAGAATATCCAGCTTGCCCTAGAATATCCAGCCTGCCCTAGAATATCCAGCCTGCCCTAGAATATCCAGCCTGCCCTAGAATTTCCAGCCTGCCCTAGAATATCCAGCTTGCCCTGGAATATCCAGCCTGCCCAGGAATATCCAGCCTGCCCTAGAATATCCAGCCTGCCCTAGAATTTCCAGCCTGCCCTAGAATATCCAGCCTGCCCTAGAATATCCAGCCTGCCCTAGAATATCCAGCCTGCCCTAGAATATCCAGCTTGCCCTAGAATATCCAGCCTGCCCTAGAAGATCCAGCCTGCCCTAGAATTTCCAGCCTGCCCTAGAATATCCAGCCTGCCCTAGAATATCCAGCCTGCCCTAGAATATCCAGCTTGCCCTAGAATATCCAGCCTGCCCTAGAATATCCAGCTTGCCCTAGAATATCCAGCCTGCCCTAGAATATCCAGCCTGCCCTAGAATATCCAGCCTGCCCTAGAATATCCAGCTTGCCCTAGAGTATGCAGCGTGCCCTAGAATATCCAGCCTGCCCTAGAAGATCCAGCCTGCCCTAGAAGATCCAGCCTGCCCTAGAATTTCCAGCCTGCCCTAGAATATCCAGCCTGCCCTAGAATATCCAGCTTGCCCTAGAATATCCAGCTTGCCCTAGAATTTCCAGCCTGCCCTAGAATTTCCAGCCTGCCCTAGAATATCCAGCGTGCCCTAGAATATCCAGCCTGCCCTAGAATATCCAGCCTGCCCTAGAATATCCAGCCTGCCCTAGAATTTCCAGCCTGCCCTAGAATATCCAGCCTGCCCTAGAAGATCCAGCCTGCCCTGCGTGAGATGGAGTGCGCCGATGTCTGACGTCATTGCGCACACCACGATCACAGGAGGGTCGGTCCCAGCCCCCTCATATTCATCAGTTTGCACTACGGGTGACAGTATGAGATGGTAAAATGCCGCCCGTAATGCGCAGCAAACTGATGACACACAAAACTGCTGGAAAAAAAAAATCTTGGGCATCAATTTGCTGCCCCTTTCAAAGTGCCGCCTGGGCCCAATGGACCCAGCAGGACCCATGGTAGGGCCAACTCCGACAGTATATATTGTATTATTATTTTATACAGAATTTATATAGCACCAACAGTTTGCGCATCGCTTTACAACGTAAGGGCAGACAGTACAGTTACAATACAATTCAATACAGAAGAAATCAGAGGGCCCTGCTCATTAGATCTTACAATCTAAAAGGGAGGGTCATGTATTGAAAGATGCAATATATCCTCATTCATAAAACGTAGCTTGTGAATAACCGGGGTGGACAAAGGCAGCGGCGGAAGCTGCTGAATCCACATACAGCGCCCTTGTAATACACTTAACTGAGACCAAGCTAAAACTGCCTTGCATTTGGATTTTCTCATAAATTTGCCCTATTGGCTGGATCATTTTAAAATGTGGTTTGAAAAAAAAAAAAAAATATTAATCCTCTTAGTAACCATCTGGTTCTTGTTTGGAATGAAATCACTCAATTAGAAATTTGGTAGAGAAAACAGCTGTGTCAGCTTCCAGAGAACACCAATGAATTAACACATCTCTCATCTCCTGGACTATACAGTATAAATGCTTAAAGGGGCTTTGTCATGACGTAAAATACTTGTGTGATTAGGCTCTGATAGAAGCTCTTTGCACTGCCAAGTAGCAAAAAAAAATTAAATTACGTTGTACTTACCAGGATTACAAAATAACCTAGGTCACAGAAGGAATGAAAGGGGAAGCTTCAGTAAATATCAGTCTACATGAATACATTTCTGGCAGGTCATAATATAAAGCAGTTGTATGATTTTTATATTTTTTAATGAAAGTTCTAACTTTAATCACTAAATGCATTCCTTGAGCTCCAATCAAAAATGTCTTTGCCTAGGCCGAGATGATGCCATCAGTCTTCTGCAGGAAGGAGGAAGCCAGTGATCAGACTGCAATATTGTACATTTGTAACAAGTCACAAAGGGATTGATTTACTAAAGGCAAATAGACTGTGCACTCTGCAAGGGCATTTGCTCCAGAACTTTGTAAAGGATGCAGTGGCGGCCCGTCCATTGGGGGCGCAGGGACGGCGCCCCCCCCCCCCCCCCATCCATGCATCCGGCCCACTAATCTACATGCAGGGCGCATGGATTCCAGTGGGTTTTTATTTATTTTTTTTGAAGCACGTGATTAGAGTCAGAGGCTCTAATAGGCTTCAATAAAGAGTGGGCTCGGGGCGCAGTGAGACCACCCAGTTGTGTGACAATAGCGAATGAAAATTCGCTATTGTCACACGGATCCTCCTCCTGGCCAATCAGGAAGCAGGTCCTGAGACCCGTTGCCCGATCGGCTGAAAGGAGAAGCCTAGCTATTGGCCAAGGAAGAGGAGGAGGGAGGAGACGCAGGGGAAGCTCGACCCACGGAGGAGACTGAGGGGGAAGCCGCCGCTGCCTGCCCTCCACATGTCAGTCCAGAGTGAGCGAGCCGGCGACCGGGGGGGGGGGGGTATGGTGTGTGGGCTGGAGTTGGTGTGGTCCGGGGGGGTATGGTGTGCAGGCTGGTGTGGTCCGTCTGCCGCCGCCCCCCCCGGCCCATGGAGCACCAGCCACCACTGAAAGGATGGGAAGCTCTGCCGACTTCCATCATCCAATCAACAACAAAATAGCTGTTTTTTTTTCTCCTTGGGATGGGTATTCGTTGTATAGTGAAGCTTCAACTTTATTTACTAAGCTCTGGAGAAAAATGTGCTTGCAGAGTGAAACTGCTCTTGCAAAGTGCACAGTCCATTTGCCCTTGGTAAATCAACCCCATTGTGAGAGGCTGCACAAGAGGCTGATCTGTGAACATAGCCAATAACTGCACAGATATCAGGACTGACACAAGGTCCAGTTCACACCTGACCCATTTGAAATGCATTTCCTGCGGTGCTTCAGTGCTCAACATCAGACTGGGTTCACATATGTGTGGCTGCGGGTTTGTGCCTGGGGTCTGGTGCGTATCTGTTCACCAGTTCAGGTGCAATTCAGGTCTGAATTTTTGCCTCAATTCAAACCTGAACCGGACCCAAACATGCAAAGGACCCTTTAGAAATTCGCTAGGGGAACCTGCATCCAATTCGCACGTACACTATATTGTCAAAAGTATTGGAATGCCTGCCTTTGCACGCACATGAACTTTAATGGCATCCCAGTCTTAGTCCGTAGGGTCAATATTGAGTTGGCCCACCCTTTGCAGCTATAACAGCTTCAACTCTTCTGGGAAGGCTGTTCACAAGGTTTAGGAGTGTGTCTATGGGAATGTTTGACCCTTCTTCCAGAAGCGCATTTGTGAGGTCAGACATTTATGTTGGGCGAGAAGTCCTGGCTCTCTAATTCATCTCAAAGGTGTTCTATCAGGTCGAGGTGAGGACTCTGTGCAGGCCAGTCAAGTTCCTCCACCCCAAACTCGCTCATCCATGTCTTTATGGACCTTGCTTTGTGCACTGGTGCGCAGTCATGTTGGAACAGGAAGGGGCCATCCCCAAAGTTGGGGGCATGAAATCGTCTAAAATGTCTTGGTATGCTGACGCCTTAATATTTCCCTTCACTGGAACTAAGGGGCCAAGCCCAACCCCAGAAAAACAACCTAACACCATAATCCCCCCCTCCATCAACTGATTAGGACCAGTGCACAAAGCAAGGCAAGGTCCATAAAGACATGCCTGCACAGAGTCCTGATCAAATGCCCTGTACAGAGTCCTGATCAAATGCCAACACCCCCCCCCCCCCGCCCCGGAATCTCAACTTCCCCTTTCAATCGGATGTTAAGCCACTTTATACCATTCTATCTGGTCTGTTTAATAATCCTGTGTGTCTGTGTATGTGTTTTAACCACTTTACCACCGGAGGATTTTGCTGTCTTACGTCTGGGCCACTTTTTGAGATTCGGCACTGTGCGACTTTAACTGACAATTATGCCACGCCGTACCCAAACGAAATTTACGTCCTTTTTCCCCCACAAACAGAGCTTTCTTTTGGTGGTATTTGATCATCTCTGCGATTTTTATTTTTTGCGATATTAATAAAAAAATGCAACAATTTTGAAAAAATAACAATGTTTTTCTACTTTGACAGTTAAAAAATATCCAATATATTCAATTTTTGTCATATATTTAGGCCAAAATGTATTTAGCTACATGTCTTTGACAAAAAAGTTCAGCTATGCTGAACCCTGCAATCTGACCCTGCCTGTCACTTAGGAGATCCGCCCGCTTTGTTTACACAAGCGGGCGGATCTCCACACTCGATCCCCGACGATCGGGGAAGAGCAGCGGTGATCACAGCCGCTCCTCCCCTGGCCCGATTCCCGCTGTGACTGAATACAGCGGGAGCGAGCCCCCGGCGGTGCATGCGCGCCGCCGAGAGAGGGGAATGTCTAGTGACATAGGTCTACGTCGCCGGACGATAACGAGCCACTGTGTCGCAGTAGCAGCACAGTGAGCAGTGTTAAAGTGGTTCAAAAAAATAAGCCGTTCTTCACCAGTTTTCAGAGGGCCGAGCACCGGTCATGTGACCCGTCAGCTCTCTCCTCTCCCCGTCTCATAGCTGCCTGAAGTGGGTGGGGCCAAGGATTCCTCACTGGTGTCAGTCGGGAGGGAAGGGAGAGAGAAAGAGAGAGGCGGCGGGTCACGTGAGCGGCGAGTGGCGCTCTGAAAACTGGTAAAGAACGGCTTATTTTGATAAGGCACAGGGGCACACAGGGCTATTAAACAGACTGTAGACAGGATATTACATTTTAAATCAAATTACAGCAACAGGAGGGGAGGAGGGGCGTTCACTGACAGGAGCAGATAGGCAGGGAGAGAGGGGGGAGAGAGGACAGAGGAGGACCGGAGGGCTGCAGATGATGGAGGCACATAAACTGACCACAGTGTCAGGGCTCAGCAGCCATGGTATACTGTGGTCAGTTTACAGAGGGGAGGACATAGCCAGGCAGGATCAGCCAGGTATTTTAGGTGATAGAAGGGGCCAAATTACACAGCAAAGGACTGTGCTGTATAACATGCTATAAGGGAACAGGATTTTTTTTTTTTACGTTAACAAACGCTTTAAAAATAAATGCTGCTGTTTGCTCTTTAAAAATAACGCTCAAAGAAGTATAATGACTAAGCCCCTCCCCTTCATGACATTGTTGAAAAGGGGCAGAGCATGGGTGACCTTAAAATGATGCCCCCCCCCCCCCCCCCCGAAAAAGTTCTGTGGATGCCCATGGTCCTGATGTCAACCTGATAGAACATCTTTGGGATGAATTAGCAGAGACTGCGAGCCAGGCCTTCTCGTCCAACATCTGTGCCTGACCTCACAAATGTTCTTCTGGAAGAATGGTCACACATTCCCATAGACACACTCCTAAACCTTATGGACAGCCTTCCCAGAAGAGTTGAAGCTGTTATAGCTGCAAAGGGTGGGCCAACTCAATATTGAACCCTACGGACTAAGACTGGGATGTCATTAAAGTTCATGTGCGTGTAAAGGCAGGCGTCTCAATACTTTTGACAATATAGTGTATGCGAACCCAGCCTGAAGCATCCTATTCTTTTCAATGGTATCCATTCACACCTGTCTTGTTTTTATGTAATTTCTTGCCTCTCCTTCTGCTGGTAACTAGCTAGTTTTTCATTGGCTAAAACAAAATGTCCAAGCCTTCAAAAAGCAAGGAGAAACGCTCCTAAAAAACATTGGAAGAAGCTCAAATGTGAATCCATTGATGCATACAGACAGCAACATGGCATGTTGTTTGTAGATTTGGCATCGGATTGTAAATTCTAAGCTTTCAATTGGCACAATACACTCTGCATCCTACTGGTTTTTCCAGCCTCGTGCTGGCGGAGAGGCAGGTGTTCAGATTCCCACTAATTATTCAACTTGGTTCTTAAAGTGGTTGTAAAGGCATTCTATGCACGAAGGTAAAAAAAACCTTCTGTGTGCAGCAGCCCCGTCTAATACTTACCTGAGCCCCCTCTCGATCCAGCAGTGTCCACGAGAGCCTTGCTTCTACGGGGACTCGCACTCCTGATTGGCTATCAGTTGTAGAGGGAGCTGCTGATGTTATTCACAGCCAGTGAGCCAATCAGGAGGGGGCGTGGGCGGGGCCGAACTGCAGCTTCGTATGTGAATGGACACAAGAGCAGCAGCTTGGCTCGGGTGCCCCCATAGCATGCTGCTTGCTGTGGGGGCACTCGACAGGAGGGAGGAGCCAGGAGCGCTAGCAAGGGACCCGAGATGAGGAGGATCTGTAAAACCATTACACAATCATTATGTTAATGAAAAAATAAATAAATTAAAGCTTTACAATTACTTTATAGTGATAATAAAGGCTTTCTTTCTTCAGTTTAAAAAAAAAAAATAACAAACATGTTGTACTTATCTGCTCTATGCAGTGGCTTTGCACAGAGCAGCCCAGATCCTCCACTTCTCGGGTCCCTTGATGGCACTCTTGGCCCCTCCCTCCTGCTGAGAGCCCCCAGAGCAAGCAGCTTGCAATCAGGGCACCCAAGCAGGCTCGCTCCTGAGCCACCGCGTCTATCAACACACAGAGCCACGGCTTAACCCCGTCCCCTCTCTCTCCTCATTGGCTTACTGGCTGTGATTGACAGCAGTGAGAGCCAACGGCTCCATCTGCTGTCTTAGCCAATGAGTGAGAGTCCCCGGACAGCAGAGGCTCTTGTACACATCGCTGGATCGAGATGGGGCTTAGGTCATTTTTTTGGGGGAGGGGGCTGCTGCACACCTTTTTACCTTCATTCATAGAATGTAATCAAAAATCCAGGCAGGTAGAAGACACAATAATGCAGCTTTCCATTCATTAATACATTCACACTTTCTGTTCTGGTGCATTGCTTTCTTACACCTTATGCCACATTTAAAGTGGTTGTAAAGGCAGAAATTTTTTTTTGCCTAAATGCAGGAAAAAAAGAATCCCAATTAGCATATATTGATTGGTTTGCGCAAAAGTTATAGCATCTGCAAACTATGGGATAAATTTATGGAATTTTTATTTTTTACTAGTATTTTACTATATTTTTTTTTTTTTTAGTGGACTGCAACATTGTGGCTGACAATTCTGACACTAAGTGACGCATTTTTGGGGACTGGTGACACCAAAACAGTGATCAGTGCTAAAAAAAAAAACACCGTTACTGTACTAATGGCACTGGTGCTGTGTCCGTCTGCAACAGTGCTCTCCGCTCTCTCTTTGCTCACAGAACACAGAGGCAGCAGTGGTCCTACTGCTGTCAACAGAACCCTGTGGGGGTGGGCAGATCTGAGCTGTGCTGTGGTCACCCATGGAAGCACACATTTTTTTTTTGGGGGGGGGGGGGGGGGCTGACAGGATATCGACCTCTTGCAGCCCCTGAACAACAGGGTTCTCACTGTAGGAGGGAGGATCGTACAACCAATTTTGTTGTAATGCAAGGGGCATGCTGGTGGGAGGCAGGGCCATCTTACTGAATGGGCACGCTGGAAAGTTGCCCGGGGGCCCCACTTGCCCAGGGGGCCCCACCTGCCCAGCGACCCAGTCCCAGCCAAGCATTAGTCCCGATTCCCGTGTCCATCCCGCTGCCGAAGTTAGCAGGTGGCAAGCACCTGTCAACCCTGCAGTCAGGCCACTTGGGCCGTGGAGGGGGAGCCCACAACTGCAGGAATGCCTGTCCAACTCCACAGGAACAGGCACCCACAGGACAGTTGGGTCTGACTCCCGTCCGTGTGTGTGTTCACTGGACCCAGCCGTTGAACTTGGAAGCTGTCATTAACCTGGCACTGCTGTACCAATAAATATCGCCTTATCCATAATTTGCATTTTTATTCTCGTGGGTGATTGTGTAGGCGGGGCCCCAGTGCACTGCATTGCCTGGGGCCCTTTAACCACTTCAGCCCCAGGAGGTTTTACCCCCTTAATGACCAGGCAATTTTATGCGATTTGGCACTGCGATACTTTAACGAACAATTGCGTGGTCATGTGATGCTGTACCCAAATACAATTGATGTCCTTTTTTCCCCACAAATAGAGCTTTCTTTTGGTGGTATTTGATCACCTCTGCGGTTTTTAGATTTTGTGCTATAAACAAAAAAGAAAGAGCGTCAATTTTGAAAACGCCATATTTTTTACTTTCTGCTATAAAACATTCCCAATAAAAACATTTAAAACATTTTTTTTTTTTTTTTATCAGTTTAGGCCAATTTGTATTCTGGTACATATTTTTGCGCAAAAGTTTTAGCGTTTACAGTACTGCTTGGATCTTGATGAAGGGGACATACCCCGAAAGCTTGTCCTGAAAAATTGTATGCTAGTGCAAATAAAAAAAGTATCACGGACAGTACTCAATGGTCTCTAGCGTTTACAAACTACAGGATAGATTTTTGGACTTTTTATTTATTTATTTTTATTAGTAATGGCGGCGAACTGCGATTTTTAGCAGGACTGTGACATTGTGGCGGACAGATCGAACCCCTAACTGACATTTTTGACACTTTTTGGGGACCACTGACACTAATACAGTAATCAGTGCTAAATAATATGCACTGTTACTGTATAAATGTCACTGGCAGGGAAGGGGGTTAATACTGGGGGTGATCAGAGGGGTTAAATGTATGTTGTGTGTGTGGGGGGGGGGGGGGGGGCTGTGACAGGCATAGAGAGATGCAGTTTCAGCTTAGCTGAAACTGCTGATCTCTCCCTGCCTGTCTGAGAGAAGATCCGCCTGCTTTGTTTACATAAGCAGGTGGGTCTTCTCTCGGTTTCCCGGACAATTGCGGGAGAGCAGCGGCAATCGCTGCCACTCCTCCCATGGCCCGCCTCCCGCTGTGTCTAAACACATGTGACTGGACACAGCCGAGCCACCCGCCGCAGTAAAAAGCCGGCGGGCGGTCGGCAAGTGGTTAACGCTCTTAAGATGGCACTGGTGGAAGGAGAGAGCGAAGTGACAGAAATGCTCAGGGCTGCTGTTACAAATCATGGGTCCCCATACTGCTTAGCTGACAGGGCCCCACTCCCTCTCCCCTACCCCTCCTGCTTAACAGGTGCCCGGGCCCAGTACAGTAGGGCTAGCTGTACTACCTTATCAGTGGCCATGGATGCGCTCACCGTGGTGCTGCTTCACCATTCACTGTCCAGTCAAAGGGTGGGGTGGACAGGAGTCCTTTAGGGGTTACTGAACTGCAGCAGCAAAAAAATCAGGTCTCCTCTCTGCCAGACAAAGCTGTTCTGTGTGGCAGAGCTGTTCAAATCTCAGGGTGGGATGGACAGAAATGCAAATCAGTTGGCAGGTAAGACAGCTCCCTTTTATGTATCACATTTCCCAGCCCCACCCTCAAACCACTCTGCTCCTTACCTGAATAGCAGCCTTCTGTCTGTGTTTGGGGTGTGCATGACTCCACCTGCACAGCCATGGGTGTTTGCAGGTAGGGGCAAGGGGGGGCAAATGCCCCCCCCCCCCCTGGAATCTCAAATTCCCCTTTCAAGTGGTTGTTAAGCCACTTTATACCATCCTGTCTGGTCTGTTTAATAATCCTCTGTATCCCTGTGTATGTGTTTTAAAAAAATAAGCCGTTCTTTACCAGTTTTCAGAGGGCCGAGCGCCGCTCACGTGACCTGTCGGCTCTCTCCCCTCCCTGTCTGACAGCTGCCTGCAGCGGGCGGGTCCGAGGATTCCTCACTGATGTCAGGTGGAGAGGAGGGGAGAGGAGGGGAGAAGCGGCAGGTCACGTGAGCGGCGCTCTGAAAACTGGTAAAGAATGGCTTATTTTTATAAAACAAAGACACAGGGAATTATTAAACAGACTGTAGATAGGATATGCAATTTAAAGTAAAACTACAGCAGCAGGAGGGGAGGGGGCGGGCACAGACACAGGAGCAGACAGGCAGGGAGGGAGGGGGGAGAGAGGACAGAGGAGGACAGGAGGGCTGCAGATGATGGAGGAACATAAACTGACCACAGTGTCAGGGCTCAGCAGTCATGGTATACCGTGGTCAGTTTACAGAGGGGAGGACATAGCCAGGCAGGATCAGCCAGGGTTTTTAGGTGATAGAAGCATCCAAATTACACAGCACTGTGCTGTATAACATGCTTTATAGGAACAGGATCAATTATTTTAT
The DNA here is from genome assembly GCF_965119305.1 of Pelophylax lessonae. NCBI lineage: Eukaryota > Metazoa > Chordata > Amphibia > Anura > Ranidae > Pelophylax > Pelophylax lessonae. The sequence continues at coordinate 174,175,380 of NC_138780.1, forward strand.
TTTTTTAGGTTATAATAAATGCCGCTATTTGCTTTTTAAAAATAAATACTCAAATACTCAAAATAAGAATATTGACTAAGCCCCTCCCATTCATGACATTGTTGAAAAGGGGCAGAGCATGGGTGACTTAAAGATGATGCCCCCCCCCCCCTGAAAAAGTTCTCCGGACACCCATGTGCACAGCCACATCATCCACTCATACATCTATTTACATTGATCGGTAAATGAAAAGACTACAAGTCCCATCAGTCACTGCGGCAGAGGGAGTCATAGGTCTTCATGGAGCACAAGTGCTCTTCCTCCAGCCTATAACCAAAGGTTTGTACCTCCGTATGCACCTGGGGCTGTCCCCCCCCCCCCCCCAAAAAAAAGGATGCTCAAAATGTTGAGGAGAGGGGGAGGAGGAGGACGAGCAGAACCTCCCCTTTTGGGTGGTCTACTTTAAAGTGTAACTCCACTTTTATTGAGAAAGAAACATTCCCCTCTGGGTGATCTCTGTACATTACAAGGATTATACCAAACTTTGTTGCAGATTCCTACCTTTTTGTTATTCTGAAGAAATCATTGTTTGTTCCTCTATGCTGAGTGGGTCTAAAGGGAGTGGTCTCATAATTATCAATCAGCTGTGGCAGCTGCAGAGCTCTAATGAGGAAATCTGCTGGGCCTGCATCCCTTTTAGATGTGATTTCTTATTGGGAGTATCTCGCCAAAAATGACATTTTTGTTGCAGGGGATGCCAGACATCTGACTTATAGTTTAGTGTAGACTTCTGGGAAAATTGGTGAGCCAATCACACAAGCAGGAAATGTTTCTGGGGGTGTGGTCAGTATACATTCTGTGTACAGAACAGCTCCACGTAGCCATATTGCATTACATTTTCAGAAAATGACAGACGCTGCAGATTTAAATGGAATGGTCATTTTTAATAACATTCAGTTACAATATGACTTGTGTCCCAATTGTATACGCTATATTATCTCTTCTTTATTTTCTATTTTTCTTTTCCCTACGAAACTGGAGTTACCCTATAACTGTCCTTGAATATCCATGTAATGCAGAATTAAGCGTACGCTTTAAAGGAGTGCGGTTTATATATTGACCATGTGTTAGGGAAACTTTGTTATTGCTTAAGGTTCCCATCTCCAATTCCGGTCGACCCACACAGAAGAAGGAAGGTTCTGGCATGGAAAAAGGCCGCCATGGCTCAATGTATATTGACAAGAGAAAAGAGAAACCCCTCCAGTTGTCGCACATCAACAAAGCCCAAATATACTACTTTGTATTCATAGCAACTCATGATGCATTTATTCTTCCAGCCACAGTGAATCACTACCTCCGTGACTAAGCCCCGGGTGTGGGGCGAAACGCATCGAGAAGGCGTGACCAGAACAGAACTGGACTGAAGTCACTTGTATTCAGGATTTGTGGCAACTGGAGGGGTTTTTCTTTTCTGTATATTTTGACATAGAAATCCTCTGATTCTCCTGTAGTACACACCTGTAGCTAGAAATACATTTTTGGCTAATTTATTTGAAATGAAATGAATCCAGAAAATTGGGCTTCGACGTCACTTTTATTAAGATATGAGCCTAATTGGAGATTATGGTGTGGGCTGATGACATAGTTCAAAAAAGGCACCAACATCCCTGGATAGAAATTAAATACAGGATGTTTTTAGTGGGATTTTAGCAGTGCCAAAAACCAGATAGAACCAGAAAGGTTTATAAGAGATTAACACATTTTATTGATACATCAATAAAATTTTGACATATTAAAAAGTTAGCAACTTTTCATTTTGTCAGGTCATAGAGGATATTTTCAAAATTGGTGATGATGTGATGTCTTTTCCGACATGTTTCGCCTCTAGGGGCTTCCTCAGGGGATTTATTGAATAATCACTATTCAAAAGACAAAACCGAGACAGATGACCACCCCTCCTCTGATTTATCTCAGTTGGTGGGGTTTTCCGTTTAGCCTTTCCCCCACCATCTTCCTTTAAACCATAATATCAAACCTTCCCATTGCTAAGTAACAACCCAAATATATAGGCCTTTGTCCAACAAACTACTAAAGAAATGGAAAAGATTGCTTGGTACAAAAGCAAACCTAACAACCTGCCCAGTTTTCAAAGAAAGACTCTAACCTCTCTGCAAACTAATTCTCAAATAGTTATCAAACCTGCAGACAGCGGTGGCAACCTTGTCATCATGGACACCCAACAATTTGAGTATATGTGTCTACAAAATTTTAAAAAATAAGAAATGGTATAGACCAATTACTAAAACTGTAATTTTGGTCCTGTCTCGTTTTTGGCACCGTTAAAATCCCACTTAAAACTATCCTGTACAGTATATATGATCCTAATCTGTACAGGCATACCCCGTTTTAAGTACACTCACTTTACGTACACTCGCGAGTATGGACACAGCCTGGTCAGCTTGGCATGGCATTACTCCCAGTTTTTAACATTGGCGTCTATGGGAAATCTTGGTCAGCTTGACATGGCACTACTCCCAAACCATAAGTGATAGGGATACCAAACTTAGGGAGCAATGTGAGGGGACCCAGGACTACAACATATCCTATTTGTGGCCAGCCAGCTTGCCTAGGAAATGAAAAAAAGTATTGCTTCACTTTAAGTACATTTTCGTTTTACATACATGCTCTGGTCCCATTGTGTACTTAAAAGCGGGGCATGCCTGTAAAACATTTTATAAGCTTTAATGCGTTCATGTAGTTTAACATTTTTTCAATCATTCTAAATCTGCAGCTTTCATAATTTTATACCTGGTGATTCTGCCTTGATGGTTCTTGTATAGGCACTTCCTGTTATGGGGTGACAACGCTCTGTGCCTTTCTCCCAAATGTGCTCCCGCGTTGTCACCCTGCTGCCATTACTAGTTGGCCTAAAATATACTCCATTCCCATCATCCTCCTCTCTTGCTCCCATCACGTGTTCTTTACTGACTGCAAAAAGAACTAAAAGGATGTAAACACCGCACCGGCCTTGTACTGTAAAAAAAACACAGTACCCAATACAAATCTAATATCCTAATAATAACACTGTGTCTGCCTATGGTGGGACTGTCTTTTTCTTTTCTTTTTTTTAACGACTAATTTTATGCTGTAATAATTTGTTGAAAACTTTTGATGCTTTCAGCATGACAATGTTTTAGCTGCCTGCTACTGTTAATATTATATGTATTACTGTTTAAGATAAAGCTACGGAGTTAAAGCGTTAGACCCCGTTCACACTGGGGCAACGCTACTTCGCCGGGCGACCTCATAGGTCGCGGCGCGCTGCTCGCACCGCGACCTCGGAGCGGCCGGCACGGACTTCATAACATTGAAGTCTATGCAGGTCGCTCCGGGTCGCCCCAAAGAAGCTCCGGACCCTTTTTCTAAGTCGGAGCGACTTGTGTCACTCCTATTAGAACGGGTCCATAGCTTCTCTATGGAAGGCGACCTACGGTGACCTGTCAGTCGACCAGATCGCCTGACAGGTCGCTCCAGTGTGAACGGGGGCTAACTCCACTTTTGTTGAGAAACAAACATTCCCCTCGGGGTGATCTCTGTACATTGCAGGGATTATAACAGACTTTGTTGCAGATTTCTACCTTTCTGTTATTCTGAAGAAATCCCTGTTTGTTCCTCTGTGCCTCTGTGCTGAGTGAGTCTAATGGGAGTGGTTCCATAATTATCTATCAGCTGTGGCAGCTGCAGGGCTCTAATGAGGAAATCTGCTGGGCCTGCATCCCTTTAGACGTGTTCCTATTGGGAGTATCTCACCAAAAATGACATTTTTGTTGCAGGGGATGCCAGAAATCTGACTTGCATCTTAGTGCAGACTTCTGGGAAAATTGGTGAGCCAATCACACAAGCAGGAAATGATGTTTCTGGGGGTGTGGTCAGTATACATTCTGTGTACAGATCAGCTCCAGGTAGCCATATTGTATTGCATTTCCAGAAAATTACAACAGCTGCAGATTGAAAAGGAAAGGTCATTTTTAATAACGTTCAATTACAATATGACTTGTGGTCGCAATTGTATACGCTATATTGTTTTTCTTTATTTGCTATTTTTTTTCCCCACGAAAGTGGAGTTACTCTTTAAGTTTAGGGGTAATTCAGAGGTTAAGAGCCAGTTAGACTAATAATTTTTCGGGTGTGATAAATGTATTTTTCAAGTGTGATAGGAAACACATGGAATAAAAGCTATTTAGTGCCAAAAATGTGTGTACTAGAATTTCTGGCGCCAAAAAGTACTGGGTTTGGAACACAGACTCATTTCAGCTCACAACCGCTTCGTCCCTAACTCAATTTTTTCTTCCTTTTCTTTTTTTGCTATTGTGCTGTTTTGTTGGCTGAGTCTGGGAAAGGCCTTATGGTGACCATACAGGCTTTGATAAATGATCGATTTCTTTTCATAGTTTCATTGTTGGTAAGGTTGAATAAAGACACCAGTCCACCCAGTTCTGCCAGTGTGGGTGTATGAGTGTGTATGTATTTATGTCCCTATCAATTCCCTGTATATCGCATTCATTAACCACTTAAGCCCCGGAGGATTTGGCTGCTCAAAGACCAGGGCCTATTTTGCGATTCGGCACTCCGTGAATTTAACAGACAATTGTGCGGTCGTGCGACGCTGTACCCAAATGAAATTGACGCCCTTTTTTCCCCACAAACAGAGCTCTCTTTTGGTGGTATTTGATCACCTGTGTGATTTTTATTTTTTGCGCTATAAACAAAAAAATAGCGTCAATTTTAAAAAAATAACAATATTTTTCACATTTTTTTATATGAAATTCCCCCCAAAAAATGTAAAAATCAACATTTTTTAACATTTTAGGCCAATTTGTTTTCTGCTACATATTTTTGGTAAAAAAAATTGCAATAAGCGTATTTTGATTGGTTTGCGCAAAAGTTATTGCGTTTACTAACTAACGGAAAGATTTATGTCATTTTTATTGTTTTTTTTTTAACTAGTAATGGAGGCGATCTACGTTTTTTTTTGCCGGACTGCGACATTGCGGCAGACAGATCGGACCCCTGACTAACATTTTTTACACTTTTGGGGGTACCAGTGACATTACTACATTAATCAGTGCTATACATATGCACTGTTACTGTAAAAATTACACTGGCAAGGAAGGGGTTAACTTTATTAGTGATCAAGGGGTTAAGTGTGTCCCTAGGGGCGTGATTCTAATTGTAAAGGGGCGTGGCTTGTGATGTAACCACAGAGACATACTATCCTACATAGCAGGATCGTATGATCTCTGCAGTTACACCAAGGAGAATGACAGGCGGCTTTGTTTACATCAGCCGCCTGCCTTTCTCCCTCTCCTGTGGGAGATCGCGAGTGGCCGGCGGACATCGGAGCCGCCGGTCACACGCGCGGAGATGGCCGTGAACGAGAACAGCAGGGATGGCCGTGAACAGGCTCCTGGGCGAGCGACGACGTAGTACTATGTCGCTTTGCCCAGGAGGGGCTGACTGCCGCAGTAAATATACTGTGGGCGGTCGGCAAGTGGTTAAGAAGCCCATCTAATGCTGGCCATACACGTATAGATTTTTGGACGAGAACGTTCCTACGAACATTCTTTGAACATTCGATGAATGGACAAAATGTCACTCAAAATTTTTCTTTTGCTTTTAACATTCAGTTTTAAAATGAATGTAATTTCTGAGCAATACGTTCTTCTTTCCTGCCCCTTTGAATTTTCCCATTACTGCAGTCAAAAATGGACATCGGTTTGACCCCACTAATGATTAGAAAATCAAACAAATTTTCTTAAAATGAAAATTTCCAAATGAAAATCTTTACGTGTATGGCCAGCATAGGAGTTTTTTTTTTTTAAATCATCAACACTCCTGGCTGACACCACCAGCTGTGGATGGGAGTTCAACATCCTTACCACTCAACCAGTAAAGAACCCCCTACTTCGTTTAAAGTAATTGTAAAGGTAAATTAAAAAACAAAAACAAACATCTCTATACTTACCTGAGCAGCCGTGAACCTCCACTTTTCAGGTCCCCTGCCGACTCTTTTTGCCCCTCCCCCCTGTCCAGTGCCCCCATGGAAAGCCGCTCCCTTTGGGGGCACTCGTGCATGCTTGCACCCGAACCCCGCTGCTGCATCCATTGACACAGACAGCAGGACTCGCCCCCCGCTCCCTCATCACTGGCTTTGATTGACAGCTGATTGCCCCAGCGAGACCCAGAAGTGAGGGGAAAGAAGCGCTGCAGACTTGCATGGCGCTGGATGGAATGAGGGTTCAGATAAATAAAAGGGGGGTGAGGGGAGGTGCTGACACCTAAACATTTTTAAAAAAGAAGTGTGGGGTTTGGAGTTATTGCCCATTTATACTTACCTAGGTGGATGCAGCGTCTGTCCAATGCTGCATCATTCCCCTGGCGCCTCTACAATGAGAAACGAGCGATCGAATGCCACTGATCACTCGATTCTGACAGCTCCCCGAGAAGAGAGCTGCTGAAAATGGGTCACAGGAGTGCAGAACGACCTGCACTCCTGTGTTCCATAGGAGATGTACAGCCAAACAGGCTTTAGCTGTACATCTTCTTTAATGCAAGGAATGCATTTAGAAAAAAAATATTCAGGCTTTGAAACTACTTTACCGCGTTACCCAAACACTTCATATTCCTGGTATATGGCTGCTGCTGCACCATGTACTTGTATGAGAAAGTATCCTGTTCTCTTTGTATTGCTTCCTTTTTGTGAAATCTCTGGTGTTCCTGCCAGCCCCTCTGCTCTACTATTAAAAACTGACCACACTAAGCTGGATAGCACACCGTGGTCAGTTCTTTGGCTATGCTGGGAACTCAGTGCGCTCTACACAAATGGTCAGACACACCCCCCCCCCCCCCACTGCACAGCCATTCACTGAGAAGCTCAGTGTGCTGCTGCTTCTCCTCCACCCCCAGCTCTTATGCAGATGAGAACAAAAGGAATGTGATCACTTATAAAAAGGGGGGAAAATATATATTTATACATAAAAATGCATCCACGCAATGAAGTTGGATAAAACGTGGTTTAATCTCAAAGGGATTTGTAAACAATCACCTTGTAAAACAACCCATTCAATTTAAAATAGAGATGAAAAGCAAAAAAATTTTGTATAGATAAATATATAATAAAAAAAGTATATATAATATATATAAATAATAATAATAAATAAATATATATAATAATACACACACACACATATATATATATATATATATATATATATATATATATATATATATATATATTTATTATTATTATTCATATATATATTATATATACTTTTTTTTATTATATATCTATCTATACAAAAATGTTTTGCCTTTCATCTCTATTTTAAACTGAATGGGTTGTTTTACAAGGTGATTGTTTACAATCCCTTTAAGATTAAACCACTTTTTGTCCAACTTCATTGCGTGGCTGCATTTTTATGTATAAATATATATTTTCCCCCCTTTTTATAAGTGATCACATTCCTTTTGTTCTCATCTGCATAAGAGCTGGGGTGGAGGAGAAGCAGCAGCACACTGAACTCAACTTCATTGAGTAGCCGCATGTTTCTTAAGTGCCCTGAGACTTCTCCCTATGCTTGAATCACTGTTTATATATTTGTATATTGCAACCCACTCCTTTTTTCCAATTGATCTCTCTCAATAGAAATAATCAATTTCATAGTCAATAGCATAATCAATCAATATGCCACACATGGGAATGTAGAATTCTATCAATAGTTGGAAAATGCGATTGTACGTTACCCATTGTATCTCTGTTTCTATCATGCAGTCTTATAATCCCATCAATCAAAATACCGTTACATTTTTAGTAATAAGGATTGCCAAAGATGAGCGAAATTTCCGTGGTTGCAGGAAAGAAATTTGCTTGATTACCCCATCAAACCTGTGTTGACAGGGAAATCCCGTCAATGGGGCCATTGGGGTTGATTTACTAAAGGCAAGTAGATTGTGCACTTTTGAAAGTGCAGTAGCACTCTGCAAGAGCAGTTATTCCAGAGCTTAGTAAATGAGGGGGGGCTCTGCTGACTTCCATCATCCAATCATGTGCAAACAAACATGCAGTGTTTTTCAATTTTCCTGCCATGTGATTGGGTATACTTTGTAGAGTAAAGCTTTACCTCATTTACTCTGGAGCAACTGTGCTAAGTGCACAGTCTATTTATCTTTAGTATATCAACGCCATTGTGTTCTCCTGGCAGGGGGGGGTTCAGGGAAAGCTGTCTCAGCCGGGAAAACACAGTAATTATTGCTAGCAGCTGTAACAGCTGCTAGCGATAATCGCATGTAAAATCTGGCAGGCTGGTTGAACCCAAGTTGATCAATTGAATGTCCATATATGGTTCAAATCGCAGCCAGTTCCCCTATCATCTATTGCCAGCTTAAGGCTTCATTCACACCTGACCATGGGCAAAATCACGGGGATTCCGCCTGCGATTTCAAATCACTGTAAAACGTGGGACTAGTTTGCAATGGCATTGCTTCTAATGGCACACCAATCAAGCCACGATTGTCGTGTGGTAAATCGCGCTGCAATCACGGCAAATCGCAACGCTTGATGATGTCACCAAAAAGAAGCTCATGTTTCTTTTTGAGCGACAAGTGTTACAATTGCAAAATCGCGGCGTGATTGGTGTGCCATTAAGAAATAATGGCACCACAAGCACATCCCGTGTTTTGCAGCGATTTAAAATCGCAGGGATTCCGGTCGCGATCAGGTGTGAATGGAACCTTAATCATCTCAGTGCTGCCGATTGATGCAGGACAATCATTTTCATTTCTGGCCTCAGTTTGAACAAAATCCAAGCTAAATGGAGTCTAACTAAAACAGAAAGGAAATTATGGCTAATTGATCAGTTTCTGATTCCATCACTTTGATAATAAAATGATGTGTGCCACCATTAGAATTATGTGATTGTGATATAAAGACGTCTCATTGCTCTGTTTTCTTGGAAGAAGATTTGCCACTCTATGAGTTTTTGGTTACATCCATATGCCTGAGATTTTCATGCAGTATGGTGACTCTTCCATACATTATTACCATTTGTCCCTAAGGCTGGCCATACACTATACAATTTTCTTATTCAATTTCCTTTAGATTTACCTTAAACTATGTAGTGCAAGGGCATGCCTGATTGAATACAAATTGAAAGTGTTTAGGTTTGACCCTATATTACATGGTTTTGGTAAATCTAAAGGAAAGTTGAACAAGAAAATTGTATAGTGTATGGCCAGCCTAAGTAAGATGTGCTTTGCTGCCATTATCATCCTTTTTGTATAGGATTTATATTTATATAGCGCCAACAGACAGTACAATACAATTCAATACAGGAGGGTTTAAAGGGCCCTGCTCCCCAGAGCTTGCAATCTAATTCTGCACCAAAGCTGCTACAGGCAGGATTTTTTTCATTAATACATTGTAGCAAAATGTAATCAGCCTGGAATCAGTTGAGTGTACATTGTTTTACATAATACAATTCAAACACTCTGTTCAGCATCCAGGAGAAAGGCTTCACCAGCTCAACTCTTAGGCTCCATTCACACCTGGGCGTTTTTGAGCGTTTTTCAGCCCAACAAGTAAAACCCCATTCATTTAAATGGCCCCTGTTCACATCTGAGCGTTTTAACGCCTGAAGCAAAACGCCTGTAGCTTAAAAAAGTACATGAGCTTCTTTTTGGGCTGATTACCAGCGTTTTTGATAGATGTCAATGCCTGCCTCCAAAAATGCCTGAAAATCGCGGTAAAAATCGCGGTAACGCTCAAGTGTGAATGCAGCCTTAGATTTATTCAGTCCAGGTCAGTGGCGGCTGGTGCATTGGGGGCACAGGGGCGCCGCCCCCCCTATCCGTGCATCCGGCCCCCTAATCTACATGCAGGGCGCCGGACGCATGGATTCCAATGGGGTTTTTTTTTTTTTTTTAAGCACGTGATTAGAGTCAGAGGCTCTAATAGGCTTCAAAAAAGGGTGGGCTCGGGGCGCAGAGCACTGCGCCCCGAGCCCACTCAGTTGTGTGACAATAGCGAATGAATATTCACTATTGTCACACTGATTCTCCTCCTGGCCAATAAGGAAGCGGGTCCTGAGACCCCTTTCCTGATTGGCCAAAAGGAAAAGCAATGCTATTGGTCAAGGAGCGGAGGAGGAGGAAGGAGGAGACTGAGGGGGAAGCCGCCACCGCCGCTGCTTAGCCAATAGCATGGCTTTTCCTTTCGGTCAATCGGGAAATGCAGAAGCTGCTACACTATATTACCAAAAGTATTGGGACGTCTGCCTTTACATGCACATGAACTTTTATAGCATCGGGCCGGCTGTACTGTCCTATTGCAGACACCAATACTCTTCTGCCTCCCCCTGCAGCACTGCCAGCTTCTCCTCCTCTCCCTCCCTCTTTTGGGCTTCACTGCAAGGGGATTGGATTTAGCACATGTGCTCCTTCCATCTGCTGTCCGGTGCCCCTTTCCCCGCAGCGCTGCCAGCTTCCCTCCTCTCCCCTCCTGCCGACAGCTGCTGCGGGCACACAGGGGGATGTGTTTTAGGATGGGAAGGGGCTGGTAAACATATAATTTACTGGCCCCTTCCTTTCCTGAATGACCACAGTAAGTGATCGGTACCAATCACTCCTGTGTCAATTCATCACTGAAGCATCCTAAAGCCTCAGAACGCTTCCAATTATTTAATCTGTGCATCTGAGGCTGCAGAAAAAGGGACTGATAAATGTTCTCAGTCACTTACGATCGGGGGGGCCCCATCAGGTAGGCTGTATGGGGCCCCATGATTTCTAACAGCAGCTCTGTTTACAGGAGAGCTTGTTCTGTTGAAAAACAGCAGACCTTTTGCCTGGATCAATGAATGAAAACAAAGCTTCTTCTGATTGGCTGATGTGGAGATCGTGGCATCATCCCTCCATCTCAGCCAATCAGCTTTGTTTTCAAACTATTTAAAGTGGTTGTAAACCCACTCTTATAACTTGTACATATATAGGTACTGTAAATATATCCTAAACTTGCACCATTTAGGAGATATTTACATTTCATGCAGCCGATGACGTTATCAACACATGCGCTCTGAAGGAACGGCCACCCGTGCCATTCCTTCAGAGCCTTGTGCCCTGAACAGCAGCTCCCACGTGCATGATGTCATCGTGCCTTCGGCCAATCAGATGGCCGGTGGACGCGAACCAGGAAGCAGGATGGCCGAACATGTCAGCCATGTCACCGGTGAGCTGGTGTCACTGCAGGGGCTTCGTTCTAAGGTAAGTATTTTATCATGAGCTGGTATGCGATGCATACTACCTCATTATGCCTTTGTCTTACAGGGGTTCTTTTTTTTTTTTTTTTCTTTTTTGGGTTTACAACCTCTTTAAAGTTCACTGAAACATCAAAATCAGCTTCAAATTATTTTTCTGTATAACCAGCTTCATCCTTGAACTGTATACAGGAGATACAAGTGTTCTACTTTGTTGCTGGTAAACTGATGTTCTGGGAACACCGATTGCTGAGCAATGTGAATGTGAAGGGTCATATTGCAGAATCATGTGTCTAAAGGCTGAAATCCAGCCCAGATACTTGTAGAACCAGGATTATATAAAGGGTGTGGACCTGCGGTGTTTACTTGATGATATTTCTTCTATTACAATGTGGCTGGCTGGCAAAGACTGGAAATGCCTAATTTACCAACGCCACCAGGAGAGCGGGTAACATTTCTCCCTAATGTGCCCATATTATCAAATGAAACCTATTCTTCCTGTCCTGCTATTCCTGTATTCAAGCAGCTGTTGCTGTGCTGGAAGAGGCACGCTATGAGTCATCAGCACATTCGGCTTGCTTGGCCCAGGCTCTTGCCTATATAATGATATTACAACCCAATAAAGATATCTGAGACTGATGAATAAAAATGGGATATTTAAAGGGACATCATGTCAGTGCATATATATTTTGAGATAATATAATAACTTTTGTTTGACATTTAAAGCGCTACATTTTCTTTATCCTTTTTTTCTGTATCCCAATGTTGCTTTTGAAAAATGCAGTTTGGAAAATGCAGTTGCACTCTGCAAGTGGAGTTGCTCCAGGGCTTAGTAAATGAGCAGAAGCTCTGCTGACTTCCATCATCCAATCATGTGCAAGCAAAAATGCTGTTTTATTCTTTAAATTTTCCTTGCATGTGATTGGGTATTCTTTGCAAAGCTCTGGAGCAACTGCATTGCAGAGTGCAACTGCACTTTGCGAAGTGCACAATCTTTTTGCCTTTAGTAAATCAACTCCTATGAGCAGTGTCATCTTAAGAGCATTAAAGGGCCCCGGGCAATGCAGTTTACTGGGGCCCCGCCTACACAATCACCCACAAGAATAAAAATGCAAATTATGGATAAGGCGATATTTATTGGTACAGCAGCAGGGCCGGACTGGGAATAAAATTCAGCCCTGGAAAAAATGTCATACCAGCCCCATAGCATTATTATACCGGCCCAACACCATAACGCCATTATTTTCTTGTTCATAAAAGGGAAAACCATGCATTTTAAAGCAAATTTGAAGAGTGTACTATCATAGATAAGATAGATATAAAAGCAGGGCTTTATATATAAAAGAGCAAATTATAGTTAAAAGTGGTAAAAGTGTGGACATGGTACAGGAGATGTCAGAGGATGTGCGGACATGGTACAGGAGAGGTCAGGGGCTGTGCGGACATGGTACAGGAGATGTCAGAGGATGTGAGGACATGGTACAGGAGATGTCAGGGGCTGTGAGGACATGGTACAGGAGAGGTCAGGGGCTGTGCGGACATGGTACAGGAGAGGTCAGGGGCTGTGTTTACATGATACAGGAGATGTCAGAGGCTGTGCGGACATGGTACAGGAGATGTCAGGGGCTGTGTGGACATGGTACAGGAGATGTCAGGGGATGTGAGGACATGGTACAGGAGATGTCAGGGGCTGTGTGGACATGATACAGGAGATGTCAGGGGCTGTGTGGACATGATACAGGAGATGTCAGGGGCTGTGCGGACATGGTACAGGAGAGGTCAGGGGCTGTGTTTACATGATACAGGAGAGGTCAGAGGCTGTGCGGACATGGTACAGGAGATGTCAGGGGCTGTGTGGACATGGTACAGGAGATGTCAGAGGATGTGAGGACATGGTACAGGAGATGTCAGAGGCTGTGTGGACATGATACAGGAGATGTCAGGGGCTGTGTGGACATGATACAGGAGATGTCAGGGGCTGTGCGGACATGGTACAGGAGAGGTCAGGGGCTGTGTTTACATGATACAGGAGAGGTCAGGGGCTGTGTTTACATGATACAGGAGATGTCAGAGGCTGTGTGGACATGGTACAGGAGATGTCAGGGGCTGTGCGGACATGGTACAGGAGATGTCAGAGGATGTGAGGACATGGTACAGGAGATGTCAGGGGCTGTGCGCACATGGTACAGGAGATGTCAGAGGCTGTGTGGACATGATACAGGAGATGTCAGGGGCTGTGCGGACATGGTACAGGAGAGGTCAGGGGCTGTGTTTACATGATACAGGAGATGTCAGAGGCTGTGCGGACATGGTACAGGAGATGTCAGAGGATGTGAGGACATGGTACAGGAGATGTCAGAGGCTGTGTGGACATGATACAGGAGATTTTAGAGGCTGTGTGGACATGATACAGGAGATGTCAGGGGCTGTGTGGACATGGTACAGGAGATGTCAGGGGCTGTTCCGACATGGTACAGGAGAGGTCAGAGGTTGCAGACATGATGAGGGGGGTGGGATGAGTGGCAGCAGGGGTGGTGGTGAGGGGGTGGCAGCGGTGGTGGTGATGAGGGGGGTGGGGTCGGTGGCAGCGGTGGTGGTGGTGAGGGGGGTAGGGTCGGTGGCAGCGGTGGTGGTGAGGGGGTGGGGTCGGTGGCAGCAGGGGTGGTGGTGAGGGGGTGGCAGCGGTGGTGGTGATGAGGGGGGTGGCAGCGGTGGCGGTGATGAGGGGGGTGGCAGCGGTGGCAGTGGTGGTGGTGAGGGTGATGGGATCAGTGGCAGGGGTGGTGGGGGGGATGGGATCGGTGGCAGTGGTGGTGGTGAGGGGGATGGGATCAGTGGCAGGGGTGGTGGGGGGGATGGGATCGGTGGCAGTGGTGGTGGTGAGGGGGATGGGATCAGTAGCAGGGGTGGTGGTGGGCGGGGGGGGGTGATGGGATCAGTGGCAGGGGTGGTGGGGGGGATGGGATCAGTGGCAGGGGTGGTGGGCGGGGGGAGGTGATGGGATCAGTGGCAGGGGTGGTGGGGGGGATGGGATCGGTGGCAGTGGTGGTGGTGAGGGTGATGGCATCAGTGGCAGGGGTGGTGGGGGGGGATGGGATCGGTGGCAGTAGTGGTGGTGAGGGGGATGGGATCAGTAGCAGGGGTGGTGGTGGGCGGGGGGGGGGGGTGATGGGATCAGTAGCAGGGGTGGTGGGGGGGATGGGATCAGTGGCAGGGGTGGTGGGCGGGGGGGGTGATGGGATCAGTGGCAGGGGTGGTGGGGGGGATGGGATCGGTGGCAGTGGTGGTGGTGAGGGGGATGGGATCAGTAGCAGGGGTGGTGGGGGGGGGGTGATGGGATCAGTGGCAGGGGTGGTGGGGGGGGGGGACAGTGGCAGGGGTGGTGGGGGGGGGGGAATCAGTGGGGCTGGTGAGACCAGCAGGGGCCAGGGGGCAGTGGTGGTCTGGTGGAGGTCGGAGGGTGGGACCAATAATTGCACTGCTGGCTGCTGCCGATTTCTATTACTAACTTGGTCCGTGGATCATGCTGCTGGCGTCTGTGTGTGTACTGACACAGACAGTACTGGATGTGGGACTCTCGGCGCCGTGACAGTCCGTCTTGCTGAGCCTGGGTCACATGATCCACCGCCGGTGTTCTAAAGTGTTCTCGCCGCGCAGCCGCTCCCGCCAGATGTGATGTCATGCCGCTCATAGCGGCTGACGTCACGTTGGAAAGACTTCACCGGGGCGGGGCTGCAGCGGCCATCACAGCGCGGCCGCCGCACGGTCCCAATAGCGGCCGCGTCTTAAAGCGGCCGCGTCTTAAAGCGGCCAAATGAATCTTAAAGCGGCCCCAATCTTAAAGCGGCCCCAGGGCCGGCGGCCCACCAGGAATTTTCCCGGTATCCCGGTAGGGCCAGTCCGGCCCTGTACAGCAGTGCCAGGTTAATGACAGCTTCCAAGTTCGGTGGCTGGGTCCGGTGAACACACACACAGACGGGAGTCAGACTGGACTGTCCTGTGTGTGCCTGTTCCCATGGAGGCGGACAGGCATTCCTGCAGTTGTTGGCTCCCCCTCCACGGCCCAAGTTGCCTGACAGCAGTGTAGGGTCGACTGGTGTTTGCCACCTGCTAAGTTCGGCGGCGGAATGCACACCGGAATCAGGACTAATCAATCCTTGACTGGGGCTGGGTCACTGGACAGGTGGGGCCCCCCGGGCAACTGCCCAGCGTGCCCATTCAGTAAGTTGGCCCTGCCTATGAGCATGCAGCGACTGCATTAGCACAGCCACAGGTCCTTATTTGATAGGTGTGCAGGTGCAGGTGAGTGGCTCCAAATTAGTGATCGACCGTTATCGGTTTTTCGTTGCTGATACTGATATTTTTGGCCAATCCATATCAGTATTGGCTGATATTGGCCGATATTTTTGTACATTTAAAAAAAGTGTATTTTTTTTTTTTTTTTTTTTGACAGGTACTCTTGTGGAGGGATCTGGGTGTCTAAAAGACCCCAAACCCCTCCTCTGCACTAAAAAGCATTCAAAACGCCAAGTTTGGCTGTTTTGAATGCCATCATTTTTTTAAATTTGGCGCAGAGTTTTTGCATGGAGACGCGATCAGAGCCGAATGCGGCTTTGATCGGGTCTTCGGCGGCCGTGCAGGCTGGTTGCCCAGGTCTCCCGGTGGGACGGGAGACCCGGGCGAGCCGCGGAAGGCGCCGAGAGGGGGGACGTCCCCTCCTTGTAATGACAGCCGAGCGACTTCTCAGCCGCATCGGTTGTCATTACAAGAGAGCCGACCGTCGGCTATGGATGCCGGTACCGGGGCGATGCATCTAGCTGCATGCATCACTCCGGTACAGCACTTTCTGAAATATCGGGAATATCGGTAACCTCAGGGGCCGATTCCGATATATTGGGGAAAGTGCATATCAGCCCCCAATATATCGGCTTTGCCAATAATCGGTCGATCCCTACTCCAAATGCACACTGTCAGTGTTCGGGAACCATACAACTGCATGCATCCACTGTCAAATCAGGACCTGTGGCTGTGTTTAAACAGCTGCTGCGCCCCCTATAGTGTAACATAGGCTGCCTGCACACAGCTCCAACCACATAAATAAAAATCTTTTTCACACTGTTACAGACCACAGCACC
The DNA here is from genome assembly GCF_965119305.1 of Pelophylax lessonae. Taxonomy (NCBI): domain Eukaryota; kingdom Metazoa; phylum Chordata; class Amphibia; order Anura; family Ranidae; genus Pelophylax; species Pelophylax lessonae. The sequence continues at coordinate 174,191,800 of NC_138780.1, forward strand.
CATGTGAATGAGCCACCTTTACCTCATTTACACACAGAACTTTATTTATTAACTCAATACATTTTTATCTCTTACATTTAGCAGGAATTGTGTAGGTTATGTTGTGTTTGTGTCTGCTAATAATGATTTTAGTGTATATTTTTGGTGGGGGCTTGATTTATAACAGTTGCCCTGCAGAGGTGTAACTAGAACCTTCAGGGCCCCGGTGCAAGAAACCATGAAGGGCCCCCTGGACCCCTGGCTGGGGCCCTTTCCTTTCAAGCCTGGGGCTTTTCCCACTGATCCTGGGGCCCTTTACTCTCGTTGCGGGGGCCCTTTATTACGGTCCCACAGCGGGACCCTTTCACAAGTTCTGCAGTGGGCCCCCCCTCCTGCCATCTTGGGGCCTCCCCACAGTGGTGGAATGCCAGGGCCCTGTCACAAGTGTGACCTTTGCAATCCTGAAAGTTCACCCACTGGTGTCAGTAGTTTTTATTTTTTTGGTATTTTAATTGTATTATATTTTATCATTTTATTTTATTTTTTTACAACTTTACTGACTATGACTCTGTCCATTCAGAAAAGGAAGGAGCTGGTAAATTACATATTTACCGACCCCTTCCTGGTTCTCTATTGTGACACATCCCCTGCAGCAGCCGGCAGGAGAGGGTAGGGAGCACAGTAGGGGGGGGGGAGTACAGTGGGGGGGAGGGGGACCAGGGGAGCACACAGGGGCCCAGAGAGAGCAGAACACAAGTGAACTGGATAGGAGGAGTGGCGGGGGCAGCATACAGAAGAACCAATCTCCTCCATTTTCCTCCTGCAGCTATAGGAGAAAAAAGTAGGACAGTGATTTCTCTACATGCTGCCCCCGCCGCCCCTCCTATCGAGGTGTACAGGGGAGCCACACATGGCCCCCTGGAGCATGGGGCCCGGCTGCAACTGCAACCCCTGCAACCCCTGTAGTTACGCCCCTGTTGCCCTGCCTGAGCTGCACCTACCCAATGTAGCCCTAGAATCCCACCCAACTAATACAAATACCAATTTAACGTAGTCTTTTATTATGTTGGTTCCAATCACAAAATCACTCAGACTGGAAAGTGGTGGGGCAGCACTTGTGGGCAATACGGCTCTGCTGCAATCACATGTGCTCACAGGAAGCATGCAGACAGGAGAGAGCAGAGTGAGCAAAATTGATGACTTATCAGTGAGTTGTGGCTCCTTCAGTATACAATCAGAATCCTTTGGAAAAGGGGTGTTACAAGTGTATTCTTTAACGCCTAACCGAGTTAGTGGGGTCACCCTCCTGCCTGTATTGTCTGGAAGAGGTGTATACAATTTCCAGTCTTTTACCAGATTGTACAGTTTACACGTGCTTCAACTGTGCCTTTAGCTTAGGATGACCAGATGTCCCTGGTTTCCAGAGACAGTCCCCAGATTGAGGACACTGTCCCCGTACCAAGTCTGTCCCAGGTTTTGTCCCCGGATTCAGGGCCGGAATAATGTAGACATAGACAGGGCATCCCATGTTGGCTGAGAAACAGCCTGGTGTCTCAGATGCAGACGCCCCCTGGTGGACGATCTCACTGCCTCTCCTGCTGCTGTTCAGTGGAGGAGAGGCATAGCCAAAAATTGACTGTGTGGAGGGCTGAGACCGGGAGGTGAGCAGATGGGGGGGGGGGGGGGTCCGTTTGTACACAGGTGAGGGCAGTGGGGGAGCAGGGATCAGAACTGATGCAGCTGCATAGAGAATTTAGCTGTTGTGGGGGAAGGGCTAAGAGGTGGCTGCAGAGATAATCTGTGAGAAAAGGGTGCAGAGGTGAGCTATGGATGTGGGGGCAGAAGTGTCCTCTGTGCATAGCAAACCTCTGAATCCTGTACTCTATGCCTAACACCCTCCTGTGTATTATGCAGTCCTGTGCCCAGCGCTCTGTGTACTATGTAGTCCTGTGCCCAGAGCTCTGTGTATTATGTAGTCCTGTGCCCAGAGCTCTGTGTATTATGCAGTCCTGTGCACAGTTCTCTGTGTATTATGTAGTCCTGTGCCCAGCGCTCTGTGTATTATGCAGTCCTGTGCCCAGCGCTCTGAGTATTATGCAGTCCTGTGCCCAGCGCTCAGTGTATTATGCAGTCCTGTGCCTAGCGCTCTGTGTATTATGCAGTCCTGTGCCCAGTGCTCTGTATATTATGCAGTCATGTGCCCAGTGCTCTGTATTATGCAGTCCTGTGCCCAGTTCTCTGTGTATCATGTTGTCCTGTGCCCAGCGCTCTGTGTATTATGCTGTCCTGTGCCCAGTTCTCTGTGTATTATGTAGTCCTGTGCCCAGCGCTCTGTGCATTATGCAGTCCTGTGCCCAGCGCTCTGTGTATTATGCAGTCCTGTGCCCAGCGCTCTGTGTATTATGCAGTCCTGTGCCTAGCGCTCTGTGTATTATGCAGCCCTGTGCCCAGTGCTCTGTCTATTATGTAGTCCTGTGCCCTGCGCTCTGTGTATGATGCAGTCCTGTGCCTAGCACTCTGTGTATTATACAGTCCTGTGCCCAGCGCTTTTTGTATTATGCATCCCTGTGCCTAGCGCTCTGTGTATTATGCAGTCCTGTGCCCAGCGCTCTGTGTATTATGCAGTCCTGTGCCCAGCGCTCTGTGTATTATGCAGTCCTGTGCCATTTGCCAATAAAAAAAAAAAATGTCCCCGGATTTAATTTTAAAAATCTGGTCACCTTAATTTAGCTGTCAGCCTGGAGTTCAGCTTTATTCTCTTTTATGAAAACATTGAGCTGATGACCTAATGTTGGATAGGATACGAAGTGTAGATGGTCCAGGAAGAAGACTGAGCTGAGGAAAGTGCCCTCTGGGAGCTCTGCTAATCCCCACTTCTCATTAAGATTAAACAGTCTTCCTCTGCAGATTGAGGCCTTGTCTCCCGATAAAAAGCATCCAGGGACCTTGCTGTCATGTCTGCTTTGGACAGACAAGTTCACCTGAGATTTGGATGGCAGCTTTGCTCTAGCAAAATTCTGTCTGCTTTATACACACTGGGATGACTAGAGACTCAAAAACAAGCCGTGCCGGAAGAGAGGAACACATTATTCCTTCTCTGTTTGTTCTGCCTCTGTATGCATTACAAATGCGCCAAGAAGATTTGGACAGGGTGACAGTTGTGACATATGTCTTCTATCTGTCACCAACCACATGTGAGACTTTAGTGGCTGCGAGGATGTTCTCTCTTTTTCTGGCTCATACTCTGGCTTTTTAAGTCTATGTGGGATCTCTTCGTCATATTTCCCAATTCACTACATGTTCAACTGGGAGTTTTGGGTGTTCGCATCCACCTTTGTGTGCTCCTTATTCTCCATAATATAAAATAAATATAAAATCTATTAGGGAAGGCCACATAAGGGCCATAGCAAGTGTGCAGACCTGGGAATGCAATAATCTTTTTCTCCTTTTGTTCTCTTTTTCTTTATTTTCTATCTCCTCTCTTTCTCTCCCTCTATCCAGGGCCAGACTGGGAATCAAAAACCAGCCCTGGAAATAATTTCATACCAGCCCCATAGCATTATTATTATACTAGGCCAACAGCATAACATCATTATTTTGTAAAAGGGTAAACCATGCATTTTAAAGCACATTTGAAGGGTATTTTATATAGATAAGACAGATATGAAAGCACAGAAGGCTTTATATATATAAGAGCAAACTCCTCTCAAGACTACCCCTCAGAGACTGCAGACATAAAAGACAAGAGATGGTTAGAGGCTGCGGACATGGTACAAGAGATGGTTAGAGGTTGCAGACATGATACAAGAGATGGTTAGAGGTTGCAGACATGATACAAGAAATCGTTAGTGGCTGCAGATATGGTACAAGAGATGGTTAGAGGCTGCGGACATGGTACAAGAGATGGCTAGAGGCTGCGGACATGATACAAGAGATGGTTAGAGGCTGCGGACATGATACAAGAGATGGTTAGTGGCTGCAGACATGATACAAGAGATTGTTAGAGGCTGCGGACATGATACAAGAGATGGTTAGAGGCTGCGGACATGATACAAGAAATGGTTAGAGGCTGCGGACATGATACAAGAGATGGTTAGAGGCTGCGGACATGATACAAGAGATGGTTAGAGGCTGCGGACATGATTCAAGAGATGGTTAGAGGCTGCGGACATGATACAAGAGATGGTTAGAGGCTGCGGACATGATACAAGAGATAGTTGGAGGCAGTGGACATGGCACAGGAGGTGGTCAGAGGCTGTGCGGACATGGTACAGGAGATTTCATAGGCTGTGTGGACCTGGTATAGGAGGTGGTCATAGGCTGTGCGGACATGGTACAGGAGATGTCATAGGCTGTGTGCGGACATGGTACAGGAGATGTCATAGACTGTGCTGACATGGTATAGGAGGTGGTCATAGGCTGTGCGGACCTGGTATAGGAGGTGGTCATAGGCTGTGCCGACATGGTATAGGAGGTGGTCATAGACTGTGCTGACATGGTATCGGAGGTGGTCGTAGGCTGTGCGGACATGATATAGGAGGTGGTCGTAGGCTGTGCGGACATGATATAGGAGGTGGTCGTAGGCTGTGCGGACATGGTATATATAGGAGGTGGTCACAGGCTGTACGTATAGGGTATAGAAGGTGGCCAGAGGCTGTGCAGACATGGCACAGGAAGTGGTCAGAAGCTGTGCGGACATGGTACAGGAGATGTCAGAGGCTGTGCGGACATGGTACAGGAGGTGATCATAGACTGTGCGGATATGGTACAGGAGATGTCAGAGACTGTGCAGACATGGTACAGGAGATTTCATAGGCTGTGTGGACATGGTACAGGAGGTGATCATAGACTGTGCGGACATGGTACAGGAGATTTCATAGGCTGTGTGGACATGGTACAGGAGATGTCATAGGCTGTGTGGACATGGCACAGGAAGTGGTCAGAGGCTGTTCGGACATGGTACAGGAGATTTCATAGGCTGTGTGGACATGGTACAGGAGATGTCATAGGCTGTGTGAACATGGTACAGGAGATGTCATAGGCTGTGCAGACATGGTACAGGAGGTGATCATAGACTGTGCGGACATGGTACAGGAGATGTCATAGGCTGTGTGGACATGGTACAGGAGATGTCATAGGCTGTGCGGACATGGTACAAAAGATGTCATAGGCTGTGTGGACATGGTACAGGAGGTGGAAATAGACTGTGCGAACATGGTACAGGAGGTGGTCATAGGCTGTGCGGACATGTTGAGGGCAAGTGGCCTGGTATGGTTCAGTTTGTTCGTCACCACCCTATCCTGGCTTGCCAGGCTGCATGCTCAGATAAGGGTCTGGTATGGATTTTGGGGGGTTTCTACTTTTTTTTCTTTTTAAAATTTGTTGTATCTGTATTGCCGGGAGCTGACAATACATTATAGCCGCGAGCAAGCTTAAATGACATTTTTCCTTTAGAAATATCAGTATTTCTGCAACAGGCTACATAATGGCAGTACCCGGGTCCCCATACACTTTTTATGGCAATAACTTGCATATAAGCCTTTAAAATGAGGACTTTTGATTTTTCATATTCGCGTCCCATAGACTTTAATAGAGTTTGCATGTTCGCTAGAACTTTTTCCCTGTTCGAGATGTTCTGGTGCGAATCGAACAGGGGGGTGTTCGGTCTATCACTACTCTCTGTATTTTCTGGTAGACTGTTTGGACCATTTAAATGATGGTGGTAGGTGACAGAGAGAACCCCGGTGGAGTTTTGGAGATGTTTGTTAGAAGAAGCTAAATTTTAGTTTGTTTATGAAACTTGGTTTTATGTATAAAGACGTTCGATATCACAATGGCTAAGCCTCGGTTCACACTAGGGCGACCTGTGAGGCGACCTGGTCGCCTCACAGGTCGCCGCAGGTCGCCTCCCATAGGGAAGCTGCGGACCCGTTCTAATAGGAGCGACATAAGTCGCTCCGACCTAGAAAAAGGGTCCGGAGCTTCTTTGGGGCGACCAGGAGGCGACCGCCATAGACTTCAATGTTATGAAGTCCGTGGCGGCCGCTCTGAGGTCGCGGCGCGCTGCTCGCACCGCGATCTCGGAGGTCGCCCCGGGAAGTAGCGTCGCGGTAGTGTGAACCAAAAGATTAAAATACGAATAAAACTAAAATGGCATTTTAGTCAAAAGACTATGACTAAAACTAAATCGAAATTTGCTGCCAAAATTAACACTGCTGCTGATGTCACAGAGTCGGGCTCAGGCAAGATTGCGACCATGGAGTGGGGATCGGCTCACCTGCCTGGACCGGCACCCGGCTCAGCCCCTCAGTTGCAGGAGTGTCTCGGCTGCTCAGGACTCCCCTCTTCATTGGCTGAGACAGCAGCATGGTGCAATTGGCTCCTGCTGCTGTCAATCAAAGTCAGTCAGCTGAGGAGAGAAAGAGGACAGGGCTGAGCCGCAGCTCCGTGTCTCAATGGACACAGGGACCCGTGGCTTCGCTCGGGTGCCCCTATAGCAAGTTGCTTGCTGTAGGGGCACTGAGCAGGAGGGAGGGGCCAGGAGCCGAGAAGAGGGACCAGAGAAGAGGAGAATCTGGGTTGCTCTGTGCAAAACTACTACACAGGGCAGATGAGTATAACATGTTTGTTTTTTTTACCTAAAAAAATAATGAAACTTTAGTATCACTTTAACAACTGCACTAATAAACAGACAGTGTTTGTTACAAAGTGTATACATAATTATATATGCTAGCTGTAACTCACTTGCTGGCCAGGGATAATATCATCTGGTGGTCCCATGGTGGTGCCATGGTGGTCCCATGCTAGATGTAATTTCCTCGCTGGCCAGGGATAATATCATCTGGTGGTCCCATGGTGATCCCATGGTGGTCCCATGCTAGCTGTAACTCACTCGCTGGCCAGGGATGATATCATCTGTTGGTCCCATGGTGATCCCATGGTGGTCCCATGCTAGCTGTAACTCACTCGCTGGCCAGGGATGATATCATCTGTTGGTCCTATGGTGATCCCATGGTGGTCCCATGCTAGCTGTAACTTACTCGCTGGCCAGGGATGATATCATCTGGTGGTCCAATGGTGATCCCATGGTGGTCCCATGCTAGCTGTAACTCACTCGCTGGCCAGGGATGATATCATCTGTTGGTCCAATGGTGATCCCATGGTGGTCCCATGCTAGATGTAACTTACTCGCTGACCAGGGATGATATCATCTGGTGGTCCAATGGTGATCCCATGGTGGTCCCATGCTAGATGTAACTTACTCGCTGACCAGGGATTATATCATCTGGTGGTCCCATGGGGGCTCCTGATGCCCTGCGGCTGTTCTCCAGCCATAACCGGCACAGTAGATACCCGGGGTCCCACAGCCCATACCACAATGAATGGTTGGAACGCATGGTGGAATGCAAACCAAGGTAATATAATATTAAAATGAATTCATAGCGGACTAGAGCCAACACATTTTAGGGGCCAAATACACCCCCCTTCTTCATTTGAGGTGGCGATGCTTTGGTGGGTGGCTTCAGCTGGTTTGCTTCTCTCTACAGGTTTATCCAGTCACTGTGCATTTCCAGGATATGCATGTAAAGAGAAGTGTGCCTACTGAAGCCCCCCAACCATCACCAGCACTGATGGAGGGTGAGTGCGTTTGGTGCCCGAAACATGTTGGCTCTATTCAGCTATGAATCTATTTTTTCTTCAAATGACCTTGGACGTTTGGTGCTCTAATTGGATTGTATGTGTGTTTCTCAACCTATGGTCATTTCCTTTTACTTTATGCCCAGGGGGCAGGATGGTTTGCCTGATTACATGACCACCGTGATTGGCTTTCACAGTGGTTACATGATCCAGAGCTCCTCTCGGCATCTCCTGATCATTATTTGAGACTGGAAGCTATCTATGACCACTCGGTCACCGTTCTGGAAATCTGGGATGAGTGCACTCTGAGAAGCCTCGGCTGTCCATGTACTCATATGTGCAGGGCCGCTGATAGAGGGGGGATCCCTGGTCCTCCTGTAGGGGGCCCGGGCGCACAGGGGGGGCCCCAACAGCATGGGGAATCAGTGCGGAGGGGCAATTACAGAAGGAAGCCCCATGTGGCTCTCTGCAGAAGCTGAAAGCTGAAAGCCAGTTCCCCCACCCCCCCTGCCAGTTTTCAGCTGCTGCAGGGAGAGACACAGACACAGGGCAGGCACCGATCCCTCTCCCTGTTCTGCCTGCTTCTGATCCCCCCCCCCCCCCGCGTGCCCATCTTTCACTGTGCCACCCCCCTCCCGCAGTGCTGCAGGCTTCCCTGTCCATCCAATGCAAATGCAAATGCAAAAAAAAAGGTTTTAACTGGAGATCTACAATATTAGTTATATTACTAAAGCAGTGAATCTGACATTTAGCTTAGCAAGCATTCACAGCAGGTTCATCTTCAAGTTGCATGCATAAAAATGACTGATTTGCCACCAGTGAATGTTTGGTGAAAGTCACATTTACTTTATAAATAAGTCCCTAAGAGCTACTGAAAAGTTCTGTCTGTCCAGAAGAGCTCTTAGAAACCTCAATTGGTGGGGCCGAGGAATTTGTGGAGTTTATCTAAGGCATTGCAATGAACCATCTGGAGGAGTTCTAGCTGTAAACACCATCTATATGACCTGCAGTTGTGAAAAGTCTTTATTATGATGAATGAGCCCGCGGCTTGTATTTATGTTACAAGAAGCATGGTTTGCCTTTTACGGATCTTCTTTTCTAAACAGCCCTTTTTATTATAAAACATCTGCCGGCTGCTCCTTTTCAAGGAAAGCCCAACTCCGGGAAACTTGAAAATTCTCCCTTGCCGTTGGGCTGCATCCGCACTGCAGGAGGTAATTGTTCATTTAGGTCTAGAGGAATTGTTAAAGTAGATTTACTTACCTGATCCTCTGGGCTGTTAGACCAGTCTCTGCAGCGTCTTCTCCCCATCTTCTCCCCCATGCTCCAGTGGTCTAAGGTCCTAAAGTCATCAAGACCCATGCAAGGGTCCATAGCCCTGCTATGGACGTGATGATGCTGAGGAACAGTCCACCATCGTAGCGTGGGGGAATCGCCATCTGCTGGGATCAGGTAAGTAACTGGCAGCAATTCATTTTACATTTTTCATAGCCATAGCAACTATGTGACCCTAGGGGAACAACCCACTGGGATAGTTACCCAATCCTCTGGGCTGTTAGACCAGTCTCTGCAGCGTCTTCTCCCCGTCTTCTCCCCCATGCTCCAGTGGTCTAAGGTCCTAAAGTCATCAAGACCCATGCAAGGGTCCATAGCCGTGCCATGGATGTGATGATGCTGAGGAACAGTCCACCATCGTAGCATGGGGGGGAATCGCCATCTGCTGTGATCAGGTAAGTAACTGGCAGCAATTAATTTTACATTTTTCATAGCCATAGAAACTATGTGACTCTAGGGCAGTGATGGCGAACCTTGGCACCCCAGATGTTTCGGAACTATATTTCCCATGATACTTGTGCACTCTGCAGTGTACTTGAGCATCATGGGAAATGTAGTTCCAAAACATCTGGGGTGCCAAGGTTCGCCATCACTGCTCTAGGGGAACAACCCACAGTGATAGTTACCCGATCCTCTGGGCTGTTAGACCAGTCTCTGCAGCGTCTTCTCCCCCATGCTCCAGTGGTCTAAGGTCCTAAAGTAATCAAGACCCATGCAAGGGTCCATAGCCCTGCTATGGACGTGATGATGCTGAGGAACAGTCCACCATCGTAGCGTGGGGGAATCGCCATCTGCTGGGATCAGGTAAGTAACTGGCAGCAATTCACGTACGGGCCATGTCTGGCCTGTACGTGGGCAATTATGCACTTATTTTTGCTCTTGTTGAATTACAATAAAAATATTGTAGCAGAAAGATTAATTATTTGCTGATTTTGGTTTTGCTCAGATGTAGTGTAGTTCCTCTTAAGTTTAGGGGAAAACCATGTGAAAAACTAGACGATCAGTCTGAGTTACCTACAGCCCAGCCAAAAACTAAACTGACATAGTAACCCCTGTTTAGGACAAGGGGGCTACAAAAGCAAAGAGGGGGAGTTGTTCTGTAGTCTACAAAGATTGCTGGTTAGAAATTAGCTGACATCAGTGCAGCACAGGCAGAACGCACAGTTATCAGCTCACTGGATTTATGGCAGAATCTATGGATAATGTTTAATTTTGGAGTTTACACTTATATGTGTATTCAGCCTGTCCTCAGCTCTTTATCTGATTCCAGCTTTACCTCTTACTCGGATCTGACTGAGTCACTTCTACTCCAAATAAGCTCAAGATGTTAGAATAGACAGACTCAGTTCTTTTTAAACAATTGTACACCAAAATATGGCTCCTATGCATCCTGTAGCCTACAGAAACAAATCACAGCAACATTTTGTTTCCCATGCTAATTAAGCTGTAATTATTATTTTATACGAAGGACACAAGTAAGCCGCCATCTGCCGTACAAAAACACATCATATCAGTAGAGATTGGCTTCATGAATTGAATTGAAAAAAAAAAAAAAAAAAAGTTCCATAAAACCACGCAATAAGATGTAATATTATCCGCCTATCTGTCTCTTCCTATGAAGCCAATCATTGCTCTGTCAATGTTCTCCGCTCCTTACGGTATGTGTATGGCCACGTTTTCTGAGTTCCGTGTGTTGCCTATACAGATCCCAACCAGGGTTCCATGGAACCCTAAGGTTCCTCCTGAGGTTGCTGGGGGGTTCATTGAGCAATGGGCAATTTCTGCCTCTCAGATAAGTTCCCAATGACACCATTGTTACTTTTAGCGATCTGTAAGGGGGGTAATTCATCCTAATGATGACAAGAGTAAGGAGCATTCTTCCCACTGACTGTCACACTAATGTATCATGAGTTGTAGATTTTTAGTTTTTAGAAGGGGTTCCCCGAGACCAGAAATTTAATTCAAGGGTTCCTCTGTGTTAAAAAGGTTGGGAAAGGCCGATCTATACAGACATATGAGCACAACATTAGGCAGAGACTGAAGGAGCTTCTCCCATCTCTTCTTGACCAGTAGAGAAAACCCAACCATGAGCCTTCAAAATTACGAATGGTGTGCATGGTGTGATGAAAATGTAGTATACAGGAGAGCTGAAGGTAGACATAGCAGAGTTTAAAGCCCAACTCCGGGAAGGGTAAAAACGATCCCTTGCAGTGGGGCTCTGCCCTCACTGCAAGGTTTACCATAATCGCTTGTTTAGGTCTAGAGATTATAGAAAAGAAGATCTACTTACCTGATTCTCCATGTTGCTGGACCGGTCCCTGCAATGTCTTCTCTCCCATGCTCCATCGGTCTAACATCCTGACATCATCAAGACCACTGTAGGGCCATAACCCAGCATTGAATTTGATGACACAGAGGGACAGAGTGCCATCTGCTGGGGGAGAGGAGGATCAGGTAAGTCAGGTAAGTATTATGGTTGCCCTCAAAGGGCCGGTTATATCTGTAGGATTAGATGTCCAGAGCACCCCATGTCCTGGGTGGGGCAAAGACAAGCTTTTCTACAGCTGCACAGAGGAGTGAAGGATGTGGCAAAAGAGTTCTGTCCTCTCTGCTGTTGACTACAGAGACAAGGTGGGGGGCAGAGACAAGGGGGGTGCCGCAGTTGCAGGAGAGGTGCGAGGGCCACATGAAATGGCCTGGGGGGCCGCATTCGGCCCGCGGGCCTTGTGTTTGACACCTGTGCCTTAAAGCATGTTATACAGCACGGGTTTCCCACACAGCTCCTGTGTGAACCCAAGCTTGTAATAGTGACTTCAGTCTAGGTTCACACAGGCGCGGTGCAGGAAAATGCATGCAATTCTTACAGGAATCCATTCATTTTTTATGGGCTCAAATCATACTACAAAGTAGGGATCGACCGATTATCGACAACACTTATATATCAGGGGCCGATATGCACTTTCCCTGATATATCGCAATCGGGCCCTGAGCTTACCGATATTGCCGATATTTAGGAAAGTGCTGTACCGAAGTGATGCCTGCAGCTGGAGGCATCATCCCGGTACCGACATCCAAAGCCGACGGTCGGCTGACTTGTAATGATAACTGATGCGGATGAGAAGCTGCTCGGCTGTCATTACAGGGGCAGGAATGGACGTCCCCCACGGCTCGCTCAGGTCTCCCATCCCACCGGGAGACCCCGGCATCCTCCAATTTTAGTATATGTGCTGCCGAGGCAAGCACAACCCCGGCATCCTACCTCCACAACCTCCGTGGGTCTCCATGTAAAAACCCAGAAGTGATGCCAAGGTACTGGCGGCGCCGAATTAAAAAAACTGACAGCATTCGAAACCCCCTGATCCCTCCACAAGGAGTACCTGTAGAAAAAAAAAAATGTTTTACATGTCCGAAAATATCGGCCGATACCGATATCCGATGACCAAAATATCGGTATCAGTATCGGCATTATAAAAACTATATCAGTCGATCACTACTACAAAGGTATCAGTACTCGTACTTGCCAATAAAAAATGGTGTCAGTGAAATCCTAATAATAATAATGTTGATGATAATAAAATAATTGATCTGACATAAATTTGGGGTGTATAATGCTGCAGTGCACAGTGCAGATCAGGCAGTGGCGGTGCATTATGTTGGTATGAGACAATTCACCCTAATAATATATAAATGGTATATTCAGCCCCTCATCTGCTGCTGGAATGACTAATGTGTTGCCGTTCTTTATAAAAAGCAAATCCTGAACAACACAACTCTGCAAGCACACAGCTCTGCCTATCATTCCTATCACTCTGTGTTGTATGAATTCTCTGCGCCAGGCCTGGAGAAAAACAACATTTGGTGTTCCAGTTCCACATCTACAGCCAACATCCGGATCAACTGCAAGGAGGGATTTAGTTGTTAAAGCCGAACTTCTGGCAAAGCTGATCAACTGATAGACATATAAGGGAACTTACCTGCCAAAAATTGGTTATTCTGTTCAGCCAGTTCTGTGATTTGAGGCAGCACCTGCCAGACAGAACAGCCAGAACTGGCAGCTTTTGAGATTTTTGAATTGACCCTTTCCAACAGTTCACATAAAAAAAAAAGGGGGGGGGGGTTTCGTTTGCACACATATGTGTAAGCTGCAGCGGTTAGGTCACGGCACCCCAGTGTACTGCAATCCTAACTATACTATAAATTTGAGAGTCTTCCAAGTTGGAGCACATATATAATAATGGATAGATTAAGGTAGGGTGAGCAGATGTCCCTGGTTTCCGGGGACAGTCCCTGGATTGAGGACACTGTCCTCGGACCAAGTCTGTCCCTGGTTTTGTCCCCGGAATCAGGGCCAGATTAATGTAGACAGAGCATCCAATGCTTGCTGAGAAACAGCTTGGTGGCTCAGATGCCGACGCCCTCTGCTGGGCGATCTCACTGCCGCTCCTGCTGCTGTTCAGTGGAGGAGAGGCAGATCCAAAAATTGACTGTATGGAGGGCTGAGAGTGGGTGGGGGGGGGGGGGGCAGTGGGGGTGCAGGGGACAGAGGTGATGCAGCTGCATGGAGAGATGGAGAGTTTAGCTGTTGTGGGGGAAGGTCTAAAAAGGTGGCTGCAGAGATAATCTGTGACAGGAGGGTGCAGAGGTGAGCTGGATTTGGGGCAGAAGTGTCCTCTGTGCAAAGCAAACCTCTGAACCCTGTACTCTATGCCTAACACCCTCCTGTATATTATGTAATCCTGTGCCCAGCGCTCTGTGTATTATGTAGTCCTGTGCCCAGCGCTCTGTGTATTATGTAGTCCTGTGCCCAGCGCTCTGTGTATTATGTAGTCCTGTGCCCAGCGCTCTGTGTATTATGTAGTCCTGTGCCCAGCGCTGTGTATTATGTAGTCCTGTGCCCAGCGCTCTGTGTATTATTCAGTCCTGTGCCCAGTGCTCTGTGTATTATGTAGTCCTGTGCCCAGTGTTCTGTGTATCATGCAGTCCTATGTCCAGTGCTCTGTGTATTTTTACACTCCTGTGCCCAGCGCTGTGTACTATGCCGTCTTGTGCCCAGCGCTTTATGTATTATACCGTCCTGTGCCCAGCACTCTGTGTATTATGTAGTCCTGTGCCCAGTGCTCTGTGTATTTTTACAGTCCTGTACCCAGAGCTGTGAACTATGCCGTCCTGTGTCCAGCGCTCTGTGTATTATGTAGTCCTGTGCCCAGCGCTCTGTGTATTATACAGTCCTGTGCCCAGTGCTCTGTGTATTATGTAGTCCTGTGCCTAGCGCTGTGTGTGTTATACAGTCCTGTACCCAGCGCTCTGTGTATTATGCTGTCCTGAGCCCAGCGCTCTGTGTATTATGCCGTCCTGTGCCCAGCGCTCTTTGTATTATGTAGTCCTGTGCCTAGTGCCCAAATTTGTGGGTATAGTTTGGGGATGGCCCCTCCACCCCAAACTCGCTCATCCATGTCTTTATGGACCTTGCTTTGTGCACTGGTGCGCAGTCATGTTTGAACAGGAAGGGGCCATCCCCAAACTGTTCCCACAAAGTTGGGAGCATGAAATTGTCCAAAATGTCTTGGTATGCTGACGCCTTAACAGTTCCCTTCACTGGAACTAAGGGGCCAAGCCCAACCCCTGAGAAACAACCCCACACCATAATCCTCCTACAACAAATGATTTGGACCAGTGCACAAAGCAAGGTCCATAAAGACATGGATGAGTGAGTTTGGGGTGGAGGAACTTGACTGACCTGCACAGAGTCCTGACCTCAACCCAATAGAACACCTTTGGGATGAATTAGAGTGGAGACCGCGAGCCAGTCCTCTCCAACATCAATGCCTGACCTCACAAATGCACTTCTGGAAGAATGATCAAACATTCCCATAGACACACTCCTAAACCTTGTGGACAGCCTTCCCAGAAGAGTTGAAGCTGTTATAGCTGCAAAGGGTGGGCCAACTCAATATTGAACCCTACGGACTAAGACTGGGATGCCATTAAAGATAATGTGTGTGTAAAGGCAGGCGTCCCAATACTTTTGGTAATATAGTGCATCTGAGTATTGGTTTTGAGTGGGTTGCCCCTTTAATAGTCCATCTATGAAGGGGATCTTTATTTTCAGTGTTTCAGTACAGACGGCCATTGTATCAGACGACAGACGTTCATATACAAGTGAATCAGAGAGTGCTTGGCTTCGGGAAACTGCTGGAATCACAAATACAATTCTGAGTCTGTTTGCCATCATTAAACTCGCGTTGCATTTGCTTAGGTTTGCTAAGTTTCAAGTGCCCCATCTATTCCCATAAGACACCATTACAGGAGCAGCCCAAACCAACTGTATACATTTATTATATATATATATATATATATATATATGTATGTATATACACATATATATATATATATATATATATATATATATATATATATATATATATATATATATATATATATATATATATATATATACGTATATACACACACATATATATATATATATATATATATATATATATATATATATATACACTGTATATATATATATATATATATATATATATATATATACACTGTATATATATATATATATATATATATATATATATACACTGTATATATATATATATGTATATATATATAAATATATACTGTATATATATATATATAAATATATACTGTATATATATATATATATATATATATATATATATATATATATATACATATATTTACATAAAAAGTACAGTAAAACTGCAGGAAAGGGCACTGGGGGGCAAAGTAATGTGATTTTATTTTATTTTGAATGGTATCAGTGTGTTTGGTGTGTTTTACATTTGAATTTGCCGCCGGTTCCACCCCCCGGCGGACGTCACGTCGCCGGAGACGGAAGCCGGGGCTCGCAGACGATCGGGAGGAAGCTCTGCCGCATACCGCCCGCATACATCGCTGGATCCCGGAGAAAAGGTAAGTAAAACCTCTTCCAGCATCCAGCGATCTTCCTAGCGCTACCCCGAGTGTGGCTCGGGGTTACCGCTTTTGGCTCTAAAATCTAACCCCGAGTCACACTCGGGAATACCGCTAGGAAGGTTAAGAAGTCCAGGCAACAGGGTGACAACTCAGAAGCACAATTGGTAATGCAGGACAGAGTGTTGTCACCCTAGAACAGGAAGTGCCATCTCTGGTTATTATCTGGTGGAAAGCTTCACACTTTAATATATTGAAAATTACTTTTGTAGCCGAGGGCGGACTACCATTATCTGACACTGCAAACTAAAGCTGGATACACACTATCCAACTTTTGTGGTTAGATTTCCTTCAGATTTACCTTTTCTATGTAGTGCAACCAAAGAGTTTAAGGGAAAGAAGTGGAATGTTATGCAATGGCCAAGTCAATCACCTGACCTGAATCCGATTGAGCATGCATTTTACTTGCTGAAGACAAAACTGAAGGGAAAATGCCCCAAGAACAAGCAGGAACTGAAGACAGTTGCAGTAGAGGCCTGGCAGAGCATCACCAGGGATGAAACCCAGCGTCTGGTGATGTCTTTGTGTTCCAGACTTCAGGCTGTAATTGACTGCAAAGGATTTGCAACCAAGTATTAAAAAGTGAAAGTTTGATTTATGATTTTTAATCTGTCCCATTACTTTTGGTCCCTTAAAGGGAGGCACATATACAAACTGTTGTAATTCCTACACCGTTCACCTGATTTGGATGTAAAGACCCTCAAATTAAAGCTGAAAGTCTGCAGTTAAAGCACATTTTGTAAAACAACCCATTCAGTTTAACCTCTTGCCGACCAGCCGCCGCACTTTTTCTGCAGCAAGTCAGCT
This sequence comes from Pelophylax lessonae, assembly GCF_965119305.1. Classification (NCBI taxonomy): domain Eukaryota; kingdom Metazoa; phylum Chordata; class Amphibia; order Anura; family Ranidae; genus Pelophylax; species Pelophylax lessonae. The sequence continues at coordinate 174,208,570 of NC_138780.1, forward strand.
CTATTACGCGAAACAAGGTACCTGTACACCGTTTTGTGTAATAGCCAGTGGGGACACAAAGGGGGAGCCAATCAGTGGGTCCGGCAGACGTGATGTCCACTGGTCCACCTGCGATCGCTCCCCATAGAGACAAAACGTTGGTCTGCCTATATAAACAAGGCAGGCCGCCATTCTGTCACAGATGAACACAGAGATCTTGTGTGCCTGCTATTTAGGGACACAGGTCTCTATGTTCATCTAGTAAGTACATCCCCACACAGTTAAAAAGCACCCCCTGGGGACACACTTAACCCTTTGATCTCCCCCAGTGTTAACCCTTTCTCTGCCAGTGTCATTAGTACAGCACTGATGACTGTAGTAATGTCCCTGGTCCCCTCAAAAGTGTCAGTTAGATGTCCGATCTGTCTGCCGCAATGTTGCAGTCCTACTAAAAATCGCTGATTGCCGCCATTATTAAAAAAAAAAAAAAAATGACATAAATCTTTCCCCTAGTTTGTAGATACGATACCTTTTGCGCAAACCAATCAAAATACACTTATTGGGATTTTTTTTACCACAAATATGTGGCAAAATACATATTGGCCTAAATTGATGAAAAAATTTGATTTTGGCTGTGCTTAAAGCGGAGTTCTGGCCTCAAAATCGAATAAAATCGATTTTGGGCCATCCGCTTGCTGAGGGTCACCTGAAAAAGGAATGGATGCTCCCGAATTTTTTTTTTTGGTCACTTACCTTGATATTGAAGAAAATATACTTACCTTCCTTCCTCTTACTCCCTCTGCAGCCGCGGCCCACGCCGTCACTTCCGGCTTGCGTTGACTCCTGGGAGCTGAACGTCATTGTTCCAGGAGTCAATGCGCCTGCACCGGCCCCGCTCGTCACTTCCAGTGCAGGCGCAGCATTCCCTGCTAAACAGCTTCTGGGCATGCCGAATTAGGCGGATCTGATCGGATCCTCCATGCATCCCTATGGGGCAGCGGATGTCAGCGGAGACATGTCTGCTGCCATTCGCATCTGATCCTGTTCGTGAAATCCAGATGGATGGAAACCCTATTTTCCATCCGTCCGGGGGATCGGATGAGAGTGGACAGGCGGTCCCTCCTCATCCGATTGCCCCATAGAGGACAGCGGGGCTCTGACACCTGCATAGAGGGAGCTGTCATCCGCCTGCTCAGCAGGTATCTGTGTATTGATCCCCCGCTGAGCAGCACGGAGTTCACCTACGGAGGTGGACCGTGTGAAAGGACCCAAAGTTTTAAGAAGATTGTATAATGTATGGCTAGCCTAATGCCTCGTACACACGCATCGATAGTTGGCCGTGAATTTTCGGCCAACGTCCGATCGGCCGATTTTTGGCTTATTAGTATGATGCTTTCGACAACCGACTCCGACTTTTCGGCCGAACAAAATCTGGTGTGCAGGCTATAAAATTTTTGTTGGCCGTCAACAGAACGGCCGATTTTCCGTCAGTCAGTACAGATTTCGGCAGACAAAAATCTGATGAGCAAGACTGGGCATGCTCAGAGAAGAAAAAACACACGGAAAGTAAACCAGAACATGACATCACTTCTGAAGTTGGTTTTTGTTGGCCGAGAAAATTTGTGTGCAGTCTAAAGCACATTTCAACCAACACAACAACACTAGACAAAAGACGGCCGATCGGTCGGCCGATAATCGTTGCGTGTGTACGAGGCATAAGACATCGGGAATTGAGAGACTTTGGGTGCTTCTCACCTGAGTGAGATATTCCATGTACTTCTCTATGGGTGACTCATTCCAACTAAACATTTGGCCATGGTCAGGGAGGATTGAAAGCTGTACCTATCATGGGTTAGTACAGTAGTATTCACTATGCACACCACTTGGTGCGCTCCCCTTCACACTTTTTACCTGAAGTCCCCCAGTACTTCCACTGGATAGATACAGTATATAGTGCGTTGGTAGACACAGAACAAGTTTTTACCTCGGTCCTGGATTCTGCTTGATGGCATAAACATCAATTGCGTATGCATTGCAGATCAGGGGGGTATCTCCTAGTTGATTGCACCATGACTGTCCTCAGGGTTCTCTGCAGTAGTCTAGTATTTTATGTCTATCTTGAGCATACACATGAAGTGGATATATTGGCAGGATCTCTGGTGGCCGAAGTTCATCTAGATTTCCTTTGTTAGCGAATTTCACGTGAAATGTTAATTTGCAATCTGTGTCTATGCATTTCATAAACTATTGCTCCATCTATGCAGTGTTTCTAATAAGCCTTCTTTTAGAGGCAGGTTTTTCTTCCAGAAGTTTCCATGTGATGATGCACTATACAGAACACGTTATCCTTATGTGTTTTATATAATGACATGGGGGTTCAGTTGTTACTACTGCATCCCTTTGAATATATTCAGATGGTAATTAAACATGGAGGGCTCAAGAGTCTTGGCTGCTGAGGCTTCTCTGATGGTTCTGCAGTATACTATGTCTCAATATCATAAATACATTTATGATATTGCTTGGACATTAACATGGACATGAAGTAGACTATTAGGTACTGGCAGTGCTGTATTTTGGCCTAGGCCAACAAGGCCCAGGCCTAGGGCAGCACTTTGCAGGGGGCAGCAAAAAAGCTACCCCCACCACCTGAGACTCTATTGGCCACTGGTTGCTAGAACCACCTCTCTCACCCCCCTCTCTCTCTCACTCACTCCCCTTTCTCACTCTCTCACCCCTCCTCTCTCTCTCCCTCCCTCCCTCTCACCTCCCTCTCTTTCTTAACCCCCTCTCTCTCTATCATCCCCCTCTCTCTCTCTCAATCTCATCTCCCTCTCTCATCCCCCTCTCACTCTCTCTCTTTCTCCCCCTCTCTCTCTCTCATCCCCCCACTCTCTCACACATCCCCCTTTCTCTCTCTCATCCCCCCCACTCTCTCATCCCCCCTCTCTCTCATCCCCCCTCTCATCCCCCTCTCTCTCTTCGATCCCCCCCCCACTCTCTCTCATCCCCCCTCTCACCCCCTCTCTCTCTTGCTCACCCCCCTCTCTCACACATCCCCCCACTCTCATATCCCCCCCTCTCTCTCTCATCCCCCTCCCTCTCTTCAATTCCCCCTCTCTCTCTCTCATCCCCCACTCTCTCTTTCTCTCATCCCCCCCTCTCACCCCCTCTCTCTCATCCCCCCTCTCTCTCCCTCCCTCACCCAACCCCTCTCTCTTTCATCCCCCTCTCTCTCCCTCCCTCACCCACCCCCCTCACCCCCCCTCTCAGGGGTTCATGCTGGGACTTGTAGTCCTTCAATTTTGGAGGAAGACACATCCGTTTAAAAAGGAGTGGGGAAAATTTACATGGGGAGGGCGCCCAATTTTAGTCTTGCCTAGGGCAGCACAAAACCAAAATACACCACTGGGTACTGGACATCTAGTTGCGAATGTTCAACTAACTACTGATAGTCTACTTTGTGCATGGGCCTCAGACGTATATGGGCCATGATTTGGGAAGCTTTTATTATACGCATACTGCTTTAACTCCGACTGTATGCAGTTGGCAATATGGTTGTCTTTATACATAGACAACTGGGTGTGTGCCTGGTTTGGTGATCAGACTCAGGAGCCCTGTAAGACTTCATAGAAAAGGAGTTACCAGGTACCTAACTGTTGTTTCTTTCTTCCGATTATCTGATCGTGTGTACGAGGCATAGGAGCAGCCAAAATCCCAAACAGAAAATTCAGCACAAGGGACATAATACACAGTCAGTAGGATGTGTTCCTGTGCTGATTCCTTTTATGTTAGGTAAAATCCTCCTCTATCCTGCCCACTAACCCCCACCCCACCTGTGCAATCTTCTGGCGCCACAGGGGTTAATACAACTAAGGGGTTGTCTATTCCCGTTCTTTCCACCCACATCCTCCATTTATAAAAGCTATACTACATCTTCTATAAATAGAAAGCAATCTAAGAATGGAGGATGGGGGAATAATTGATAGCTCCAGCACCTTCGTTTTAAAGATCACTTTCCATTCATGGCTGTAGCACGGCTTCTATGAATGGCGGATCTGGGCAGCAAGGGTGCGCATTTTTTGCAAAGATCGTGCAACTTGGAGTTGAAACTTTCAATTTAATTGTCAAAATTGCAAAGCAATTGGAAATAAAACATGGTGGCTTTGATCCACTGCAAGGAGATGGCATTGAAATTGTTCTGATCAAATACAACAGACAAATCTGATTACTTTTAGGGACATTGCCATATGATTTTCTTTTTTTTATGCAGTTCATAAACATATATTTACCACTTTACCCCCGGAAGATTTTGCTGCTCAATGACCAGGCCATTTTTTTCAACTTGGCATTGCGCGACTTTTACTGACAATTGTGCGGTCATGCAATGCTATACCCTAACAAAATTTACGTTCTTTTTTTCCTACAAACATGGCTTTCTTTTGGTGGTATTTGATCACCTCTGCACTTTTTTATTTTTTGCGATAATAAAAAAAGAGCGAAAATTTTGCGAAAAATTGACATTTTCTACTTTGACTGTTAAAAAATATCCAATATATTTAGGCCAAATTGTATTTAGCTACATGTCTTTGACAAAAAAATTCTCAATGAGTGTATTTATATCCACTTTAAGACCGGAAGATTTTACCCCCTTCTTGACCAGGCCATATTTTGCGATTATTTTAACGGACAATTGCGTGGTCGTGCGATGCTGTACCCAAATTAAATTTACGTCCTTTTTTTCCCACAAATAGAGCTTTCTTTTGGTGGTATTTAATCACCTGTGCGATTTTTAATTTTTGAAAAAAAAAAACAATATTTTCACATTCTGCTATGACATTCCCAAAAAAAAAAATTTAATTTAATTTTTAATTTAATTTTTTTTTAACATTTTAGGCCAATTTGTTTTCTGCTACATATTTTTGGTAAACAAAAATCGCAATAAGCATATTTTGATTGGTTTGCGCAAAAGTTATCGTGTTTACTAACTACGGGAAAGATTTGTCATTTTTATTTATTTTTTTTAGTAATGGCAGAGATCTGTGATTTTTTTTTTTTGCAGGACTGCGACATTGCGGCGGACAGATCGGACCCCTAACTGACATTTTTGACACTTTTGGGGGTACCAGTGACATTACTACAGTAATCAGTGCTAAAAATATGCCCTGTTACCGTAATAATGCCACTTGCAGGAAGGGGTTAACACTGTTGGTGATCAAGGGGTTAAATGTGTGCCTCAGGCTTACTGATGTGGGGGGGGGGGGTTTGTGACACAGACAGAGATCACAGGTTCAGCTATGCTGAATCCTGTGATCTCTCCCTGTCTGGCACAGAGAAGATCCGCCTGCTTTGTTTACATAAGCAGGCGGATCTTCTCACACTTTCCCCGCTCCCGTGATCGGCGAGCCCCCGAGAACGCTAGGAGTCCAGCGACGTAGGTCTACGTAGTAGTAGCACAGTGAGCCGGCGGCAAGCGGTTAATAGCAAAACTAGAAAAAAAATATAATTTTTTTTCTACTTCCAACAGTGTTTGTTAAAAAAAAATCCCGGGAAAAAAATTGGCTGCTCAGTCTAAAATGCCCAGGCCTATTTTTTGTCCCAGTCCGGACCTAGTAGAGCACAACCATTGTGTAACTCTGCAGAGTATCCATGGTTGCCCCAATATACATATAGTATAAACTATTCAGACACAACATTTTTATAATAGCTCACTGTTGTACTTTAGTATTTGTTTCTTTTTTTTGTTTTTTTTTTATATGGAGTTAGTTTCTTACTTCCCCCTTCAGAATGTGAAGAGCTCCATTTCACTGACTCGGAGCCAGGCCGCACTACCACTTCCTCAAACTGCACAACTGGCCTTCCGGAAGTTTTCATGGGAACGCCGTCGCCAACAAGGGTTGTCACAACATGTGGTGAACATTACGTGAAGCCAGTTACCCGGATGTTCCACTTCAGCGCAATTCAAATGTGATGTTTAAAGTGTAACTCTAGACCAGGGGTCTCCAAGCTTTTCAGTACAAGGGCCACACTGTACATTTTACAAATATTCTTTGGCTGAAAAAAAAATCTATTTCATATAAACTAACAAAAAACGTGCGTTTTAGTTTTAGTGCCATTGCGGTGCGAATTCAGCCATACAAACTGCATGGCTGAATTTGCACCGCACATTGATCACATCTAATTTCAGGAGCAGTGCGCTCTGAATTACATGCGATCTCTGTGATCGCACAAATGTGAACCGGCACTAAAATAGAAATGAAAGGCAAAACATTTTTGTATAGATATAAAAAAATAACATTATAAATACCTTTTTCCTCTTTTTCTATAAGTGATCACATTACCTCTGTTCTCAGCTGCATAGGAGCTGGGGGAGGAGAAGCAGCAGCACCCTGAGCTTCCCAGTGAATGGCTGTGCAGTGGGGGTGTGTCAGGACAAGTCTGATCATTGGAGGAGAGAGTACTGATCACCATGTGCTTAGTGTGGCCAATAGGCAAGCAGAGGGACTGGCAGGAACACCAGGGACTTCACACTAAGGAAGCAATACAAAGAACAGAGAATACATTTGCATACAAGTACATGGTACAACAGGCACAGATCAGGAATATGAAGTGTTACAAGGGGTAACAAGCGCTTTAAGGAAAACAAAGCAAAGAAATTTGAAATAAAATTGAGCCCATCATAGTTCCCCCCCCCCCCCCTCTTTACTCTATCCCCATCAAAGTCCCCCTTACATCAGGGTCCTCTTTAGAGTCACCACTTATTTTAGAGTACCTATCAGGGGCCTCTTTCATCAGAGTTCCCATCAAAGGCCCCCTTATATCAGAGTCCCCCCTATTTCAGAGTCCCTATCAAAGCCCTCTTACAGTACAACAGAGTTCCCATTAATGAAAATACAGTGCCTTGCAAAAGTATTCGGCCCCTTGAACTTTGCAACCTTTTGCCACATTTCAGGCTTCAAACATAAAGATATAAAACTGTAATTTTTTGTGAAGAATCAACAACAAGAGGGACACAATCATGAAGTGGAACGAAATTTATTGGATATTTCAAACTTTGTTAACAAATAAAAAACTGAAAAATTGGGCGTGCAAAATTATTCGGCCCCTTTACTTTCAGTGCAGCAAACTCTCTCCAGAAGTTCAGTGAGGATCTCTGAATGATCCAATGTTGACCTAAATGACTAATGATGATAAATAGAATCCACCTGTGTGTAATCAAGTCTCCGTATAAATGCACCTGCACTGTGATAGTCTCAGAGGTCCGTTTAAAGCGCAGAGAGCATCATGAAGAACAAGGAACACACCAGGCAGGTCCGAGATACTGTTGTGGAAAAGTTTAAAGCCGGATTTGGATACAAAAAGATTTCCCAAGCTTTAAACATCCCAAGGAGCACTGTGCAAGCAATAATATTGAAATGGAAGGAGTATCAGACCACTGCAAATCTACGAAGACCTGGCCGTCCCTCTAAACTTTAAGCTTATACAAGGAGAAGACTGATCAGAGATGCAGCCAAGAGGCCCATGATCACTCTGGATGAACTGCAGAGATCTACAGCTGAGGTGGGAGACTCTGTCCATAGGACAACAATCAGTCGTATACTGCACAAATCTGGCCTTTATGGAAGAGTGGCAAGAAGAAAGCCATTTCTTAAAGATATCCATAAAAAGTGTTGTTTAAAGTTTGCCACAAGCCACCTGGGAGACACCAAACATGTGGAAGAAGGTGCTCTGGTCAGATGAAACCAAAATCAAACTTTTTGGCAACAATGCAAAACGTTATGTTTGGCGTAAAAGCAACACAGCTCATCACCCTGAACACACCATCCCCACTGTCAAACATGGTGGTGGCAGCATCATGGCTTGGGCCTGCTTTTCTTCAACAGGGACAGGGAAGATGGTTAAAATTGATGGGAAGATGGATGGAGCCAAATACAGGACCATTCTGGAAGAAAACCTGATGGAGTCTGCAAAAGACCTGAAACTGGGACGGAGATTTGTCTTCCAACAAGACAATGATCCAAAACATAAAGCAAAATCTACAATGGAATGGTTCACAAATAAACATATCCAGGTGTTAGAATGGCCAAGTCAAAGTCCAGACCTGAATCCAATCGAGAATCTGTGGAAAGAACTGAAAACTGCTGTTCACAAACGCTCTCCATCCAACCTCACTGAGCTCGAGCTGTTTTGCAAGGAGGAATGGGCAAAAATTTCAGTCTCTCGATGTGCAAAACTGATAGAGACATACCCCAAGCGACTTACAGCTGTAATCGCAGCAAAAGGTGGCGCTACAAAGTATTACCTTAAGGGGGCTGAATAATTTTGCACGCCCAATTTTTCAGTTTTTTATTTGTTAAAAAAGTTGGAAATATCCAATAAATATCGTTCCACTTCATGATTGTGTCCCACTTGCTGTTGATTCTTCACAAAAAATTACAGTTTTATATCTTTATGTTTGAAGCCTGAAATGTGGCAAAATGTCGCAAAGTTCAAGGGGGCTGAATACTTTTGCAAGGCACTGTAAAAGGACCCGCGCTATGGAAAATTTAAGGGATCAGGCTGCAACCTCCCTCAAATATAGCATTGCTATATCGATGTAAGTATAAAAAAGGGGGGGGGGGTTTGGGAATTGGCGCTGCCTGAGAAAGGACCTAGTACTAATTGATTACTACTATATAAATTATTAAATATTACTTAACGCATTCACTGATTATTATCAAACGTATTAGATGTACATCTTATATCAGACTGTATGAATAAATAAATAATCTCATAAAAATAAAATAATTCCTATTGCAAAATAATTCCTATTGCAAAGTGACTGGTGCCAAAGTGATATAGTGATAAAAAAAATCATATAAATACTAAAATTACATAGGTGACCTCTATCTTATAATAGATAAAATTATTTAATATTATTGCGCTTAGTATTATAAAAGTACAAAGATATATAAGAAAATCTTAACCCGTGTTAAACTATAATGTTAAAGTGCAAAGTGATAAGTGTATCAGTATAACCGTAATATACACTGATAAATGTGTATATCAATAAAGTGCACAGTGAGAAATATGTGAAGCGATCTATACCCCAGTAGTCCCACACGGCCGCATTCTTTTCAAATTGTGACAGCAGGTGCAGGGAGAAGATCCCCAGGGCAACTGTCACAATTAGAAGGGGGATCAGGGAGAGGCTTAAGAAGCAGGAACATGTTACATGTTCCACCCTAAAGATTAGTGGAACATGTAATATGTTGCCAAAGGTGAACGTATCCTTTGAACCTCTCCATCACCCTATCCAAAAAAAATATGAGTTTGACAGGGAAGTAGGCCTTGATGTCCTCGGTTTGAATCCTGGTCAGGACATCCAGCATGGAATTTGCATCTACACACTGTTTGCATGAGTTTCCCCATCTACACACTGTTTGCATGAGTTTCCCCATCTACACACTGTTTGCATGAGTTTCCCCATCTACACACTGTTTGCATGAGTTTCCTCTAAGTATTACGGTTTCCTCCGACTCTCCAAAGACATACTGGTAGATTACCTGGTTCCAGCCTAAATTGTCCCTAAAATGTATACATGTGAGATGGGGACCTTAGATTGTAAGCTCCTCCAGGTCAGGGACTGATGTGAATGTACAGTATGTAAAGCCCTGTGTAAATTGTCATTGATATAACCAGGGCTTTTTTTTTTTATCAGAGAATAGGTGCAGGTACTCCCCCCTTTCTGAGTCACCCCTTGTCTCCGCCCCTACCCACCTCCGAGCACCGTCCTTTGGTTCCACCCTTTACCCAGAGAATACAGAAAAGTATAATTTTTTTGGTGCAAAGTCGTTTTTTATGGAATTTGCTAATAAAAGGCAGTAAAATAGGTAATTTGCAGCCAGCAACAATAGATGCCTCACAGTAGCAATAGAATCCCCCCCCCCCCCCAGCAACAATAAATCTACCCAGGAACAATAGATCCCCCACACAAAATACCCCCAACAACAATAGATCTAGCCAAGCGGCAATAAATCTTCCAGTATCCAGCATTCATAGACTCTCTAGTAGCCAGCAACAATAGACCCCACCCTCAACAGTAGATCTTTCCCAGCAACAATTGACCCCCAAGAAACAATAGACCCCCCCCCCACCAGCAGCAATAAAGCTCCCCAGCAATAATAGATCTCCCAGCAGCTAACATCAATAGATTCCCCAGCACATCTCAGCACCCTTTGGCCTATACACTATATCAGTGATGGCGAACCTTGGCACCCCAGATGTTTTGGAACTACATTTCCCATGATCATGCAATCTTCAGTGTAGTTGAGCATCATGGGAAATGTCGTTCCAAAACATCTAGGATGCCAAGGTTTGCCTACCACTGCACTATATTGTCAAAAGTATTGGTACGCCTGCCTTTAAACGCACATGAACTTTAATGGCAACCCATCTTAGTCCGTAGGGTTCAATATTAAGGTTGGCCCACCCTTTGCAGCTATAACAGCTTCAACTGACTGGGAAGGCTGTCCACAAGGTTTAGGAGTGTGTCTATGGGAATGTTTCACCATTCTTTCAGAAGCGCATTTTTGAGGTCAGGCACTGATATTGGATGAGAAGGCTTGGCTCGCAGTCTGTGCTCTAATTCATCCCAAAGGTGTTCTATCGGGTTGAAGTCAGGACTGCGCAGACCAGTCAAGTTCCTTCACCCCAAAATCGCTCATCCACGTCTTTATGGACCTTGCTTTGTGCACTGGTGCGCAGTCAAGTTGGAACGGGAAAGGGCCATCCCCAAAATGTCTTGGGATGCTGACGCCTTAAGAATTCCTTTCACTGGAACTAAGGGGCCAAGCCCAACCCCTCAAAAACAACCCCACACCAAAATCCCCCTTCCATCAAACGATTTGGACCAGTGCACAAAGCAAGGTCCATAAAGACATGGATGAGCGAGTTTGGGGTGGAACTTGACTGGCCTGCAGAGTCCTGACCTCAACCCAATAGAACACCTTTGGGATGAATTAGAATAGAAACTAAAAGCCAGACCTTCTCGCCAACATCAGTGCCTGACCTCACAATTGCGCTTCTGGAAGAATGATCAAAAATTCCCATAGACACACTCCTAAACCTTGTGGACAGCTTTCTCAGAAGAGTTGAAGCTGGTATAGCTGCAAAGGGTGGGCCAACTATATTGAACCCTATGCACTAAGACTGGGATGCCATTAAAGTCCCACTACCTTTGATAATATAGTGTACATTCAGTGCTGGAGGTGCCAGAACTGCATTCCCCCACGTTCCCGTTAAAAAAAAAACTTAACCAGTGGCCTCATAATGGAAAGTCTCTCACAATTACGCGTTCCTCCACCCAGAGACCATAATCCCAGCTTTACACTGCAAAAAAAAACATCCTCTCAGCCAAACTGGCTTTCCCTGGAGTTTTTAAAAAAGGATTGGAGAAACCTGGGAGAACCGTATCTACTTTCCACCTGTGTCCCAGTGCTTCTTTCACAACAGAGATTTCAGCAAAACTAGTCATGCAAGCTTGCCAGATCTTCCCTGGTGGCCTCAGTGGAGTCATTTCTGTTGACCTAAAGCATGCTAGTGCTGGATATGCTGATTGTGATCAAAACTATCGACATTTAACCACTTCCCTTCTGTAGACATTTTTGCCACACATGTTAGAAATCAGCATTTTTGGCTAGAAAATTACTTAAACCTCCCAGAAAATTCTATATTTTCTGAACGCAGAGTTCCTGCAGAATAAAAATATGGTAGTTGCAATTTTTTTATGTTGCACAATATTTTGCAAATCTATATTTTCAGGAGAAAAATACACTAAAATGAATTTTAATGCACACACGAACAATATAATCTCAATTTTTGTGGTGCAGATTAGGGAATGAATGTTTAACCTTTTCAGACTCTGGACCCACTAGACACATTCAAAGAGGTGAAGTGCTAAAAAAAAGTAAGGCTCCATTCACACTTGTATGACTCCAAAGTTGCACTGACTTTGGAGTGCAACTTTGATATAACTTTGGATGGGTGAAACTTGGGTACGACTTTGGCTTTGACTAGTGATACTGGTTGCACACAAGTTGCATTGTATAACATTCAGGTACGACTTTCATGCAACTTCTGAGGGTTAACATTGAAGTCTATGGCCCGCAAGTTGCATGAAATTCAGACCAAAATAGTGCATGAACTACTTTGAAATTGCTGCATCTTTAAGTCACGCCTATATGAATGGGTATCATTGGAAAACAGGGGGAACGACTTGTCATGCAACTTTGATATTCGACCTAAGGCCCCTTTCACACTTATGTGACCTGAAAGTCTCGCCTTGAAGCAATGCCTTTGTAATCTTGAGGTCTATTTGACCTCAAGTCGCATCAAAGTCGGACAAAAGTATTGCAGAGATTACTTTGAAGTCTCTGCAACTTGAAGGCTGCATTCACACTTGTACGACACCAAAGTTGCGCCGACTGTGGAGTACAACTTTGATGAAACTTTGACAAAACTTTAAAGCAACTTTGGATGGGTGCAACTTTGATACGACTTTGGCTTTGACCAGTGATGATGGACAACTGTTGCACACAAGTTGCATTGTATAACATTCAGGTATGACTTTCATGCAACTTCTGAGGGTTAACATTGAAGTCTATGGCCCTCAAGCTGCATGAAAGTCAGACCGAAGTAGTGCATGCACAGGGCAGGCTAGATACTGAGCCATGAGGAGCAGAAAAAAAAACTGTCAAAAGACCTGAGTAACAAGGTAATAATCTCCACTGGAAGCACATGTAGCAGGAGGAAAACACAGAAAAGGAACTGGAAGACTGGGACAGAGCATAGTCACCCTTTTACAGGAAGTGCCTGAACAAGGACCTTCATGGAAAGATCAACAGTATTTTCACATTTCTAAGGTGTGTTCATTTACCTCCTGACTGGGAGTGTAATAAAGATTTGGACGTGAACTTTTGCTTCAATTCAGATGACACGGTGGATTTCTGGTCCAGCCATAAATCGATCACATTGGCTTTCTACATACTTGTGTTGACTTCTCTATAATTTGAGCGTCAACACAATCTGGTAAGCAGGACCCCCTCCTTTTTTACATTGGTGACATGTGCTTCTAGGATTCACAGCATTTGGTGTGGGAACTCTTCCAGATGCAACTGTTTTTTTTATAAGTGGGCATTCCTTTATTGGACTGATTATTGTTAATAGTGGCACTGCACCCTGCTGTTGATATATTGTTGTGGGTGTACAATCTTACCTATTGGTGCTGGCTGCCTATGTATATTCATTTGTTTCGTTTTAATATCGAGCGCAGATATTTGTTCATTTGTTATTCTAGTGTTCTCCTCGTGCTGTTGTCACACCGGCTCCCGTGCACCTGCCACTGGTCAGGACACCTCTGTGTGTCATGAGGGTCCCTTCCGCACTCGAGCTCAGACTAGGGGGCTACCCTCCAGGGTCTTAGACCGCTTCCTAACACTCCTTCTCCATCTTTTGACCAAACTCCACTGCCCCAGCTGGGCTGACCCAGAGAATTTGAGGGGGACTGCCCCCTGCCAACCCTTCTGTTCAGGATTGGTCAGGACTCTCAGAATACTCCAGACAGCTCCTCCTCACCTCCACTCCCATTTATCTAGAAGTTTCCAGCAAGTTCCAGAAGTGGGGGGAGGTCTCAAAGGCTGCCTGTGAGTCATCCAGCCCTCCCTGAGTCACTCTTCCTGACCGAGATAAAATCACACAAGCTTGGCTGCCAGTCAAGCCTGAAAAATTTTCCTACACTACAGAAAAATCTTTTAGCACACTAGAGGGCGCTACAGAGCATTGCCACCCGATCACAGGAAGTGTCTAAGCAAGAATCATTATGACAGGTCTATCAGGTATTTTATGGTTGATTTCCCTTAAAAAAATGACCCCATAGGATTCCCTCACCTTCTGGTATGGTGATAATTGTAAAAGTTTGGATTTTCCACAGTGATCACGAAATAGTAAAGATGAGTTTCTCTTGACTCGGTTAAGATATCAGCCACAAGATATCAACTACTATGCAGAACTGCAAAGCAGGAAGCAGAGTCTGCATATATAATGAGCAAATATGGCTGCCACCATGTACATAAGTTCAAAATAAATAGAGTTTTTAAAAACCTTAACACATTTATTACAATACAAGGGGCCTCTCAAAGGTTTTTTTGGCCTGACATAGAAGAAACAGTCTGGTGTCCAATAAAGTAATATTATTTTTCTACATACTCTCATCCAATGTCCACATACGTAGCCCAATGGTGATCCAGTGCTAGGATCCCTTTGAAGTTTGGTCATCCAAGAAAGTAGTCACAGCTTCAATGACATCTTCGCTGGCAAAACGAACACCAGACAGTTCCGTTTTCAGTTTTGGAAATGGGTGATAATCTGACGGTGCGGAATCTGGTGAGTATGGGTAACCAGACAAAAGCCACATGAATGGATGGCAGCCATCGCCACAGCAGATTGCATTGTCCTGATGGAACAAGACTCCCTTCTTGGAGCATACCATGCCTTTTCACCTTGATGGCATCACACAAATGATTCAAGGTTGCATAGTAGTCCCCAGTGATAGTCTGTCCTTTTTGAAGGTAATTGATGAGCAGCACACCCTCGGAATCCCAGAAGACTTTCGCCATCGCTTTGCCCGTTGATGGAACGCTCCGAGCCATCTTTGGCGTAGCGGAGGATGTATGCTCTGACTGTTTCCATTGGGATTTTCCCAGCCCAGGTTTCATCCACAGTCACAAACTGGCACAAAAGTTCCCGGGATCTCTCCTGAACAGCTGCACATTGTTCCTGGATGTCATGAGTCCTGTGCCTTTTTGGTCAGATGTTAGCAATCGTGGGACTCATTGGGCAGAAACCTTGTGCATATCAAGATTTTGGGTCAAGATGGGCTGAACTGTGGTTTTTGATATTCCTGTTATCTTAGCAATTGTCTTGATGTCAACTCAGGGATCTGCCATCACCTCATCGCGCACATGGTTAATGTTTTCTGCAGGTCTGTGCCAGGGCGGGGGTTATCTTCAAGGCCGTCCTGTCTCGCTTGAATTCTGCTGCCCACTTAACAGTGCTGTAGGATGGGGCATCCTCCCCCCAACATTGCAAGCATATCCTCACAGATGTCTGCAGTAATTGGGCACTTCTGATACAAATATTTGATACACGTCTTCACTTTTGTCATTTTCAACTCGACCACAGGGGTTGCCAACTGTTTTCACAAAAACCGTATAGCGCACATGCAATTTTTTTTTTTTTTTCTTTTCCAGCACCAAACATCTGGGAGAGGGGCTTAGTGCGGCAATAAAGTTTCATGTCTATGTGTCCTGCCTTCCATGCCAGGCCATGAACTTTTGGGACGCTCCTTGTATTAACTTCAAGCTGATTGCTGCAACAAAAAACAGAAGACAAAGACGAGTTTTTTTTTTTCTTTTTTTTTTTTTTGATCAGCCTTATCAGTCGAGGAACAACAATAATTGAGAGCTGATTGCTGTAACTCATTAACTGGCAGCACAGATGTTATTTTGTGTTTCCTTTTTGCCACATTTGCATTTCTGAATAATCAGAGCTAAATGTATGATGTAATTTAGGATTGCATATATTTTACTATTTAACAGTATGTAAATGGACATCTGCAGGGAGGGAAAGGTGGGGAATAAGGATTCGTGGCCTCAAGAAGCCGTACAGATGTTAGATAAGGCTGGCCACAGCCCAGACATTGTGGGTAATGGACAAGGCCATTCAATATCCTATTGTAACTCTTCTCAACAGACAATCAGAATTCATCTTTTTACTCCTCTGAATGTGGTAAACTAAAATCTACAACTAAACATTGTAGCAAATAAGTGTCTCCAGTTTTGGGGCAGGGTATAGAGGGGCTTAGTGCTCTTTTCCTTAGTACTAAAGGAATTGGTGGGGCTTTTTTGGGTGCAGTGCAGCTGGAGAGAACCCAAGAAGCTATGTGTACGTCCTCCCCTTTGGGGGAAGAAGTGTAGATCAGAGTTGATGGCTTCAACCCTGGAATGGGAAAAAAGAGAGGAAGCTAAAGAATTTGTATTTATAATCGTGAGTGCTGCAATGCCCCCTCCTTCCACCTTGTATGGGACTGTTCGTCAAATCTATGGAATGTTTAGAGCAGCCATCCTCAACCAGCATTCCATGAAACAGTAGGGTTTCTTCAGAGGTTGCTAGGGGTTTCCTTGAGCTGTGGCTGATTAACCTTCCATTTAATGGCGCCTGCCTATTTCTGGGTCCAACCATTCAACGCCACTTGGTAGAGTGAGTTTCATGACACCAAATATCTCTTTTGCTGTCTGTAAGAGTGGCATTTTGACCACCGCTGTTAGTGAGGCATTCTTGAGTAGAAGAAATCCAAGTTTGAGACCGCACTCAAGATAATATGATGAAATCAATAAGTTCTTTTATTCCTCATAGATAAAGCAAACAGACAGCGTACAAACAGACGTGTCGGGTTGACGCGTTTCACGATGCTGTAGATTGCTTACTCATAACCACTCATGGTTCAGCATCGTGAAACGCGTCAACCCGACACGTCTGTTTGTACATTGTCTATTTGCTTTATCTTTGAGGAATAAAAGAACTTATTGATTTCATCATATTATCTTGAGTTCGGTCTCAAACTTGGATTTCTTCTACTCTTGGATGACGGATCTGACCTGCACCAAGCTCTGAACATACACCTGAGCGGCTCTCTTTCTGTTTGTTCCAGTGAGGCATTCTTACCACTGGCCACCAATGTAAGGAGCATTTTTCCCACTGACTGCCAATGAGTTGATTTTAGCAGGGGTTCCCCAAGACCTGCACATTATTTCAAGGGTTCCTCTGAGTCAAAAAGGTTGAGAGAGACTGGTTTAGAGGCTTCCGCAAACCATGTCTTTGGAACTGTGTATTATCCCCGTTGCTGTGGACTAATTTTATACTTTAGTAATGACTTATGAATAATGAATTATCAGCAAAACTTGGCCTCTGTGTAGTGAGATTTGACAAGTGAGAACTCTTAAAGCCTAGTACACACGAGTAGAAATTCGGCCGGGAAATTTCGTCCGACGACCGATCTGCTGATTTTCGGCTTGTTAGTATGGTGCTTTCCGACAACCGACTCCAACTTTTCGGCGAAAAAATCCTGGTGTGCAGGCTATATAATTTTTGTCCGCCGTCAAAACACAGCCGATTTTCGTGCAGTCAGTACAGATTTCGACAGGGAAAAATCTAGTGAGCAAGACTGGGCATGCTCAGAGAAGAAAGAACACAAAGAAAGCAACCCAACACATGACATCACTTCTGAAGTAGAATTTTGTCGGGCGAGAAAATTCGTGTGCAGTCTAGGCACATTCCAACCAACAAAACACCACTCTGGACAAAGGACGGACGATCGGTCGGCCGATAATCATTGCGTGTGTACTAGGCTTTAGGCACATGAAGCAAAAGGTGCATGATATAGGGCTGTAACCAGCAGGGTAAAAGAGAGTAAGAAGTAACGTGCAGGACCAAAGGTGTAGTTTACTATGCAAAGGCAATACCAAGGAAAGTGTGTCCACATGAGATTAATGCAAAACTGATCAGTCTAGGAGCTGGTGGTGGCTAATTGTAGTGAAGCTCAACCTCTTGATGGTAGTTTAGAAACTCCAAGTAGTGTCACACGCCAAGTGGCCTGGGCTTCCAAGTCACACGGGCCTTAGGATGATTCTCAGAGCCATAGCTTGATCCATATAATATGCAGAGCCCCACAAGACAATATGCTCCAGGTGACCAGAGGTGTTTTCAAGAATACAGATCAGGGGGATGCAAGAAATGTGGTCCCAGGCCCACCGTACTTGTAAGTGTGGCAGACAGTGGTCTGCACTGGGCACCCAGGCCAGGAACTGGCTAAACAACCCAGCCCCTGGGTGACTAGTGTTACTCTAGGCCATTAAGTGTAGGT
This sequence comes from Pelophylax lessonae, assembly GCF_965119305.1. Lineage (NCBI taxonomy): Eukaryota > Metazoa > Chordata > Amphibia > Anura > Ranidae > Pelophylax > Pelophylax lessonae. The sequence goes on from NC_138780.1 coordinate 174,226,505, forward strand.
TGGGCCATGTTTTGCAGCTAGGGGGTGCCTGCAAGTGTGTGAAAACCTCCTAGGTCCAAACCCACCTGCGCTATCCCACCAGGAAGCTGTCACTGCATAAAGCTACTCATAGGCAGCTGAGGCATTCCCCTCCCCATATCTGCACTTATACATGGGCGGCGTATATGTGCGGCTCTGGGCAGAGACTGCCTTGGCCACTCATTATTGGCTTTGTGCAGTAAAAGCTTCCTGCTGGGGATAGCAAAGTTGGGTTTGAACTAGGATCCAAACACACCTAAGCTTAGTCCTAATACAGAGCATAGGCTTTATTGGCCAATGTCAGGCCAGAACACGGTTACCTGTGGAAGAAAACCTCAACAAGCCAGTGTAAGCAATGACACCCTCCAACATAGGACTTGCACGCAATTTTGGCAACAGGGAGCAAAGCAACAGAGAAATGCAACAAAAATAAGTATAAGGCCCCCTTCACATGGGCAAAGCTGCCGACTCATTATCTGCAGTGTATTGCTTTGTCAGCAGTGTTTGGCCCACTGTTAGTGGGCACTCAGGAGGCAATTTTTCACCTCCCACACACTTATTTAAGGATGGCTTTCACACTGATTCCCCCATTCAGTTCTGTAGGGTACATTGACAGGCAGGATCATTTGCTGAACACAACATTCCGTACTGCTTTTGCAGCACTGTGATGCACCATATCATGGCCACAATAGTGTGTAGCACCCCACAAGGTAGGTGCTAGGTAAAGTATAGTGGGTCTTGGCTGCCTAACAGCAGGGCCATGATTTTCAGCTGGGCTGTCATGCCTCCCAGGTGTGGTTGCTGAGAGGGGAGTCTCCCCACTGGCTCCATGAGCGGATTCTCATTGGGCAGCGGAGGAAACCCAATCAGAGGCACATCCAGGCCTGTATCTACCCCAGAAGGCAGATTCTGCCGCAGAGGATTCTGGGAGTGGGTATAAGTTTGAAGGGAGCGCATGACACAGCATCTTTGGCTGGAAGCAGAGTCCCAGGAGGCAGAGTACGGCTGTCTCTCCTCCTGTCAGAAGGATCGGGTATCTCGGGTGGCTTGCCTGAGAGTACAGAGAGAGCTGAGCTGAGCTGCAGAGAGGATCCGGTGTGCCGAGGATCAGCGGAGAAAGAGGGGTTCAGTTCCAGAAAAGCATTCCAAGTTCGTGAGTACTGTGAACCACCCCTAGGGATCTGCCCAGCTTAAAGGGGATCACTCCGGTGAAGGTTCCTGGGATCCAGGAGCTAGCTAGCGGTAAAGGGGGTGCCTAGTGAGAGGACCCTGAAGTGTAAAAAGGGCGCCAGTGGTTGGGCCCTGAAGAGTTAAGTGTACAGTGTGCAGTGTTAAGAGTTGCAGCAGCACAAGCAGTTACAAGGAGCTACCTCAGTCAGTGAAGGGCTGGAGGGAGTTGTTCACCGGACTTTTGAGCTAAACAGAGTGTCAAGAGTCAAGTGTCATTACAGTCCTAGATCTTCTGAGTTAACCAGTGTGTTGAAGTCGAAGTTCTAGCACAGGTCAGCAAAACAGTATCTTCAAAAGCCAGGAAACATTGTTCGGCATTCAGCTGGCGTCAAGACAGCGCTAACAGGCATTTTTCTGTACAGTGTCCCAGTTAAACCTAGTTGAGCCAGAGGAGTATCCCACTCATTCCCTTCTCCCATCCCCATTACAAAATAAACGAAACAAACCAAAGATGCCGGAATGGTCATTGTCTCCAATCTCACACTTGGGTATTCAACTTAAATGTGTTGGAAGTGTTACCGGTAACAATGGCAGAACCATATCAGGCCCAATGCCTGGAAAACCTGCTACAAGTGTATATAGGGTCATCCAGTGACCATTGCCAGGTTTTGACAGGCAGCTGAGGCGTGTAGAAAATGCGTCTCAACATGCACTTCCATCTGTGTTTTGTTTTTTTTTTGCACTTTTCCAATGTGCTGCCTATGCGTGACCAATGCGCCAAGGTAGCTCACATTTTTCGTGGGCCGAGCTTACGTGGTTTGCGACACATTTTGGCGCATTTGTATTGCGTTTGTTGTGCCTCTGTTAACTGCATTTGGGGGTACTATTAATAATTAACAGCGCTGCAAGCGTGACGAACGTTTGTAGCCGGTTTCTGAATTGAGCACCAAACATGTGTTCCTGTACGTTTTTGATGCACGCTTAGGAAACACGAAATTGTGACAGTCTCTGTAAGGCTAAATAAGATAACTCTGAGTAAGTGTCATCTATGTGTTGATGTTGAATTGTAGAATAAAGAGGCGGGGCAGTGGCACCAGATCTGCAGACTTCAGAAAAGGTGTTGCTTTGCAGCCAGGTCTGCTGTTAGAAATCATGGGACCCCATACGGCCTCCCCCAACCAGGGCCATCTTACCGAATGGGCACGCTATCCAGCCCCAGTCATGCATTAGTCCCGATTCCCATGTGCATCCCACTGCCGAACTTAGCAGGTGGCAAGCGCCTCCACGGGAACAGGCATACACAGGACAGTTGAGTCTGACTCCCGTCCGTGTGTTCACCGGACCCAGTCGCCAAACTTGGAAGCTGTCATTAGCCTGGCACTGCTGTACCAACAAATATCACCTTATCGATAATTTGCATTTTTATTCTCGTGGGTGATTGTGTAGGCGGGGCCCCAGTGCACTGCATTGCCCGGGGCCCTTTAATGCTCTTAAGATGGCACTGCCCCCAACCCCCCCGAGGAGAAGCAGAACAACAGCACTGACTTTTAACCGCCTTCGCCCCGAAAAGGAAAAAAAAATCCTCCTCTGTTGCTGTGATGGGGCTCAGGGAAATGTAATTTAAGTTCTGGTAAGCAAGTAGGATCGGGGGAGTGGTCTAGTAAAGTCAATGTGTTCTTTCAGGAAGAAATGAACAATAAAGCTATCCTATGCCCCCTGTTTAACTGATGAGGCTTGGGCCCAGTACCACAGGACCAGTTGCACAGTACTGCCTTATCAGCGGCCCCGTTTGCAGCCGTACAGCAAAGAGATGAATAGATCATGTAGTGTATGTGAATTACTTTACAAACCTTTCAGCATAAAAAATTTACTTTCATTTGTGCATTTAGCTGATTGACTGGACGTGCCCTTTAACTATACTGCATGATTTACAAACATTGAAGCTGGAAGCTGAAAATATAACTGCGCGTGTGTGGGCTGGGGGGGGGGGGGGGGGGGCAAGCGGTCTACCATTTGCAAAAAAAAAAGTCTCCTTTTTCTTTCCAATTCTGCAATAATTAAGCTGTTGTTTTTCTCATATTATTCGCTAAGTAAATATTTCCTTGGTACTGCACATTCTGTTGAATTTATTGGAGAGGGGCTTTGTATACACCCAGCAGAACAGTGTACAGTTTTGGCTTGTGACATTCAGGGCTTGATGTTTTATAAACCGAATGTAAAATATGGCTGGAGGAGTGCATCTGGAAAAAAAAAAATCAGTTTTTACAATTACAAATTCCATCTAGGGATAGGAAATTAATTAATGTAAACCTGACACTAAGCTTATGTAGCCTGGAGCGGACTACAGTTATCTGACACTGCAGAATTATTCTCTGCTGTCTGACTGTCTCTGCGCTCCCCTAGTGTTGGTCTTAGATCTTCATATATCATACTTCTGAGACTGGAAGAGAGCATTGTAGGAATGGTAGTCTCCTGAAAGGTATTACTGCACTGCTGAACTGTTTGTAGACTACACCTCCCAGCAGGCCATTCCCTCCAGGGGAGAATTGTGGGAAAGACTATAAAGGGATCGGTTGACCAGGCCCACGCTCTCTTGCTTCACGGGATCCATCGTGTGTGCATCGGTCTGCCGCAGAGAGAGAGAGGACTGTGGCCTACTGCACGCCACCCATCTGTAGACTTAGCCCAGGAGGGATGGACAGCACACGCTACATCGTGGACATTCCTTCAGCATCACTGATCATGTCAGAGTCAGTAGGACTCACTGAATCAGCAGACCACAGCCGTCTCAGGGTCTCAAAGCATGGAGAGTTGACTTTGCTTGTCCTTCCAGGAGTTATAAGAGGGTCAACAGGCTTGGTGAGAGAGTACCTGCTCAAAGTCCAATTATCAATTGCTACAACATCTCTTGAATACTGTATACAGACACTTTACATTTTGGATCAGTTAGTGGATCATCATTAATCGGAATCAGCTGTCTAGCATTGCCTGTCTCACACTGTGCTGCAGTTGGGAATCATTTGTTCTTTGAGCTCCAAGTGCCGGTGAAGATAATAGCAAGGCCTTGCATTTTGAACATTGCTATTTTATTGCTTTTAAAGGGGACATACTACTGGTATCTAGATTGCCTCATCTCTCATTAGGACACAGGTACTGTAGGCCAGCCTGGGGTTCCCCTTTTGTAGGACATATACCAATACATAGCTCTCTGAGATATTAATTTACATACTGTCTGATATTGTGTGTATTACTGTTATTTGCTTGTTACTATAACTGATTATTTAACTGTTCTCTTAGTATTATTTCAGCTGAGTCCTGGTGATTTACCTAGGACCTGGTTGATAAATACCTCTTTTAAGCCTTCCTTTTTTAGTAAACCTAAGAGTTAAAACAGATTTGCATTGTCAATATCAAAGGATCCTGCAAGCTACTACGACCAACACTATTTCAATCAAGCCATCTGCAAGCACTGATCACATCTCATACTAAAGTGTATAGTGCCATAATAAAACAACTGCTAAAACCTCAGTTGTGACAAATGTGTACTATACTTTAAATAACGTAAATTATTAATACTTGTAATATAATCAGATGCTTCTTTAAAAACAAAGTCCACAACTATGCAAATTTTATGTAAATATATTGTGATGATCCTTCTCCTTTTGTGCAGTTAAATGAGCACATCCATGTGCCACACGATGAGTGCTCCCTCCTTAAAGTTGGGTTCTCACCTTAAATGATGTGACCTTGTACCTAGACTCGGTCTAATACGCCTTTTTGCCTCTCCCCGGCCTGGGCATAAGCATCCAGTTAGCCCCAATACGTACTGCTTGTCTCCTCACTCCACTCCTCAACAGTACCGTTGCAATGTCACATATGAAGAAATAATTCAATAGTGCTTATACCCTTAAAAGCATATCTTTATTAAAAACAATTGTGTGGGTACTCACATTTTGCTGGTGCTTCCAGTGCACCCCACTAAACATGCAAAATATTCGTGCCTGCAAGCCATCAGTCCACACTCTGGAAGCTGGTTCTACCTAGCCACCGGGTGCAGTCACTGTCCTTCCCCCTCCCCTACCCCTGATGAAGACATGTGACCCTGTGTCGATACGCGTAGGGGAGGGGGCAAGGACAGTGACAGCACCCAGCGGCTAGGCAGAACAAGCTCCCAGGAGTGTAGACAGGCGGCTTGCAGGCACGAATTAAACTGCTTTTGGAGGATATTGTATGTTTACTGACTGGTGCGCTTGAAGCACCAGCAAAATGTGAGTACCTACACTATTGTTTTTAATAAAGATATGTTTTTAAGGGTATAAGCACTATTGAATTATTTCTTCGTATGCGGCATTGCAACGATACTGTGGAGGAGTGGAGTGAGAAGATAAGAAGTACCTATTGGGGCTAACTGGATGCTCATTCCCAGGCCGGGGAGAGACAAAAAGGCGTTAAGAATAAGGATGATCGAACTTTTGAAAAGTTCGGTTCGGCCAGAACATCCTAACTTCGCGAAAGTTCGGCCCGGATTTCAGAACCCCATTGAAATCAATGGGACCCGAACTTCGGTTATCAAAAAACACCATTTTTAAGCCCTAAAACCCAATAAATGCCCCTAAAAAGTCCCTAGGGTTCTGGGTCATGCCCCATTAACTATTAATCACACAAAAAAAAGTTCTTAAAAATTGTCATTTTTGATAAAAAAAGCCAATTATTGAAAAAAAAAAAAAAAAGAGAGAGATTTTTTGATTTTGACTTTGGATTTAGTATCTGGGGGGTCTAAAAAGTGTACATGTGAAGTTTCAGCTCTGTAGCATGTCCAGAACCATAAAAAAAAAAGATTGTTTGTATTAGAAAACTTTCAGCACAGGAGGTTGGCTTTGCTGCTGTAACACCTTGCCGGTTTAATGGCAGGCATTTTTTGGGTTCTTTGCAGTCAGGAAAAACATCTGAACTTGTGTATAGTGGTACTGTGCACAAGTTCTGATGTTTTGCCTGCCTCCAAAAACTCCCAAAAAATGCCAGCAAAAACACACCTGGGCATTTTTTTTTTTTTGACGCTAGCATTTTTTTTGGCATTTTTTGGGGTTCTTTTGAGGCAGGCAAAACATCTGAACTTGTGTATAGTGGTATATATACACACATAATTATATGTATATAGACACCTAGCCATATATAGGTGTGATAGTAGCAGAAATATATTACTGTAAATGATTTCATTAGCGCTGCTACTATCACACCTATATATGTCTAGGGGTATATATACAGACATATATGTGTATATATACCCCCTATACACATGTTCAGATGTCATGTCTGACATCAAACATGTCCTCAAAAAAGCACTGGCAGTGGCAGCCCCTGCAGCATAAAAAATGCTTGGCTGGTGAGAAGCCATATTCCTGTCCCGAAGCAACTCAGAGAAATGATCATTTCTCTATAGCGGTCACCCTGCTATGGAAGGGTTTTATCACCCTTCCATAGCAGTCACTGTCAGTTAACCCTACACTACACTACGGTCCCTTTACACTTAACACTTTCCCTACAGAAACTAAATTTTTGAAGCTAGCTTAAGTGTAAAGGAGCACTCTAACTACACTAGATATCTCTTTCCTCACACTAATAAATGCTAAATGACACTTTTAAAGTAAAATTAACAGAACTGCTTCCACTCTCTTCCATGTCCAGTATAACAATGCTAGGAATATGGCGGGGGCGATCTTATATACTGGGGGGCGTATTTACTAATGATTGGTCTAGGGACCCCCTAGTCACTCCAATCACATTCCTAGCATTGTCCTGCCCCCTCAATTGGCTTTTGCTAATGGTTCTGGTCCAATCACGGGCTTTTAAAGCCCATTTCCTGAACCATTGCATTTTGGTCGGTTCTGGTTGCTGAATTCCGAACTTTTTGGGCAAAAAGTTCTAAATTCGGCCGAACCTCGAACACCCAATGTTCGGGCCGAACCGATGGTCGACCCGAACCGTTCGATCATCCCTAGTTAAGAAGTGTCTGATTATATCTTATATCACAAGTATTAATAATTCACATGGTATTTATAATATAGTACACATTTGTTACAACTGAGGTTTTAGCAGTTGTTGTTAGTCATTAATTTTTGATTGTTTTATGATATTATTTAGCGCAGCACTAAGGTTTGTTTTATTATGGCACTATACACTTTAGTATGAGATTTGCATTGTCAGTGTGTCATTTAAGGGTATACACAACATGTCTGAACCTAGAGTGTCAGGTGGGCTGGACAGTTCACAAGGTCAAAGCGGCACAGAAGAAAATGCAACTAACAGCAACCCTCAAGGGGGGCAGTGCTACATTTGGGGGCTTGTCCAGGATGTTTTTTGCTACTGCAGACCCTAGTCAGCCCAGTCATGAGCCATTGAGAGAGAAAGAGATGGATCCAGTTGCTGCAGCTGCCTGGGGGAGGACTCAAGGAGCTTGGATGGAGTGAAGCACTGTTCTAGAGATCTCAGGAAGTTAGTGTACAGAGAAGGAGATCCAACAGTGGGTGAGGGCCTTAGTGCCAGAGCAGAGGGCCTACATCTTGGATGTAAAGGCAGAGTTTACTCTGGACTATGTGTGGGTGCTGATGGAGTGGCAAGAAGATATACCTGCCTGTTTCTTTGAAGAAGAACTATCCTTGACTGAAGAGGTAATTGCTTCGGTGGTCCCATTGCAAGAGAGGGAAGAGACTACAGAGGGGCTATCACCACCGCAAGCCAGTGCGGGGACAATGGGACCAGTTGGTTCAGACTCATGTGGGGCCGGTGCCCCCCCTGTTTCGCTCGTATGGACATGAGCCGGCTGGTTGAGAGTTTGGTGAAGAATGGCTCCGGCAATGCAAACCCAGAATATAGGAAACTCCAGTTCTTCTCAGGGCAATTGCTGACTTTGGCTGGAGAAGAGGAATTCAAGACATCGATGAGTCAGGCCACTCAGGCAGTAGAAGAATAGAGTGTGCCAGAGGCTGGGAAGCAAAGGCGGCCTTTTTGAGCACCTCAGAGGTCCAGCGGCCGAAGTGATCCGTAATTGGCAGATGGGAAAGAGACTGTGTAGCTATGAATTACATAGAAGCTTTGTATGCTGTTTTTGGAAAGGTAGAGAAGACCCCGGATCTTTTGTACAAGTTCAACCACACCCACCAACAAAGAGGTTAGAAACTGTCTGAATACATTTCTCAAGTGGATAGGATGTTACACCAGATCATCCTCGAGGGGCATAGATTCCAAGGATGCTGACCAGGCTCGACTGGATCGGGTATTGCAAGGGGCAAGTCGAAATAATCCTATTGTATTGAAGGTACTGCTAAAAGGAGCACGGACGGTCCCTACTTGCCGTGAACGAATTAGAGAAATAAGGGAGGCGGAAGCTTTGTTGGAAGAGAAGAGTCAAGGGGCAAGAGAGTTGGTTGTAGGAGGGGGGGAAGAAAGCTTCTGCCTGTGTTGTCCATGCAGAACCTTGTTTCTCAGATGAGGGTAGCGAGACCATAGAACACCTTTGGGATGAATTAGAGCGGAGACTGCGAGCCAGGCCATCTCGTCAAAGATCATTGCCTGACCTCACAAATGTGCTTCTGGAAGAATGGTCAAACATTCCCATAGACACACCCCTAAACCTTGTGGACAGCCTTCCCAGAATAGTTATAGCTGCAAAGGGTGGGCCAACTCAATATTGAACCCTATGGACTAAGACTGGGGTGCCATTAAAGTTAATGTGCGTGTAAAGGCAGGCAACCCAATACTTTTGACAATATAGTGTACATAAGGCTATGAATTTCCTGTTTGACTAATGGAACCAGCGCTGTCACATGGAGTAAACGACATGGAGCATGGACTTACTCGTCCATACTCATCCGTATCTCTTCTGGCTCCTGGTGCTGGACATAGCAGCGTAAGGGAAAAAAATGATTGGCTATTATGCTCAAAGAAAAGTTTACTTTAAGTGTCACTAAAGAAACATGGGAGTCACTATTGCCTAATTCTTTTTTGAGGGTGGAACTCAGCCCAAACTTTTTTCTCCAGTTCCTGTGTTCCCATATGGGAAATTCCCCCTCACTTCTTGCAACAACAAAAAGTGAATGGAAATACCACCCTTCAAGAGGGCATCTGAACAAGGTAGAAGATTTCCCCTCTGCTTCTTTCTATTGCACTGACAACTATAAAATTTTGGATTTCCCCTCTTTTTAGGTCAATGGTCACCAGGACAAATTTAAAGGGGTAAATCTCCCCAGTGGGATACAAAGATGGCAATAAAAAGTTGAGAGAATTTTTCAATTTCCTGCTTTAGCCACAAGAAATAAAGAAAGTTTTTTTGTCTTTAAATATAACTTATGGTATAGAATTGGACCCGATGAGGTCATGGGGAGTTCTCCAGAAGAAATACAGTAAAGGATTCGGAGGAAGGACAATGCAGAAAGAATGTCAAGGTTCTGGATATAGATAGCGAAGGTATATCTCTTTTCAAACAAACATGATTATAGTGCAATCCGGTAGGTATTGACATTTTCCAGTGGTTATTCCCCAGTGCTTGGGATGCTGATCCAACAACTTATAGTTGTGTCGTATATCTGCATAGCAGTATCTTCCTCCAACACTGCTGACTCCTCTAGTAGAGGGAAGCTGGCTGTGACCTTGGCTTCTATACCATAAACGGCTCCTTATGGTTTTATAACGCTATAGCAAAAGTAGAATTTTTTAAAATTTTTTCACTTTTTTAATGATTTTTGCAGAAAGGCATTACAGTCCATTTAGCATGGTTTTCTATGGGACATTTTCACATCTATGCTTCTTTCAGCAGCTGTGTTTTTGGAAAGGGTCAGTGAATTTTTTAAAAGCAAAATGGTGCATTTTTGGTTCACTAGACTTCAATGGAGAAAAGCATGCAGAAAAGAATGTAGTGCGGATTTGCAGCGATTTTTTTTTTTTTACGGCGATTCGCGTTTTTTTAACCACTTTACCTCTGGAAGATTTACCCCTTTTCATCACCAGGCCATTTTTTTTTACGATATAACACTGTATTACTTTAACTTTTTTTTCCCCACAAATAGAGCTTTTTTTTGTGGTATTTGATCCCCTCTTCGTTTTTTTTTTTTTTTTGGAAAAAAAAAAGACCGACAATTTAAAAAAAAAAAAAAAACATTTTTTACTTTTTGCTATAAAACATATAAAAATATATTTAAAGGCTGCGCTGATGTGAAAATAAAGCTGCAACCAAAGGTCCAAATACCTGATTTGGAATAATGAAAATGAAAAAATGGTATAAAACATATCCTTTTGAAAAAAATCAAAATTTCTTCATCATTTTAGGCCAATATGTAGTCTGCTACATATTTTTGGTTAAAAAAAAAAATCCCAATAAGCGTATATTGATTGGTCTGTGCAAAAGTTTATAGCGTCTACAAACTATGGGACATTTTCATATATTCATTACCAAAAATATGTAGCAGAATACATATTGGCCTAAAATGATGAAGAAATTTAGATTTTTTTCAAAAGGATATGTTTTATACCATTTTTTCATTTTCATTATTCCAAATCAGGTATGTTATATATTTCTTTTTATTTAATTTTTTTTACTAGTAATGGCAGAAATCAGCGACTTATAGTGGGACTGCGATATTGCGGTGGACAATTGGACACTGACACTTTTGACACTTTTTGGGGACCAGTAGTGACACTAATAGTGATCAAAAGTATGCACCGTCACTGTACTAATGACACTGGCTGGGAAGGGGTCAAACATCCGAGGTGATCAAAGGTTTAAATGTGTGCCTAGCCTGTGTTTTTGTGTACTGTGGAGGAGATACCCCTCCAGGTCTGCCCCACAAACAGAGCCCTCCAGCGGTCCCAACTCCCCTGATACCCGGCGCCCCGGCTTCCACCCGGTTAACCCAGTCTTTTTTAGATCTGCTTCCTGTCCTGATTGGCCGGGACGAGAAGCCAGAAAGCGATGGCCACTATTAATTCTCTAGTATCACAAGTGGGAGGGTTTGTTCCAAAATCTTTTACAAGCCAATCAGGCTCTAATCACGTGCTTGTAAGAAAGATAGACCTCATAAAAAGCTATTAGTCCGGCGCCCCGCATGCAAACTAGGGGGCAGCGCCCCTGCACCCCTTATAGACCAGCCGCCCCTGACGGTGAGTATACCAAGCATGCTTTACTGCATACATACATAGACTGATTTTACTGTTGTGTGTTTAGTAACACTTTTAGTGCAAATAATGCATTAAGGTAAAAAAATAAAAACCTTTTGCCTTTCCAAAAAAAAAAAAATGCGTTGTTTTGCTATTACAGCCAATCAAATTCCAGCTGCTTTTTTCCTGGTATGCGATAAAAGATGAAAAAATGCCCTTTATTTAATACTAAGATCTAACCATGCAGGATTACACCGCTACGCTTTTTTTTACATAGCGACTGGTGAATTTATTATGCCAGTTTTTAAAAATGAATTGGTCAGAAGCTCTCAAAGGACTAAAGAAGAGAAAATGGAATACGTAAATCCCCCGGAGAAAGTCCTGGAGCCTCTTATAGTCATCTTCGATAATCAGTGGGGCATAAACACTCCCACAGGAAATCTTTCGATACACTTAATTGGATAATGAGGCAATATCCTAGAAAAGGGCCCATCTGCCACGGCAGATTCCCTGGCAATTAAAACATAAACTAAAAGGGCTTGTTTCACACTTGGCTTGTCTAACTTTGACGTCCTCCCATAGTACAATATGGCAATCTGGTGTTACAGGCTCGCTGGAAAATAAAAACTCCAATTTGTAAAGGACAAATTCTGCCGTGATAGTGGAGTAAAAAGTCCGTACAATGTTTACTGGCCACACTTTCTGTAGTAGACGGTACAGTGGAAACCATTTTCATTGCGTTTGGAAATTTTTGAATAGGTTTAAATGTGGAAAAAAAGGCTTCTCCTTCAAAATAAGTTGCGAAATAAAGACGCACAGCCTTTTTTAAACAGAACCTGTGGATTTAAATTTAAAACAATAACGCTGCGCCAAAGTGAAAACCCCCGAAAAAATTAGTGAATGAAATCGTACAATGATCCAATAGAATGGATGATACTGTGAGTGGTAAATCGATTAAATAAATTGTGCAAAAGTGAGTGCAATAAATAAATCACGATAATCGAATCACACTGTGAGTAAAATAATCACAATAATTTAAATAATATAGCAAAATGCATGAATGCAAAAAATGGTGAAATAAGTCCCAAAAAAGTCCTCAATAACAGGACATGGGTGCTGCAAATATCCCCATCAAATATCCAGTGCTGTGCTCATGCAATAGAAATGGTGCTTCACTCCACTCATTGGGTGCTCCAAGTGACTAGTGCTCTTTAAAGCGGAGTTCCACCCTCATTTTCATCTTAACCACTTAAGCCCCGGAAGATTTTACCCCCTTCCTGACCAGGGGGTTTTTTGCGATTTTTTTTTTTTTTTTTTCTTACTGTGTGAATTTAACGGACAATTGCGCGGTCGTGCGACGCTGTACCTAAACGAATTTGAAGTCCTTTTTTTCCCCACAAACAGAGCTTTCTTTTGGTGGTATTTGATCACCTGTGCGACTTTTTGATCATGCGCTATAAACAAAAAAAAGAGCGTCAATTTTGCAAAAATAATATTTTTCACATTTTTTTATATGAAATTCCCAAAAAAATAAAAATGTAAAAATCAAAATTATTTAACATTTTAAACCAATTTGTTTTATGCTACATATGTTTGGTAAAAAAAATCACAAAAAGTGTATTTTGATTGGTTTGCGCAAAAGTTTATCGCGTTTACGAACAAAGGGAAAGATTTTTGTCATTTTTGGTGTTTTTTTTTTTTTTTAACGAGTAATGGCGACGATCTGCAATTTTTTTTTTTTTATTTTTTTTTGCGGGACTGCGACATTGCGGCGGACAGATCGGACCCTTGACTGACATTTTTGACACTTTTGGGGTTACCAATGACATTACTACAGTAATCAGTGCTATACATATGCACTGTTACTGTAAAAATTACACTGGCAGGGAAGGGGTTAACTGTTTTGGAGAGGGAGGGGTTAAGTGTGTCCTAGGGGCGTGTTTCTAACTGTGATGGGACATGGCTACTAGTGTAAAAACAGAGATACATAGTAGAACCGTCTGATCTCCATTTTTACACAGGGGAGAATGACAGGCGGCTTGTTTACATTAGCCGCCTGCCTTTCTCCCTCTCCACTGACGATCAGCGAGTGACCGGCGGACATCGGATCCGCCGGTCACATGCACGGACTTCCTAGGGAACGAGCTGGGGGGGGCGCGCGCCTCAGCGGGCGCGCACTCGCCCACTATTGGCTCACAAGCTGGTGACAGGCTAGTGATGTACCGGTACGTCACTTTGCCTGGCCGGGGCTGACCGCCGCAGTATATGTACTTGCGGCGGTCGGCAAGTGGTTAACGGATTCCAGTAGAGATATGCATTTTAAAAATGAATTGGGCAATAATTTATTTTTTTTTTTTTGGATCACTTACCTTATTTTAGAAGATTCTTTGTCCCACTTCCTTCTTCTGCGGCCGTGGCCCCGGACGTTACTACCAGATTGGATTGCCTCCTGGGAGATGTGTGTCATCAATCCCAGGAGGCAATGGGCATGCTCCTCTGATTGGCAATCGCAATCTACAGCGCATGTACGAGATTGCGATCGGCATTCTGGGTAGCCAGAAACCAGGAAGAGGGACACAGCGGAGGACACAGCGGCTTCAGACGCCCACACCGGGGATGTCCGCACTCTGCAGTCAATTTTTAAAGGTAAGATATTATCTACATTCAAATACTGTACTGTAATGTGGGAATAGTGTGACTGTAATTGGCGATATGTTAGGATTAGAGGGGTATTTTTATCTTAAAATTGTATTTTTGGCCGGAACTCCACTTTAAGCAGCTCACCTTAAACACAGACCCATAAAGAGTCATAAACACATAAGTGGTACACCGGTATCCTGCATATCACTCCTCTCCAGGGCTCCAACCTCCGCTAAAAAAGCATCCGGGTCCCGAACACACTCAAAGAAAGGGGAGAAGGATCTAATGCTCTCTATTTATCTTATATTGAAAAGCATAAAATGACAGGGCACTTACAGACATGGCACTTCAGGCAGTGCAGGGTACACAGGCTCACAGCGTAATGAATCCGGACCGTCCTAGGTCTGACGTAAACGAGTAGGCTCCTCCCCCATACGCGTTGCGTCAATGACTTCGTCAGCAGGGGTCAATCTATGGATTTTTTGCAAATTGAAATTGAAATTGAAATGCATTCTGTGCAAATGGGGTAAAACTGAATGTGCTGAGGCTGTATTTTCTGCAATTCGAGTGCAGAAAATAACAAATTGTGGCCTCTAGATGGCACCAAGGATCCTATTTTATTTATTTTTTTTATTCAGGGATTTTTATCTCTGTCAAGTGGCCATAATGCTATATGGCCACTAGATGGTGCTATCACTGTAAAAAAAAAAAGTATGCTACTCAGCGCCATCTACTGGCTTCAGCTTCTTTCTTTTTTTTCTGTACTCACACATTCAAATTTCAGAGAACACAGCCTGAGAACATTCATTGCCCTGTTCAAACAGAACAAGCTTACATGCAGTTTTGGTGGGTGAACAACCTATGGACGTTTTTTGTCTCACTTCTATCTCAAATCCCAAAAAGACGGGTTTATTCCCTATTTTGGGAGAGTGGATAGAGCCATAGAAATTATTTTTTTCTTCCATTTGACCAACTGTACATCCATAACCGGCTATAAATAGCAAAGATAGAGCCTAATATTATATTTATTCCAAACTGCATACAGCTGTTTGAGGCTTGCTGGCCATCATCAATCCAGTATATGGAAACCATGGATTGAATTGCATATGGCTTGGGGAGCAAAAGGTAAAAGCCGAAAATAGGTTAAAATTTTGTTTCCATTCTTTGGTGAACTGTGTAACACTGTCTCTCCTTTTTGTAATGCCTGCACATCATATGTATAGAGATCATAGATACTGTATTTTTTAGAGCTATATCTATAGCTAAACCATGTATACTAACCCTAGACAGTAAACCCCAACTGAATAACATTTCATTTGCTAAAGCACTGGGTATCATACACACTTACCTTTTTATTTATTTATTTTTTTAAATTAAAATATTTTCTGTTTTTTATTTTTTATCTATGTTGCACCTCAGGTGCTGCTGATACCTGCTGTGTTTTTTTTTTTTTTGCAGCCCATAGTAATGGCTGTAAGCAGGAATAACGGAGAGCTTGTGTAAACGTGCACACAAGTATAAATCCCTGAACGTGTCCTTTGTACTAAAAAAGGGGGGGGGGGGGGGATTTACTACAACTGGAGAGTGCAAAATCTGGTGCAGCTCTGCATAGAAACCAATCAGCTTCCAGGTTTTATTGCCAAAGCTTAACTGAACAAGCTGAGGTTAGAAGCTGATTGGCTCCCATGCACAGCTGCACCAGATTCTGAGTGCTCCAGTTTTAGTAAATCTCCTCCACTGTATAGCTGCGTATTACTATGATGGCTGTATGCTGCGGCCGTCTCTCTGGGGCGTAGAAATACACCCACAATTTACATTGGATGCTTGAAAGCATCTGTGTGCATGAGTCATAAGAGAAAACTGGCATATTCTCGTTGCTATAGTAACCACGGTTGTTAGAACTAGGATGCATTACAATATATACAGTGTACATGATGTGTATGTATATGTGTGTGTATGTATGTATGTATGTATATATATATAATAAAACCTTGGATTGCAAGCATAATTCATTCTGGAAACATGCTTGTAATCCAAAGCACTCTTATATCAAAGCAAATTTCCCCATAAGAAATAATGGAAACTCAGATGATTCGTTCCACAAGTCCTTCAGTTTATAGTCTATATACAAAGATTATAGCAATGTGATAGGTTGTGTAACCATAAAATGTCCATCCACAATATGCAGCCTTCCCAAGGGGATTTGAAGCAAAATCTAGCAGAGCTACAGAATCTAAGAGAGATGAGAGGAGCCTCTAAATGTAGCAATATGGTTACATTTAATGAAGGTTCAACATTTAGCAACTCACATGGTTGATGATTAAAATAGGCACATCTAAGTATGCAGGCATCTGGGGTAAAGCTGTCCACATAGACCATCCTCTGAACCACCGGCTCTCACCACTGTCAGTCTGCAATCGTGACCGGGAAGAATAGCCTGCAGTAGAGTGATCTGAAAGTGAGGCTTTGAATCTCTCGTGGAGTGCAGCGGGGAAGGGAGGATGAAGATGGCTGTACAGAGGACGGTCTATGTGGACAGCTTTACCCCGGATGCCTGCATACTTAGATGTGCCTGTTTTAATCATCAACCATGTGAGTTGCTAAATATTGAACCTTCATTAAATGTAACCATATTGCTACACTTTAGAGGCTCCTCTCTTCTTTTTTATACATGACGCTACTTGTATATCAAGACATCGCTTGCATATCAAGTCAAAATTTATTTAAAAAATTTGCTTGTCTTGCAAAGCCCTATCAAACCAAGTTACTCTCAAACCAAGGTTTTACTGTGTGTGTGTGTGTGTATATATATATATATATATATATATATATATATATATATATATATATATATATATATATACAGTAAAACCTTGGTTTGAGAGTAACTTGGTTCAAGAGCGCTTTGCAAGGCAAGCAAAATTTCCAAATAAATTTTGACTTGATATACAAGCGATGTCTTGATATACAAGTAGCCTCAAGTCACAGCTGAGTATAAAAGAGAAGAGAGGCGCCTTTAAGTGTAGCAATATGGTTACATTTAATGAAGGTACAACATTTAGAAACTCACATGGTTGATGATTGGAACAGGCACATCTAAGGATGGAGGCATCCGGGGTAAAGCTGTCCACATAGGACCATCCTCCGCACCATCATCTATGTCATCCTTTCCATTGCTGCCCCTCGCTTTCAGATCGCTTTACTGCAGGGTGGTCTTCCCAGTCAGGATTACAGATTGGCAGCCGGCGGTGCAGAAGATGGTCTATGTGGACAGCTTTACCCCGGATGCCTGCATACTTAGATGTGCCTGTTTTATTCATCAGCCATGTGAGTTGCTAAATGTTGTACCTTCATTAAATGGAACCATATTGCTACACTTAGAGGTGCCTCTCTTCTCTTTGATACTCTGTAGCTCCTGCTGGATTTTGATTCCAATCCCCTTGTGGAAGCGGCTATTTGTGGCTGGACATTTTATGGTTACACAACCTATCGCAATGCTATAATCTTTTTATATGGACTATAAACTGAAGGACTTATGAATAAATGGTTGTGGAACGAATCATCTGAGTTTCCATTATTTCTTATGGGGAAATTCGCTTTGATATAAGAGTGCTTTGGATTACAAGCATGCTTCCGGAACGAATTATGCTCGCAATCCAAGGTTTTACTGTATATATATATATATATATATATATATATATATATAATTATATTTATATACAGTGCCTTTGCGAAAAGTATTCGGCCCCCTTGAACTTTGCGACTTTTTGCCACATTTCAGGCTTCAAACATAAAGATATAAAACTGTAAATTTTTTGTGAAGAATCAACAACAAGTGGGACACAATCATGAAGTGGAACGATATTTATTGGATATTTCAAACTTTGTTAACAAATAAAAAACTGAAAAATGGGCCTGCAAAATTATTCAGCCCCTTTACTTTCAGTGCAGCAAACTCTCTCCAGAAGTTCAGTGAGGATCTCTGAATGATCCAATGTTGACCTAAATGACTAATGATGATAAATAGAATCCACCTGTGTGTAATCAAGTCTCCGTATAAATGCACCTGCACTGTGATAGTCTCAGAGGTCCGTTTAAAGCACAGAGAGCATCATGAAGAACAAGGAACACACCAGGCAGGTCCGAGATACTTAAAAGACAGGAAAGGAGGCGCAAACACCTAGTGCATTACCCGTGGTACTGTATAAAATGTTTTAATAAAAATGCCAAATGCATACTCACAAACATGCAGAAATAAAATCGTGTAACAATTTCCTGTCACACGTGTGCTGGAACATGTCCTTTATGATGTGACCCTAACGCGTTTCGGGAGTCAAGCCCCCTTCTTCAGAGCTCATTTTTATTATAAAATTTTTTACAGTACCACGGGTAATGCACTAGGTGTTTGCGCCTCCTTTCCTTTCTTTTATGTACCCGATTTGGAGTTCCCTGCCTGAGGAGAGCAGCGCGCCAGTCTTCCCCTTCGAAGTGAGCGCTTGGCTGAATTATTTGTTTGGAGTATTGCAGGTCCGAGATACTGTTGTGGAGAAGTTTAAAGCCGGATTTGGATACAAAAAGATTTCCCAAGCTTTAAACATCCCAAGGAGCACTGTGCAAGCGATAATATTGAAATGGAATGAGTATCAGACCACTGCAAATCTACGAAGACCTGGCCGTCCCTCTAAACTTTCATCTCATACAAGGAGAAGACTGATCAGAGATGCAGCCAAGAGGCCCATGATCACTCTGGATGAACTGCAGAGATCTACAGCTGAGGTGGGAGACTCTGTCCATAGGACAACAATCAGTCGTATACTGCACAAATCTGGCCTTTATGGAAGAGTGGCAAGAAGAAAGCCATTTCTTAAAGATATCCATAAAAAGGGTTGTTTAAAGTTTGCCACAAGCCACCTGGGAGACACCAAACATGTGGAAGAAGGTGCTCTGGTCAGATGAAACCAAAATCAAACTTTTTGGCAACAATGCAAAACGTTATGTTTGGCGTAAAAGCAACACAGCTCCTCACCCTGAACACACCATCCCCACTGTCAAACATGGTGGTGACAGCAGTGGCGTCGGCAGGGGGGGGCTGACAGGGGCTATAGCCCCGAGTGGGCCCCCAAAAAGCCCCGAGTCTCGTGTGGATTATTTATTATTATTAGCCCCGAGTGTCACTGGTCCTCCTCCTTCTCTTCCTTGAGCCTCTACTTCCTGGCCTGCCCCCATCACACTGGTTGCTAGTATAGCCTGCCGCTCGGCGTCTAGCAACCAGTGATGTCACTCGTCACGTGACAGCAGCAGGAGAGGCTCCCTGTGTTCAGAGCGGAGAAGGATTTCGAATTCCTCCTCCGCGCCTAGAATTAGCTCCGCCTCCACCCACCTCTCTCCTCTCTGGGCGGCAGCACAGACAGTGACAGGCTAGCCGGCCGGGTGTCCACTCCATAACGACTCCACCTGCCAGCACCTGCAAAAGGTAAGTTACTTACCAGTGTTACCAACAGGACAGGAGTCTATTCAACCACAAGTGGAGGGAGGGGGGGGCGGACTCCTGGTGCTGCTCCTCCATGACAGGAGTGATCGTGATTTCACTCCTGCAGCTGGGACACTTGTTGAAGGGAGGATTAGGCTTTCTCCTCCCTCCAGCCTGTAGGGGGGGATAGCTGGCAGACTTTCCCTCCTCTCTCTCCGTGTCATTTAATTTATCACATGACTGCAGAGAGGAAGGAGAAGTTGCCTTCATTCAAGAGAGATGTGAGTACAACTGGGGGGGGGGGGGGGGAGGTGACATGGATGGGGAGGATGTGATGGGGCACTGTGTTGGGGGCACTGTGATGAGGACAATGTGATGGGGACACAGTACAATGTGATGGGGACAATGTGATGGGGACACTGTGATGGGGACAATGTGATGGAGACACTGTGATGGGGACAATGGGACAATGTGATGGGGACACTGTGATGGGGACACTGTGATGGGGACACTGTGATGGGGACAATGTGATGGGGACAATGTGATGGGGACACTGTGATGGGGACAATGGGACAATGTGATGGGGACACTGTGATGAGGACAATGTGATGGGGACAATGTGATGAGGACACTGTGATGGGGACACTGTGATGGGGACACTGTGATGAGGACACTGTGATGGAGACACTGTGATGGGGACAATGGGACAATGTGATGGGGACACTGTGATGGGGACACTGTGATGGGGACAATGTGATGGGGAGACTGTGATGGAGACACTGTGATGGGGACAATGGGACACTGTGATGGGGACACTGTGATGGAGACACTGTGATGGAGACACTGTGATGGAGACAATGTGATGGAGACACTGTGATGGGGACAATGTGATGGGGCACTGTGTTGGGGGCACTATGATGAGGGCACTGTGATGGGGACAATGTGATGGAGACACTGTGATGGAGACACTGTGATGGGGACAATGTGATGGGGCACTGTGTTGGGGGCACTATGATGAGGACACTGTGATGGGGACAATGTGATGGGGCACTGTGTTGGGGGCACTATGATGAGGACAATGTGATGGGGACACTGTGATTGGGACAATGTGATGGGGACACTGTGATGGGGACACTGTGATGGGGACAATGTGATGGGGACACTGTGATGGGGACACTGTGATGAGGACAATGTGATGGGGACACTGTGATGAGGACACTGTGATGAGGACACTGTGATGGGGACACTGTGATGGGGACACTGTGATGGAGACACTGTGATGGGGACAATGTGATGGGGACACTGTGATGGGGACAATGTGATGGGGACAATGTGATGGAGACACTGTGATGGGGACAATGTGATGGGGCACTGTGTTGGGGGCACTATGATGAGGACAATGTGATGGGGACACTGTGATTGGGACAATGTGATGGGGACACTGTGATTGGGACACTGTGATGGGGACACTGTGATGGGGACAATGTGATGGGGACACTGTGATGGGGACAATGGGACAATGTGATGGGGACACTGTGATGAGGACACTGTGATGGGGACACTGTGATGGGGACACTGTAATGAGGACACTGTGATGGAGACACTGTGATGGGGACAATGGGACACT
Source organism: Pelophylax lessonae (assembly GCF_965119305.1). Taxonomy (NCBI): domain Eukaryota; kingdom Metazoa; phylum Chordata; class Amphibia; order Anura; family Ranidae; genus Pelophylax; species Pelophylax lessonae. Next base: position 174,247,579 of record NC_138780.1, read on the forward strand.
GTGATGGGGACACTGTGATGGGGACACTGTGATGGGGACAATGGGACACTGTGATGGGGACACTGTGATGGGGACAATGTGATGGGGACACTGTGATGGAGACACTGTGATGGAGACACTGTGATGGAGACAATGTGATGGGGACAATGTGATGGGGACAATGTGATGGAGACACTGTGATGGGGACAATGTGATGGGGCACTATGATGAGGACACTGTGATGAGGACACTGTGATGGGGACACTGTGATTGGGACACTGTGATGGGGACACTGTGATTGGGACAATGTGATGGGGACACTGTGATGGGGACAATGTGATGGGGACACTGTGATGGGGACAATGGGATGGGGACACTGTGATGGGGACACTGTGATGAGGACAATGTGATGGGGACACTGTGATGGGGACACTGTGATGGGGACACTGTGATGAGGACACTGTGATGGGGACAATGTGATGGGGACAATGTGATGGGGACACTGTGATGGGGACATTGTGCTGGGAGAATGTGATGGGGCACTGTGTTGGGGACACTGTGTTGGGGACACTGTGATGGGGACACTGTGATGTGGACACTGTGAGGGGGACACTGTGATGGGGACACTGTGATGGGGACACTGTGATGGAGACACTGTGATGGGGACAATGGGACAATGTGATGGGGACACTGTGATGGGGACACTGTGATGGGGACAATGTGATGGGGACAATGTGATGGGGCACTGTGTTGGGGGCACTATGATGAGGACAATGTGATGGGGACACTGTGATTGGGACACTGTGATGGGGACAATGTGATGGGGACACTGTGATGGGGACAATGGGACAATGTGATGGGGACACTGTGATGGGGACACTGTGATGGGGACACTGTGATGGGGACACTGTGATGAGGACACTGTGATGGAGACACTGTGATGGGGACAATGGGACAATGTGATGGGGACACTGTGATGGGGACACTGTGATGGGGACAATGTGATGGGGACACTGTGATGGAGACACTGTGATGGGGACAATGGGACACTGTGATGGGGACAATGTGATGGGGACACTGTGATGGAGACACTGTGATGGAGACACTGTGATGGAGACAATGTGATGGGGACAATGTGATGGAGACACTGTGATGGGGACAATGTGATGGGGCACTGTGTTGGGGGCACTATGATGAGGACACTGTGATGGGGACACTGTGATTGGGACACTGTGATGGGGACACTGTGATTGGGACAATGTGATGGGGACACTGTGATGGGGACAATGTGATGGGGACACTGTGATGGGGACAATGGGACAATGTGATGAGGACACTGTGATGGGGACACTGTGATGGGGACACTGTGATGAGGACAATGCGATGGGGACACTGTGATGGGGACACTGTGATGGGGACACTGTGATGGGGACAATGTGATGGGGACAATGTGATGGGGACATTGTGCTGGGAGAATGTGATGTGGACACTGTGATGGGGACACTGTGATGGGGACACTGTGATGGGGACACTGTGATGGGGACACTGTGATGGGGACATCTGATGTAAAGAGGGACTCTGATTGGGATACCTGCACCATCCCTGTGCTGAGTTCCCAGGTCTGTACACCTGCTGTGCCCATTATGAGGGGTTCCCACCATCCCTGTGCTGAGTTCCTGGGCATTGGGCAGGGGTGGGGGGGTATTGGGTGGAGCTTGGGCGGGACTTACTTTAAAATGTGGGAGGGGTTATCAAATTTACCTTCGGGCTGAAGCCCCTGGTCTTTTTTTCACCTAGCAACGCCCCTGGGTGACAGCATCATGGTTTGGGCCTGCTTTTCTTCAGCAGGGACAGGGAAGATGGTTAAAATTGATGGGAAGATGGATGAAGCCAAATACAGGACCATTCTGGAAGAAAACCTGATGGAGTCTGCAAAAGACCTGAGACTGGGACGGAGATTTGTCTTCCAACAAGACAATGATCCAAAACATAAAGCAAAATCTACAATGGAATGGTTCACAAATAAACATATCCAGGTGTTAGAATGGCCAAGTCAAAGTCCAGACCTTAATCCAATCGAGAATCTGTGGAAAGAACTGAAAACTGCTGTTCACAAACGCTCTCCATCCAACCTCACTGAGCTCGAGCTGTTTTGCAAGGAGGAATGGGCAAAAATTTCAGTCTCTCGATGTGCATATATATATATATATAATATATATATATATATATATATATATATATATATATATATATATATATATATATATAAAACATTTTTTTTTTTTTTTTTAATTAGATTTTTTTTATTTTAGAGTTACACCACCAAACCTGCAGCTAAGAGTCATTGGTTATTTATATTGCATGCCTGTATATGTGCCAGCACAGCTCATGTACAGTAAGATATACCATTCATACATATCCATGACAGCATTGTTTCAGGAAACGACATTTTAATGGTCTCCTAATTGTCTCGCAGAGCCCATGGCGCTGTCCTTTGTGCGGTATTTGTAGCTAAGCAATATTAGGCCGGTGCTGGTTTGCATAGGTCATTGTCCATGGGAGCGTGACTGATCTATAACACACACATTAATGTGGATGGATACACAGCAGACAGGTGTTATTGAGCGACATCTTACCCTAATGTATTTAACTGTGCCATACGGTCTCTTGGGCAATCGCAAATAATCGCTATCTACGGCACAATTACAACTAAAGCTGGACGTAAGCACATTATGAGCGCCTGTGATTTCCCATTAATAGGTGAGATGGACCGCTTAAACAATCATTGCATGGGGTTTTAACGTCAGAAAAATTGTTTGCCCGTTGAAAGGGAACTCGTGGCGGATTAAAAAAAAAAAAAAGTAAAAAAAGACGCCGCCTATAATTTTAGCTTTTCTGTTTTTGTAAGCATCCTTATCTAAGCAGGGGCTGCTTTCCATGTTATTTCACTGGTACACAGGCACCCACTGACAATGCCTTCACCTGTTCTCTCCCCAGAAGGTCGGCATCATTTTTTGTTCAGGCATCATTATCGCCTATGTTCTGGACTGAGATGCCGATTCAGAGATGACAAACTCATGTAAACTTTGGTGCCTGTGCAGTTCTTTGCTATGTTCACAAATATCTGACCCATCTTGTGACTTGGTGTTGCTTAATGATCACTTCTGCCTGCAGCAGACTCATGACATCATCTTACCCTCGGCGTAGTCACTGCTGTGCAACTAAAAGGAGTATGAAGCCCTCAGTGTTTTTTTTTTTTTTTTTCCTCTTAACCCAAAAATAAATATTGCCAAGTAAGCTATTAACATTCTTACCACTGCACTCGTAGTTTTATAACTTTACATTTGGCTTCTCTCTCAGCACTACTTCCCTGAATTTCCAGTTTTCTGTCTAACAGTGGACAGGACAGTCTGTTAGCTTGGAAAAGGGAGAGGAGGAAGCCGGTGCAAGGATTTTTGTCTACTTAGGAGAAAGTACTTTTCCCTTCCCCCCCCCCCCCGTCCATCCAGCACCCCCTCCCCACACCATCCTACCACCACACCCACCATTGTGACAGGAGGGCAGTGTGACAGGAGAGAGGTATCTGGGCATTGTTTAAGGATGGGGCAGTGGGACAATAGGGGGTAGTAGGACAGGAGGGAGGCAGCGGGACAGGAGGGGGAAAGCCGGACAGGAGGGGGAAAGCCGGACAGGAAGGGGCAATGTCACAGAAGGGAAGCAGCAGGACAGAAGGGGGGCAGTGTCACAGAAGGGAGGCAGCGGGACAGGAGGGGGGGGCAGTGTCACAGAAGGGAGGCAGTGGGACAGGAGGGAGGGGGGGCAGTGTCACAGAAGGGAGGCAGCGGGACAGGAGGGAGGGGGGGCAGTGTAACAGAAGGGAGGCAGCAGGACAGGAGGGGAGCACCAGTCCTCCCAGATCTCACCTGTCCTGCAGTGGTTCCTCCAGATATTGTCAGTGTGTATTTGGTACCAGGAGGGAAAGCTTTGCTCCAGAAATGCATCTCTGGTGGCTGCTGCAGCACAGAGTGGGAGGGGGGGCTTTTTTACCCTTACCTCCTCCTCTTCTTCCTTCTTCTCCACGAGCCCTCCGCCATCACCCCTTGGCCTGACCCCTCCTCACAGCCGGGCGCACTCCTTCATTCCTCATTGGAGCTGAAGCCTGCATGACAGTGGGCCCTGACCACTCCCAGCACATCTGTGTCCGCCCTCCTGAAGATAGCCGCCTGCCTACTTCTCTTCTTGCTCTGCCAGCAGCTACCGGGAATAACGTGGAAAATTTTGTTTGCCTTCTGTGGGTCACAGAAAGCGGTGGCACCCCAAATGATGTGCGCTCTAGGCCGGTGCCTAACATGCCTATAGCTAGCGGCCGCCCATACGACTCTGCATCAGAAAGGAGCCCTGCTTTAAAAGCTCCTTTAGGTGATATTAAACCCTCAGTCAGGAAAGCTGGGGTGGCAATCACAGCTTTATCTACAACATAGTCAATGAATAAAAGATAAAGAAATTGCATACTCAGGATTTGCCTAAATTAGCTGCTGAAGGTAATTAAACTGAGGGTTTAATATCACCTAAAGGAGCTTTTAAAGCAGGGCTACCCCATTTAATAATTGTGCCAACCCCCCCCCCCCCCAAGGAGATTTTGCTATAATGTGCAAGTATGCTGGGCAAGGATATTAAAGCACTTTTTTAGGCAATGTAACTCCAAGCCTCCTCAGCTCCCTTTTGATTTCTGTAAATGTAAAGATTATAGAAAAAGGTTATAAAAAGATAAGATTTTTTTCAAGCTGGTCGGCAAACTTTGGTTCAAGCAAGCATGTTCTATGATAAAGGAACCCAAGGATTTCTGGAAATGTTTTCACTGATTGGCAGTCATTGCGAAGAGTAGGCATGGATTGAATAATTGTGGATCTTTCGTTACTTCTTGTTTTGCACCGTATTTATTAAGCCGCATTCACACTGGAGCATTTTGTAGAACGAAGCTCCAAAACGCTCATGGAGAAAAAAAATCAAATGTTCTCTATGGTGGCGGGTCACGTGTCCACTCCAAAATGTCCGAAATCAAATGCCTGAAGGACATAAAAGTTTGGAGCTACTTTTGTAACTCGATTCGGGCTGAATGGTGCAATTTTGAAGCAGCTGAGAGCAGAAATACATTATAGTATGATGTAACAGATGATGATAGTTTTCTTTATTAGTTATAACAAAAACACCAAAGCTCCAAAATGCTTTGGAAAATGCTGTACAAAAATGCCTGAAAAAACATGGTGTGAATACAGTCTTAGTGGTGTTTGAACAAAATGTGTTTACCTACTTGCTGGATGCGTTCCAGATGCTTTTCTGCATATGCGTTTTTCATGCGCTTTTGATGCAGTCCAGTGTATTTTTCCCCCTCGTTTTTCTTAACCCTAAATAGGGACGTGTGTTCCAGTGCATTTTTTTGTGCGTTCCGGTGAGGTCCAGTGCATTAGTGATGCGTTTTGCAGTGTTCCAGTACAGTCCAGTGCAGGAAAAATGCAGCATGTTCTACTTTTTTTTTTTTTCTCTGGAAAGTGAATGCACTGGAACTGCAAGCACTGGTGTGAACTATGCCATTGGAAACCATATAATCTACCTTCCATGCGTTTGTGATGCACTGGACTGCATGTGGTGTGAACTGGCCCTATAACTTTTGCGCAAACCAATTTATATACACTTGCTGGGATTTTTTTTTAACAAAAATATGTAGCAGAATATATACTGGCCTAAATTGATGCAAAAAAATATTTCCTGTCTGTCTCCATGGCAGCCTACGTGTGGGTTAACCCCGCCTCCACTCCAAGGGTATAGGACCCCCCTCCCATAAATTTCAGCTCTCAGGTACAGCAGGTGTTCATTTTTTGTCCTCCTCCAAGGACCTACACTTCTGATGTCTTACTACGTCCAGCTTACCTTAGGATACTTTGGATGGTGTCTGCAGGTCCAGAGCCCAGCCACGGGCGGGTGAGTGACATTTAAAATCCCCTGCTCTCTGCGGTTGACTGAAGCTTGATTGGCATTCTCTGACATGGGTCTGAAGATTCGCATTGCTTCCCTTCATGGCAGCGGTATTTGTTATTTATGTACACTTTGTTTGTCTCTTTTTCTATCACTGTACAATTTGTTTGTTTGGCCCAATGGCGCTGGAACGCTTCCTGCGTTCCAGCAAACCCTTCCTGCGTTCCAACAAACCCTTCCTCTTCCTCCTCTGCTTCTAGCGTCCAATCGGTAGACGCTTCGTGGTCCCGCGCATGCGCAGTGCGCCGCGAGCGAAGTCGAGGCTTGGTTCGCACATGCGCATTAGCGATCGCGGCTGCATCACCGCTGACGTCATTCCGGCGGGAGATTTAAACAGCTGACGATTCCCCTGTACTTTGGGAATGTACTGTGGGCGTTGCGGCAGCTTCCCAGTGTCTCTGGATTCCTTGCTACAGGTATGTGCAATGGAGACTTGACTGCAGAGGGGGGGGGGGGGGCGGAGGGTTGTCACCTCACGATGTATCACTGACATGGTGTCTGATATGTATTACCTTTCTTTATCAGTCTGGTTGTTTGGCCTGAAGTATGGATCCTGCGTCACCGCCCTCCTGTGGCCAGCCCTCTCACAACAGGTGGGTGCTGGCATTTTTCAGAGGGGGGGGCGGGGAGGGCTTGCTGGTCCCTAGGTCATGGCTAAATCCAGTGTCTCCCCGATTTTCTCTTTTTTCCATCAGCTCTCCCAGGCCTGATTTACCACAAGAAAGAGACCCTGTCAGACCTCGTGGGAGTTCATCCTCCAGATCTAAACGCCGTGAATCTCCATCAGGGAGTAGGCAACAAGGGAGACGCTCCAATTCCTCCCCCAGACACCATACACGATACCAGAGTCACCGCACACACCAGAGAGCCTGTTGGGGTTGTGGGGCGCATGTCCCGGAGGACAAGTCCCTATGTGAGCCATGTTTTGCTCATGCAGCCGGTGAGAGGGGGCAAAAGGATCAAAGATTGGAATCTCTAGTGAAGAGAATAGTACAACAGTCCCTGAAAGAATGGGGTACAGTCCCACCACTTGGTCCCACCACATCCAGTTCTCCAGGGGAAGTGCAGGAAGATCAAGGCCCCTCTCAACCGAGTATTACTTCTGCAAAGTCATCTGACAGTGATTCGGAAGAAGAAGGGGCTGTAGGCGGCTTTGAGTTCGCCCTAGTTTCACCCCTGATCAGAGCCATTAAAGAAGCTCTCAGATGGGAGGATCCTGTGTCTCCTCAGAAAAAGCAGCGGAAGTTCTTCAAGCACCTTGGTAAGGAGCGTATCAACTTCCCTTCCCTCTCTGAATTACAAGAGGTGATTACTGAAGAATGGAGTAAAGGGGATAGTAAGTCTTCCTTATCCTCCAAACTTGGGAAATTATATCCCTTTAAACCTGAAGATGTCGCCCGTCTGGAATCTGCTCCTCTTGTGGATGCGGCAGTTACAAGATTAGCAAAGCATGTCACTTTGCCACTAGATGACGCGGTCTCTTTCAAAGACCCTTTGGATAGGAAGATAGATCTGGACCTAAAGAGGATCTTTGTGACGGCCGGCGCGGCCTGCAAACCTGTGATGGCATTAGCAACAATGTCTAAAGCCATGGAAGTCTGGGTTTCCGATATAGAATCCAAACTTGGAAGTCTCTCGGAAGAAGCCGTAGAAAGTTCCCCTATTCACGAACTCAAGCTGGCTTCAGTGTTTTTAGGAGAAGCATCTATTGATGTTCTGCGTCTTCTGTCCAGATCGATGCTATCCTCAGTAACAGCAAAGAGGGCCTTGTGGCTTCGCCCGTGGATTGCAGATCCAGCTTCTAAACAGGCATGGTGTAAGATCCCTTTTGAGGGTACTTCCCTTTTTGGAAACAAACTAGACAGCGCCATTGCCAAGGCTACTGGCGGAAAGTCAGGTTTCCTCCCGCAAGACAGACGACTATTTGGTCAGAAGAAGCCTCAACCTAGGAGGCAATACACGGAGAGATCAAGAGATGCACGCTCTTACAAGCCTAATAGAGATTTCCGAAGAAACTGGAGAGGTGGTCAATCCTCTACTCGGAGGTCATCAAAAAATCCAGCGCCTGCTGGACAAGATTCCACTAAATCTTTTTAAGATTGGGCCCGTCCAGGCATGTCAGGTGGGGGCACGTCTTCTCCATTTTCAGCATGTCTGGGCGGCCTCAATCACGGACTTTTGGACCGTCAGGACGGTCTCTACAGGCCACAGATGGTCATTTCTGGCAGATCCAGTTCCAAGATTCATCTCAACTCATTTACCCTGTCTAGAAGAGAGAAGAGAAGTCTTGCTCGCCTATGTAGACGCCTTGGTGGCTCAAGGAGCGGTAGCTCCGGTTCCGGAACAAGAAAAATTTCAAGGGGTTTACTCACCCCTCTTCTTAGTCCAGAAGAAGAACGGGGCCTGGAGACCTGTTATAGATCTCACATACCTGAACAAGTTCATAAAGAACGAAAAATTCAAGATGGAAACACTCTCAACTATTCAAAGGGCAGTACTGCCGGGAGATTGGCTCGCCTCAATAGATTTAAAGGATGCGTATTTTCATGTACCTGTGGCAACCGACTTCCACAAATATCTTCGCTTCTGTGTTCGGAATCAGCATCTGCAATTCATTTGCCTACCCTTCGGCCTGTCTACCTCACCCAGAGTATTCACCAAAGTTCTTCTAGCAGTGGTAGCCTTCATAAGATTGAAAGGTATACGTCTACATCATTACTTAGACGATCTTCTGCTTCTGTCTCAAGAAAAGGATCAGTTATTGGCACACAGAGATCAGGTCATGTCGACCCTCAAAGAGTTTGGCTGGCTGCTAAACCTACAAAAGAGTCAGCTGGAGCCTACTCAGCACCTAGTCTATCTTGGGGCGCAATTCGACACCGTCGAGAATTCAATCTCTCTCCCATTAGAGAAGATACCGGTAGTGAGGGAGAGAATCCTTCCGGCTCTTTCCTCTCCTCGGCTGAAAGCCTCTCAGTGCCTCAAAATCATTGGCACCATGGTGTCCACGACTCCATTGGTCAAATGGGCTCTCTGGCATATGAGGCCCTTCCAAAAAGGGTTTCTACAACAATGGAACACAGAAGAGAAAGATCAGTACATTCATATCTCCTCCAGCATGAGATACAGTCTTCTTTGGTGGCTGCAACGCAGGAATCTGCTCAACTGTCATTCTCTGGTTCCAGTCTCATGGACTATAATCACAACAGACGCCAGCAACTCAGGTTGGGGGGCTCATTGTCTGACAGAGATGACACAGGGGAGATGGTCTTTTCAGAGACACACTCCAGTCTCCAATATACTGGAACTCCGAGCAGCCTACCAGGGTCTTCGATCTTTCCAACACCTGCTAGAGGGGAAATCTGTAATGATTCGGATGGACAACACCACGGCAGTGTCTTATGTGAAGAGACAAGGTGGGACACGGAGTCTCTCTCTGCTACGAGAATTAGACCCGATCATGTCCTGGGCCCAGACTCACCTAGTAAACATCTCGGCAGTTTACATCCCAGGTTCACAGAATGTTCAAGCGGATTTTCTGTCCAGGGTCCAGTTGAACCACAACGAATGGTCGCTCCATGTGGAGTCGTTCAAATGGATTCTGTCGTTGGGAGTATCTCCCGAAGTCGATCTGTTCGCCTCCCCTTGCAACCACAAGTTGGAGAAGTATGTCACGAGGGGCAAGTGTCCTCAAGCTTACGGGACAGATGCACTAACCGACAGGTGGGAGTTCAGCAGGGCTTATGCCTTTCCTCCAGTACCCATCATTCTCAAATTCCTGCAAAGACTTCAAGCGGAAGATGTGGAGATAGTGATGGTGGCGCCTTTCTGGCCGAACAGGCCATGGTTTCCGCTACTCCTACAACTGAGCTACCGGGACCCGGTCCCTCTTCCCCTCAGACCAGACTTGCTTCTTCAGGGAACATCAGTGCACCCCTGTCCTGCAATTCTCCGGTTGACGGTCTGGTTCTTGAGAGGGAAAGGTTGGAATCGCTCGGCTGCCCATCTACAGCCATTTCCACCTTGATGAATGCTAGACGACCAAGTACTAATAAAGTATACTGTAGAATCTGGGCAAGATTCATGGAGTCTGCATATCCTGAAGGTATGTCTTCCTCAGTCCCTGGGATTCAAGAAATACTAAGTTTTCTTCAGGCTGGTCTGGATATGCCCCTTTCAGTGGCAACTCTTAGAGTTCAAGTTTCGGCCTTATCGGCCTTCTCCGGGGTCATGTGGGCCCAACACCCACTAATCCAACAATTTTTCAAAGGAGCAATCAGGCTCAATCCTCAGAGAAGACCTAGGTTCCCGAAATGGGATCTACCTCTTGTCCTAAATGCCCTCTCCAAATCGGGCATAGATTCCTCTTCTTCTATCAAGGACCTGACCATCCGAACTGTCTTCCTGGTAGCCATTACTTCGGCTAAAAGGGTCTCTGAATTAAGTTCTCTCGGATGTAAAGAACCATTCTTGACTTTTTTTCCGGATCGGGTAGTACTGATACCCAGGCTGAATTCAAATCCGAAAGTCACCTCAGTGTTTCACCAGAATCAGGAGATTGTCCTGCCTACTTTCCGTTCATCTAATGAGTCCAATCCTCATCCGTTGGATGTAGGAGAATCCTTAAAAGCCTATCTTCAAGCAACTGCACCATTCAGGCAGTCTGACAACCTCTTTGTCCTGTTCTGGGGAAAGAACAGAGGTAAACCTGCTTCATCTAGGACTATCGCTTCATGGATAGTGGCAGCTATCCAACAGGCCTATAGAGCTGAGGGGCTGGCTCCTCCGGAGGCGGTGACGGCGCACTCTACAAGGAGTATCTCTACTTCCTGGGCGGCTTCGCGGCACGTGGCTCCAGATGTGATTTGCAGAGCGGCTTCGTGGTCATCAGTCAATACTTTTATGACCCACTATTGTGTAGAGCCTGCTTCTCTGTCCTCAGTTAATTTTGGTTTGACTGTTTTGTCTGCAAATAGCATGAATTAAAATTTTCTTTGCTAAAGCATTCCCACCCGTGTGGAGTGAGCTAGTTATTTCCCACACGTAGGCTGCCATGGAGACAGACAGGAAAACGGAAAATTCCTATCATACTTACCGTAATTTTCCTTTCCTGATAGTCTCCATGGCAGCCGGAGTACCCACCCTCTCGTCTTGGATTCGGCTAAGATATGGAACACCTGCTGTACCTGAGAGCTGAAATTTATGGGAGGGGGGTCCTATACCCTTGGAGTTGAGGCGGGGTTAACCCACACGTAGGCTGCCATGGAGACTATCAGGAAAGGAAAATTACGGTAAGTATGATAGGAATTTTCCGTTTTTACAGCAGAAAGCAAAAAATGTTTTTTTTTTTTTTTTTTTTTTCAAAATTGTTGCTCTTTTTGTGTTTATAGCGCAAAAAAAATAAACTGCAGAGGTAATCAAATGCCACCAAAAGAAATCTCTATTTGTAAGGGAAAAAAGGACATAATCTTTATTTGGGTACAGTGTTGCACAGCTGCACAATTTCTAGTTAAAATAATGCAGTGCCATATTGCAAAAAATAGCCTGGTCTTGAAGGGGGGTAAAACCTTACGGTGCCAGAAGAGGTTCATAATAAGAACATTTTTTTTATTATTCTAAATTTTAAATGTTTTATTATATCTACAGTGTACGTATGTATGAATATATATATATATATATGTATGTGTATATGTGTGTGTGTATAGATATATATAGATATATCTTTTATAAAACTATTGCAAATAGAAATTCTATTTGATTTGATTTTTTTATTTATGGGATGTTTTATAGCAGAAAGTAAAAACATTTTTTGTCTTTTTTTTTTTTTTTTTCAAAATTGTCATTCTTTTTTCTTTTTTATAATAAAAGAAAAACCATGAGGTGATCTAATACCACCAAAAAAAAGCTCTATTTGTGTGAAAAAAATGATATGAATTTCGTTTGGGTACAGTGTTGCATGACTGCACAATTGTCGGTTAAAGTAGCGCAGTGCTAAATAGCAAAAAAATGGCCTGGTCATGAAGGGATTAAAACCTCCCAGAGCTGAAGTGGTTAATAAAACCAGTTAATCGGGGTCATTTGGACAAATTCCACCTTCATTGGTTGTCAGTTGGAATAATGCCACCCTTACAGACCACTAAATGCTGGCTTTGCTAAGTGGCTTTGGCCCTGGAACTAACCAGACACCATCAGATCAATCGGCCACAGCTCAAGGAACCTCAAGCAACCTCTGGAGGAACCATGGGGCTCCACTGAACCCTCACTGAGAACAGCTGGCTTAAGGTATTGAAAACCCACTTTAACCACTTGCCAAGCGCCCTATAGCAGTTTTAATGCTACAGGATGGGCACTGTGTGCAGGATCTTGTATATATACATAACCCTGCACTTCCGGGTAGGGGGCGCGCATGCACGCTGCCAGCAGCTCACTACTGCTGTAATTATACACAGCGGGAGCTGATTATCGGGTAACACGGACTCGATGTCCTCCGGCATCCGCCGATTGTTCGGTACAGAGCAGAACGGCAGTCTACCTATGCCATTCTGACAGCAGGGAAGGCATGGATTCTGTTTCTCTGCAAAGGGACTAGGATCCATGTCTTCCCCTAGTAAAAGCACCTCCCTCACTATAATGAAACATAGGCTAAGCACAATGTTAACCCTTTGATCGCCCCTGATGTTCACCCCCATCCCAGCCAGTGTCATTAGTACAGTGACAGAGCATAGTTTTAGCACTTATTACTGTATTAGTGTCACTGTGTTAGTGTCTGATAGTCCTCCGCAATATCGCAGTCCTGCTATAAGTTGCTTATCGCCGCCATTACTAGTAAAAAAAAATAAAATTCCATTATATATCCCCAGATTGTAGACACATTAACTTTTGCAGAAACCAATCTATATACGCTTATTGGGATTTTTCTTAACCAAAAATATGTAGCAGAATACAAATTGGCCTAAATTAATGAAGACATTTTTTTTTCTCATTTTTTTATTGGATATTCTTAGCAGAAAGTGAAAAAAATCTTTTCAAATTGTCGTATTTTATTTTTTTTCTTATAGCGTAAAAAAGAAAACATGCAGAGGGGATCAAATACCACCAAAAGAAAGCTCTATATGTGGGGGAAAAAAAAAGGACATCAATTTTATTTGGGTACAGCGTGGCACGACCGCGCAATTGTCCGTTAAAGTAACCCGTCTGAGGTACGGCTCCCAGATGGTGCAAACTTATACTTGGTAGGGACCCGTTTGAGGTACGGCTCCCAGATGGTGCAAACTTATACTTGGTAGGGACCCGTTTGAGGTACGGCTCCCAGATGGTGCAAACTTATACTTGGTAGGGACCCGTCTGAAGTACCGCTCCATGATAGTGCAAACTTATACTTGGTAGGGACCCGTCTGAGGTACAGCTCCATGATGGTGCAAACTTCTACTTGGTAGGGACCCGTCTGAGGTACGGCTCCCTGATGGTGCAAACTTATACTTGGTAGGGACCTGTCTGAGGTACAGCTCCCAGATGGTGCAAACTTATACTTGGTAGGGACCCGTCTGAAGTACCGCTCCATGATGGTGCAAACTTATACTTGGTAGGGACCCGTCTGAGGTACAGCTCCCAGATGGTGCAAACTTATACTTGGTAGGGACCCGTCTGAGGTACGGCTCCCTGATGGTGCAAACTTCTACTTGGTAGGGAACCGTCTGAGGTCCGGCTCCCTGATGGTGCAAACTTATACTTGGTAGGGAACCTTCTGAGGTATGGCTCCCAGATGGTGCAAACTTATACTTGGTAGGGACCCGTCTGAGGTACGGCTCCCTGATGGTGCAAACTTATATTTGATAGGGACCCGCCTGAGGTACAGCTCCCAGATGGTGCAAACTTATACTTGGTATGGACCCGTCTGAGGTACGGCTCCCAGATGGTGCAAACTTATACTTGGTAGGGACCCGTCTGAAGTACTGCTCCATGATGGTGCAAACTTATACTTGGTAGGGAACCTTCTGAGGTACGGCTCCCAGATGGTGCAAACTTATACTTGGTAGGGACCCGTCTGAGGTACGGCTCCCAGATGGTGCAAACTTATACTTGGTAGGGACCCGTCTGAGGTACGGCTCCCTAAAGGTGCAAACTTCTACTTGGTAGGGAACCGTCTGAGGTACGGCTCCCAGATGGTGCAAACTTATACTTGGTAGGGACCCGTCTGAGGTACAGCTCCCAGATGGTGCAAACTTATACTTGGTATGGACCCGTCTGAGGTACGGCTCCCTGATGGTGCAAACTTTTACTTGGTAGGGAACCGTCTGAGGTACGGCTCCCTGATGGTGCAAACTTATATTTGATAGGGACCCGTCTGAGGTACAGCTCCCAGATGGTGCAAACTTATACTTGGTATGGACCCGTCTGAGGTACGGCTCCCAGATGGTGAAAACTTCTACTTGGTAGGGACCCGTCTGAAGTACCGCTCCATGATGGTGCAAACTTATACTTGGTAGGGACCCGTCTGAGGTACGGCTCCCTGATGGTGCAAACTTCTACTTGGTAGGGACCCGTCTGAGGTACCGCTCCATGATGGTGCAAACTTCTACTTGGTAGGGACCAGTCTGAGATACGGCTCCCAGTAGTTGGGATGTTGGTACCTGAGACTGGTTGTCTCGGAGACGGTGCTGTGGTGGCTGGGGGCCTAATTAAGTCGGACGCAGGTATCTCCTTCTTTGATGCCTACCGGGACCTTGAGGCTCCAGTAAAAAACTGGGTTTAACGTGTTATTTACCTGTTAAGTATACAGTTTGTTAATAAAAGGCTGCTATGGCCATTTAACTCCAACCTGTGGTCATGTGGTTATTTATAATGTAGGAGGAGAGTGATGGTCAGAGCAGAATGGAGACCAATCATCTTTAATCCCCTAGTCATGTGCTAGTTAGTGATGCATACTAGCACATTATGCCTTTGCTTTGCAGGTAAGAAGAAACAAAAAAAAAAAAAACATGCAGCGGTTGATAATGGCTTTAGGTTTGCCATTTCCACATCAATAATGAAATTATTAGCTCATTAATTTTCATCAATCCGATATCTGAAACAAACATTTATTTCCAGACAAATACAGAATGTGCTCACATAAATCATGTAAAATGGTTATTTTTTTTTGGGGGGGGGGGGGGTTAATGCAAATTGAAAGTGACAGTTCTAGAATCGATCGATTGCTCCTTCCACCACAATCTGCGTGAAAAGAATTTGAATTTTCCAACGTATCCAAATGCTTCAATTGTTTTTTGAACCTGCAGAATTGATTGAAAACAAACCGGTGGTGGCAAAAAATAATTGTGAACTGCCGATCATTTCCAATCTAATCTATGAATTCTATCATTGTACATCTTTATCTGCTGTCTGACCTTTTATTCATGTATTCTCCTCATTCTCTCCATAGAAAGAAGAATAAAGAGAAGAAAAGATTGTTAGTGAGTGACTGGAAGAGGAGCCCCGATAACCATTTCGGTAAACATTACAGCTCTATCTATTTGTTATTATCTTGGTTCCGGTTATCACCTTGTCTTAGTGCATAAGGATCTTAAAACGGTATTAAACCCAAAACCAAAAAATGTAATAGATGTAAAACCTTGGATTGAGAGTAACTTGGTTTGAGAGTGTTTTGCAAGCCAAGCAAAATGTTTTTTTTATAAACCTTGACTTGTTGATCTTGTTATACGAGTAGCATCACGTCACAACTGAGTATAAAAGAGAAGAGAGGCGCCTCTAAGTGTAGCAATATGGTTACATTTAATGAAGGAGTCGGTTCACACTACCACGACTCAGTCGCCGCGACTTTGGGCAACTTTGAACTTTTGGCCTGTGCAGCACGACTTCATCGCGGCTTGCAAACGACTTCTCATAATAGTCCAAAAGTAGTGCAGGAACCTTTTTCTAAGTCAGAGCGACTTGAGTCGCTCTGATTAGAAGGGTTCCATTGCACAGCAAGGAGCGCTACTTGTCAGGCGACCAAGTCGCCTGACAAGTCGGAGTAGTGTGAACCAGCTCTAAGCAACTTACATGGTTGATGATAAAACAGGCACATCTAAGTACGCAGGCATCCGGGGTAAAGCTGTCCACATAGACCATCCTCCGCACCGCCATCAACGTCATCCTTTCCACACTGCGCTCCCCAAGCGCTTCAAGCCTCGCTTTCAGATCACTCTACTGCTGGATAGTCTTCCCGGTCATGACTGCAGACTTACAGCGGTGAGAGCCGGCACTGCGTAGGATGGTCTATGTAGACAGCTTTATCTTGGAGGCCTGCATACTTAGATGTGCCTCTTTTAATCATCAACCATGTGAGTTGCTAAATGTTATACCTTCATTAAATGTAACCATATTGCTATACTTGGAGGCGCAGCTCTTCTCTTTTATACTCTGTTGCTCCTGCTGGATTTTGCTTCCAATCCCCAGAGGCGTACCTAGGGTCTCCAGAACCCTTGGCAAGGAGCTGTGCCCACCCCCCATGAAAAAGTAAAAAAAAAAATTTTTCTTAGTAAGATCAATTTCAATCATTTTCTACATTTTTAAAAGGCGATGTTCCTATATAAGTTCTCCACCATGTAAAGGGAAACTAGAGAAACAAATCTAGCATTTTTTGTTTCCTAATCCTCCCTGTCCCATACAAAAATGTATGAAAGGGAATTGAACGTTTCTGAGGTTTCCACCATTCACTCAAAGCCCTCCGCGCTTCCTCAATGTTCCCCCCCACCCTTGCCAACCTCCCCCCTTCCTCAATATCCCCCCCTGTCAACCTCCCCCAGAGTGCAAGGTTCAGGAGTGCGTTGTACGGGGTGCAAGGTTCAGGAGTGCGTTGTACGGGATGCAAGGTTCAGGAATGCGTTGTACGGGATGCAAGGTTCAGGAATGCGTTGTATGGGATGCAAGGTTCAGGAGTGCGTTGTACGGGGTGCAAGGTTCAGGAATGTGTTGTACGGGATGCAAGGTTCAGGAGTTCGTTGTACAGGGTGCAAGGTTCAGGAGTTCGTTGTATGGGGTGCAAGGTTCAGGAGTTCCTTGTATGGGGTGCAAGGTTCAGGAGTTCCTTGTACGGGGTCCAAGGTTCAGGAATGTGTTGTACGGGGTGCAAGGTTCAGGAATGCGTTGTATGGGGTGCAAGGTTCAGGAATGCGTTGTACGGGGTGCAAGGTTCAGGAATGCGTTGTACGGGGTGCAAGGTTTAGGAGTTCCTTGTACGGGGTGCAAGGTTCAGGAGTTCCTTGTACGGGGTGCAAGGTTCAGGAGTTCCTTGTACGGGGTGCAAGGTTCAGGAATGTGTTGTACGGGGTGCAAGGTTCAGGAATGCGTTGTATGGGGTGCAAGGTTAAGGAATGCGTTGTACGGGGTGCAAGGTTCAGGAATGCGTTGTACGGGGTGCAAGGTTTAGGAGTTCCTTGTACGGGGTGAAAGGTTCAGGAATGTGTTGTACGGGGTGCAAGGTTTAGGAGTTCCTTGTACGGGGTGAAAGGTTCAGGAATGTGTTGTACGGGGTGCAAGGTTCAGGAATGCGTTGTACGGGGTGCAAGGTTCAGAAATGCGTTGTACGGGATGCAAGGTTCAGGAATGTGTTGTATGGGATGCAAGGTTCAGGAATGCGTTGTACGGGATGCAAGGTTCAGGAATGTGTTGTATGGGATGCAAGGTTCAGGAATGCGTTGTATGGGATGCAAGGTTCAGGAGTGCGTTGTACGGGATGCAAGGTTCAGGAATGTGTTGTACGGGATGCAAGGTTCAGGAGTTCGTTGTACGGGGTGCAAGGTTCAGGAATGCGTTGTACGGGGTGCAAGGTTCAGGAATGCGTTGTACAGGGTGCAAGGTTCAGGAATGCTTTGTACGGGATGCAAGGTCACGCTTTTTTTGTTTATAGCGCAAAAAATAAAAAATCGCACCGGTGATCACATACCACCAAAAGAAAGCTCTACTTGTGGGGAAAAAAAGTACATCAATGTTATTTGGGTACAGCGTCGCACAACTGCGCAATTGTCCGTTAAAGTAACGCAGTGCTGAAATGCAAAAAAATGGCCTGGTCATTAAGGGGGCAAATCCTTGCGGTTCAGAAGTGGTTATATATTTGTGCAAAAAAAATTAAAAACAGGTCTGGCAGCAAAGAAGTTAAGGGGGAAATTTTCTTTTTACAAAACATTGTCTGGGCTGAAATCATTTAGAATTTCTGAATTCTTTTTCAGTAGCGTGATCCTAAAACCAGATGGTGTTTAGAGTCTCACCCACTGTCTTGTAGTGGCAGCAATCTCTAGAATGCAGTTGGGGTGATGAGAGGCCAACCCAACACAGATTCCACCTCTAGATTTCAGCCATATATTGTAGGGTAGGTACTAATACAGAAATACAGGAGGATAAAAACAATGGCAGTAAGATTCTATGGGCGTTTCTACAAAATAAAGCCATCCATTATATGTAGTCTTTAGATCTAAAAAAAAAAAAATCTCTCATTTTTTTATATATTTCCCTACAATTACATTTGCAAAGCTATTTTTATTTTTTTATCTATTTTCTTTTTTTACTGGCTTAAATAGTGTGCTGCTTTCAAAGAGCACCTGTACTCGTGCTATTATATATAATTCTGTGCTTAAAAAAGAAGACACATTTTTCTTTTCTTTTAACATAAAAACAAATGATTGAGATTACTTGCAGGCAGAGAATAATGCCAGCTACACCTCCACTTCTTCTGTGCCAGCCTCGCTAATGGATCTCCTAATTATAGTCGTGTCTGTCAGATAATGTGCACTTTATGATAATTGTGCAGCCTGGAAACTAACTTGTCTCATTCTCCTTTTCTGGTTTTTCAGCGCACCTTGAAAGTCAAGTCGGCAGCCTAAATGGCCAGCAATAACACAGCCAATATAGCGCAAGCCAGGAAGCTTGTAGAACAGTTGAAGATGGAAGCCAATATTGACAGAATAAAGGTAGGACTCATGGCTATAATTTGATTGAGAATGCACGGGATTGTCCTCATTGAAGTACCCACCTCTGCACATCTGCCCAAGCCATCATAAGAAAGTCATGGTCTTCTTTTGGATTTAGGGTTTTATATTGGGGGGCCTGCCAAGGTCCTGCACATTGGCACTACCCAGCACTTCTCCACTTCCCCTTTCCCCACTCTGTTTTTCTTTGTTGTGTGTGTCACGTTTGTCCCTTTTTGGTTGTCACTTGCACGATGAGTATGGCGTAGGTCCTCGGGCCTGCCCTGAAAGTCTTGGGAGGGAGTGGATATGGCCTTCTGGCTTAGTTCGCCCTCTCTCGGGGGAGCCCCACCTAGTACTTGGGGTGGGCTGTTTCGGCAGTCCCCCTGGAGAACGGGGTCTGCCCGGTTTCGGCTGGGCGGACCTAAGTGAGTACCTCAGTCCCTGTCAGGAGCTTTGCGCCCCAGGGGATCAGGGTCAGGGCCCTTCCTCTTCGGAGGAGGGCCATGTGTACGCCTTGTGCACTTTTTTGTGTGTCTCGCGTTTGCGTGTGTGCACTTTTTTATGCACCGGGTGTTAAGTCTTTTGAGTGTGTTTCACACACCACGGGCTTTAAAAAAAAAAAAAAAAATTTAGGTTTTTATATTGAAATCAGGAAGCAGTAAGGTTAACAAAGTCTAGAGTGGGAATCCATACTGGGACAAGGTCACCTAGCGCCCAGGGCGAAATAGCTAAGCTTCCCTCCTTCCAAAGCAAATTAGAACACTAATCTTCACACTTACCCCCGAAGTATAAATTCCTTTTGCAAGCCAAAATTTCCCCCTAAAAACGTTTTCCTTTTCCATATAGGTGTGCGTAGCCTATTGCATTAGGGTGTGCACCCCAAAGCCCAAACACACATCCCTGTGTATATACTGATGGTGTCAGTAGGGTAGAGATCAGTGTCTTTAGTTCTATTGTTATCTTTTATTCTCTTTTACAATTTTATTTTTTTTTTGTTAGCAGTTAGGGAGCTTTGGTGAAATATCAGGGGTCTAAACAGGGGGAATCTGCACCACAAAGGGGTGATTAGGGTGTACCCAGGCACACCTGGCACACCCTGTGCGCACGCCTATGTCCTTTTCCAGTACAAATCCCCCCCTCCCAACTCAAATCCTCTTCCTCCCCCCATCCTAGCACAATCCCTATACCCCTCAAATTTCCCCCCCGAGCATAAATGCCTCCCCCCCTCATCCCCTCTCCTAGCACAAACCCCCCCCCCTCCCCCCAGATCGCCCTTCCGAACAGAAATCAACTCTTAGTACAAACCCCCCCTCCTAATCGCCCATTCTAGCACAATCCCCCAAAATCCCCAAGGTGCTCCTTCTGCCCACCCCTTGTCTTGGCTCTGGTGAGAATACTTTATAATGCTTTAAAAATTCAAAAATCTATTTCCTTGGTGCTAGCAACAACTGTCAGACACTAAGAGACCACCATAATCAGGGCTGGATTGACTAATAATCAACTAAGCATGTGCTTAGGGCACCACGGAAAGGGGGCATTACAGAGGTTTTCCCTGGCTATCCTGTCCTTAAATAATAGGTGAACCTGTTTTTATTTTTTGGGGGGGGTTTTTTTGCCCCCTTCTTTACCAATCCTACCTTCTCTTTAAGATGTATACTTACCATCCAACTGCCATTCCAAGTCTTTTCTCTCCTGGTCACATAGACATACACTATATTACCAAAAGTATTGAGACACCTGCTTTTACACTTTCCTTTAACTTTAATGGCATCCCAGTCTTAGTCCGTAGGGTTCAATATTGAGTTGGCCCACCCTTTGCAGCTTTAACAGCTTCAACTCTTCTAGGAAAGCTGTCCACAAGGTTTA
Source organism: Pelophylax lessonae (assembly GCF_965119305.1). NCBI lineage: Eukaryota > Metazoa > Chordata > Amphibia > Anura > Ranidae > Pelophylax > Pelophylax lessonae. Next base: position 174,268,401 of record NC_138780.1, read on the forward strand.
GGAGCGTGTTCGTGGGAATGTTTGACCATTCTTCCAGAAGTGCATTTCTGAGGTCAGGCACTGATGTTGGAGAGAAGGCCTGGCTGCACTTGAATTCATCCCAAAGGTGTTCTATCGGGTTGAGGTCAGGACTCTGTGCAGGCCAGCCAAGTTCCTCCACCCCAAACTCACTCATCCATGTCTTTATGGACCTTCCAAAAATGGGAAGAGGACTTGGGCTCCACCTTCTCTACCTTGCAGTGGAGTGTAAAACCACACATTGTGTGCAGCACTGGGAGTTGACTCAAAAAAAATTTTCTGCGATGGTATTTCACACCGTTGCATCTGGCTTGGATCTCCTCTGCACATTCCCCCCCTTTGCTGGGGAGGATGCAGCCAAACAGGAAACCTTATTCACATGTTCTGGTCCTGTAGGAGCATCGTGGGCTTTTGGGGAAAAGTATTTCAAACTATATCTGAAATTACAGGCATAATAATGTCACCCGTACCACATTTGGCGATCCCGGGTCTGGGCTTTAATATTGTACCTTACCATATGCGCACCATGGTAACACACATACTTGTCGCTGCTAGACTCACGATTGCCAAGCACTGGAAATCTCAAGGTGCTCCTAACCCATCAGAAGTAGTACCTACTACTAAACTTAACTTCACCATTCCTATGAACGTACCCTAGCTGCCTGGAATGGATGAATAAATCATTTTAATTCCTTCTGGGAGTCCTGGTCTACCTGGATTGCTGATTGATACTGCAATACATAATCTATATCTAATCTATTGGTAATGAAGGATCAGGTACTGTAGTACTGACTGCTGTTTTATTCCTTGTATTCCTCATATTTCTCTATACTATCAATGATTCACTGTTACCAACATTTGTTCTTTCCTATATCCACCAGTGGTGGATTTGTTTCTATCTTGCTTAACCACTTTACCTTCGGAGGATTTTGCTGTCTTCCGTCCAGGCCACTTTTTGCGATTCGGCGCTGTGCGACTTCAACTGACAATTGCGCGGTCGTGCGACGCCGTACCCAAACGAAATTTACGTCCTTTTTTTCCCACAAACAGAGCTTTCTTTTGGTGGTATTTGATCACCTGTGTGATTTTTACTTTTTGCGCTATAAACAAAAAAAGAGCGTTTATTTTGAAAAAATAACAATATTTTTAACATTTTTTTATATGAAATTCCCCCCAAAAAAGATGTAAAAACCAATTTTTTAAAAAATTTTTGGCCAATTTGTTTTCTGCTACCTATGTTTGGTAAAAAAAATCGCAATAAGCGTATTTTGATTGGTTTGCGCAAAAGTTATTGCGTTTACTAACAAAGGGAAAGATTTCTGTCATTTTTGGTGTTTTTTTTTTTAACGCGTAATGGCGGCGATCTGCGATTTTTTTTGTGGGACTGCGACATTGCGGCGGACAGATCGGACCCTTGACTGACATTTTTGACACTTTTGGGGGTACCAGTGACATTACTGCAGTAATCAGTGCTATATATATGCACTGTTACTGTAAAAATGACACTGGCCGGGAAGGGGTTAATTTTATTGGAGAGGGAGGGGTTAATGTATGCCTGGTGCTTACTGACGTGTAGGGGGGGAGGTGACTGTGTGAGTCATGGACAGATCGGATGTCCAGCTATGCTGAACAGTCCGATCTGTCACTCCCTGTCACTATGGAGATCCGCCCGCTGTGTTTACACACAGCGGGCGGATCTCCAGATTCGATCCCCGGCGATCGGGGCAGAGCAGCGGCGATCGGGGCAGAGCAGCGGCGATCGCCGCTGCTCCTCCCCTGGCCCGACTCCCGCTGTGAATGAAAACAGCGGGAGCGAGCCTCCGGCGGCGCGCAAGCGCCGCCCAGAAGGGGGAGTGTCTGACGACGTTAATACTACGTCGTCAGACGATAACGAGCCACTCTGCCGCAGCAGTATTACTGTGAGCGGACGCAAAGTGGTTAAAACCCAATAATGAATTAATGATAAAAAAAAAAAAATCACAATCTGTGGTTGAGTTTGGGTTTGATCTCCAATGTGCTGGGGTTACTAATGCCTCGTTTCCACTGAGCGGAAGGGTTCGGGTTGGTACAGTTTGGAAGGGTTATAATGGTCCGGCCAATTCAGGTGAACATTCCCACTGCAAGTCTGGACTATTATCTGGACTGAGCTTTTCGTTTGATGTGAGCATTGAGGTTTTCCTGTCTGCCAATCAGTGGAATCTATCGTGTGACGCCAGTAGCTCCGCCCTAACCGTACCGTACCATTTCCTATGGCCCTACATCTGAAGGAGGACCAGGAATGGTGCGGTTTGGTTGGGTTGTATGAGCCATTTTCATAATGGAAACACTCAAAATAGCGTACCGTACCGACCCGAACCGATCCGCTCAGTGGAAACGAGGCATCAATGCCCCTCAAAGATCACAGAACATCACAACAAACCAGTGTCCCACTGCCTCTATATGGAGACCAAAATTAATATGGCTTTTCTGTAAGCTTTGTTGGTATGTCCAAAGACATTTTCTCATCCTATCTTCAAGTAGTAGTAAAGTTTGCTTTGTAATAAAGGAAAGGTTTGCCCTATAATAAGGTTTACCTGTAGGTAAAATACCTGCGGGCACTGTTTAGGAGATATTTACCCTGGATGCAGCTGGTGACGTCACCGACGCATGCACTCTGAAGGTCCAGCATACCATGCCTGACCTTTAGAGCATCATGATGTAACTGAGAGGCTCCCGAATGCATGGGTGGGAGTGACGTCATCGCCGCTTCGACCACTCACAAAGCCGGAGTCCGCAAAACCGAAAGGAAGACCAGGGGACGATGGGAGCCCTCATAGCGGTGACAGCGCACCACTGGAGGATTCGTTTTAAGGTAAGTATTTCATAATGTGCTAATATGCAATGCATACTAGCACATTATGCTATTATTTTGAAGAGGAAAGATTTTTATTTATTTATTTATTTAATTTTTAATTACTGCCACTTTCAGTTGAAATTTTCCCAGATTTTGACAGGTTTACTTTAAAGCTGAAGTTTAATCTGCTTATATTTTGCCTTCCCTGGTTCATCCCTCCCACTTTATCAACATGCTAATGACATTTTCAAATGAAACCATTTATTTTTCATTTTCATTTCATACCTTATTTCAGACCCAGTGATGTCATCAGTGGCTCTATGTGCTTCTCTATCCATTACGGGCAGATCATAGCTGGTGGGAGAGGCTGGCAGGGTGCTGTACATACAGTAGTCTCCTTAAAACATCACAGCACCCTCCTTCTGTACTTCTCTCAAGAGTCCTTAGCATTGATGCAAGTAGTGAGTTGGCTCTTGGAAGGGCCATGAAATGAGGTGACTTGCTATAGCATCTAATGCACACTGTGAGAAGCTTACAGTGTCCCTTGAAACCAAAATAAGCAATTTCAGTACAGGAAAGGAGTTGTGCAAGGCTGGAGTTCAGCTTTAAAATTGGTTTTCCTTAACCACTTAAGCCCCGGAAGATTTTACCCCCTTCCTGACCAGGGTTTTTTTTGCGATTTTTTTTTTTACTGCGTGACTTTAATGGACAATTGCGCGGTCGTGCTGTACCTAAACTAATTTGACGTCCTTTTTTTCCCACAAACAGAGCTTTCTTTTGGTGGTATTTGATCACCTGTGCGATTTTTTGATCATGCGCTATAAACAAAAAAAGAGCGTCAATTTTGCAAAAATAACAATATTTTTCACATTTTTTTTATATGAAATTCCCAAAAAAAAATGTAAAAATCAAAATTTTTTAACATTTTCGGCCAATTTGTTTTATGCTACATATGTTTGGTAAAAAAAATCGCAAAAAGCGTATTTTGATTGGTTTGTGCAAAAGTTATCGCGTTTACTAACAATGGGAAAGATTTTTGTCATTTTTGGTGTTTTTTTTTTTTTTTTTAACGAGTAATGGCGGTGATCTGCAATTTTTTTTTTTTTTTTTGCGGGACTGCGACATTGGGGCGGACAGATCGGACCCTTGACTGACATTTTTGACACTTTTGGGGTTACCAGTGACATTACTGCAGTAATCAGTGCTATACATATGCACTGTTACTGTAAAAATGACACTGGCAGGGAAGGGGTTAATTTTATTAGTGATCAGTGGGTTAAACTGTATTGGAGAGGGAGGGGTGGTGTGTGTCCTAGGGGCGTGTTTCTAACTGTGATTGGACATGTCTACTATTGTAAAAACAGAGATCAACGGTCCTACATAGTAGAACTGTCTGATCTCCATTTTTACACAGGGGAGAATGACAGGCGGCTTGTTTACATTGGGTCCGCCGGTCACACGCACTGACTCCTCAGTGAACGAGCCGCGGCGGGCACGCGCCTCAGCGGGCGCGCGCTCGCCCGCTATTGGCTCACAAGATGGTTGCAGGCTAGTGACGTACCGGTACGTCACTTTGCCTGGCCGGGGCTGACCGCCCTAAGTAAGTGGTTAAATTATCCCAAGACATTTTTTTTTTACTAGACCACCCATCTTTTAAAATGAGCTATTTTGCCTTAAGCTGCCATATTGAATCGGATATCCACTCCTATGAGACCGAATTCTGTCTCTTCTTCAAACCTTCTTCTCCAGCCCTCCCAGCAGCCGGTGATTAATTTTTTTCCTGTTCTGTTTAATACATGCATTAAATAACATTTTCCTTTCTCACGCATTTTGTTAAAAAATTAATGCATCGGAAATCAAGCCCCAGCTGAACTTCCCTTCATCAACGGATTTGAATGCACCATGTGAACTCCAGAATGGAGTGACTTGTATTCCACCCATGGAGCTATGAATAATGGAGCTGAATGCTTCAAACGGAGAGCGATGGTGGGGAGAGGCAGATGTATTTGGATAATTTAGAGCATTGAGCTACTTGTGTCATTAGCCCAGCTGCATTTTTCATAAAGCTGAACCCACCCACTGTTCTGCTGTTGACATCTAATGTTGTTAGGTTTGTGATGCTGGCGGAGACATTGGGTACATTTAAGAAAAATGGCATCTGCATCCTATTTAAGTTTTCTAAAGCTTGTGTGTTTGATTTTTTTTTTTCTGATGTCTGTGTTATATAGGATCTCACAAAATTGAGTACACCCCTCACATTTTTGTACATTTTTATTATATCTTTTTATGTGACAACACTGAAGAAATTACACTTTGCTACAATGTAAAGTAGTGAGTGTACAGTTTGTATAAGGCTCGGTTCACACTGGGGCAGCACGACTCCTTACTACTTCGGGGGCGACTTGTGCATTCCCATGCACCACGACTTCGGAGTAACTTGCATGGACTTCACATAATGGAAGTCTATGCAAGTCGCTCCGAGGTCGCCCCGAAGTAGTACAGGTCCCTTTTTCTAAGTCGGAGCGACTTGTGTCGCTCCTATTAGAATGGGTCCTGTAGCAGTCAATGGACCGCGAGGGAGCGCGACTTGTCAGGCTGACAAGTCGCCTGACAAGTCGCGCTAGTGTGGATCGAGTCTCATAGTGTAAATTTGCTGTCCCCTCAAAATAACTCAACACACAGCCATTAATGTCTAAACTGCTGGCAACAAATGTGAGTACACCCCGAAGTGAAAATGTCCCAAATTGGCCCAATTAGCCATTTTCCCTCCCCGGTGTCATGTGACCCATTAGGTTACAAGTATGAATGGGGAGCAGGTGTGTTAAATTTGGTGTTGTCGCTCTCACTCTCTCATACTGGTCACTGGAAGTTCAACATGGCACCTCATGGCAAAGAACTCTCTGAGGATCTGAAAAAAGAATTGTTGCTCTACATAAAGATGGCCTAGGCTATAAGAAGATTGCGAAGACCCTGAAACTGAGCGACAGCACGGTGGCCAAGGCCATACAGTCGTTTAACAGGACAGGTTCCACTCACAACAGGCCTTGTCATGGTCGACCAAAGAAGTTGTTGTCTTTGGGAAATAGACCTATGCGTGCTGCCAGCATTGCTGCAGAGGTTGAAGGGGGGGGGGGGGTCAGCCTGTCAGTGGTCAGACCATACGCCGCACACTGCATCAAATTGGTCTGCATGGATGTCACCCCAGAAGGAAGCCTCTTCTAAAGATGATGCACAAGAAAGCCCGCAAACAGTTTGCTGAAGACAAGCAGACTAAGGACATGGATTACTGGAACCATGTCCTGTGGTCTGAGGAGACCAAGATAAACTTATTTGGTTCAGATGGTGTCAAGTGTGTGTGGTGGCAACCAGGTGAGGAGTACAAAGACAAGTGTGTCTTGCCGACAGTCAAGCATGGTGGTGGGAGTGTCATGGTCTGGGCTGCATGAGTGCTGCCGGCACTGGGGAGCTACAGTTCATTGAGGGAACCATGAATGCCAACCTGTACTGTGACATACTGAAGCAGAGCATGATCCCCCTCACTTCGGGCCGCAGGACAGTATTCCAACATAACGACCCCCAAACACACCTCCAAGATGACCACTGCCTTGCTAAAGAAGCTGAGGGTAAAGGTGATGGACTGGCTAAACATGTCTCCAAACCTAAACCCTATTGAGCATCTGTGGGGCATCCTCAAATGGAAGGTGGAGGAGCGCAAGGTCTCTTCCACTCCTCCATGATGACATCACGGAGCTGGTGGATGTTAAAGGACTCCAGTGGCAACCTGTGAAGCTTTGGTGAACTCCATGCCCAAGAGGGTTAAGGCAGTGCTGGAAAATAATGGTGGCCACACAAAATATTGCCACTTTGGGCGCATTTTGGACATTTTCACTTAGGGGTGTTTTCACTTTTGTTGCCAGCAGTTTAGACATTAATCACTGTGTGTTGAGTTATTTTGAGGGGACAGCAAATGTATACTGTTATACAAGCTGTACACTCACTACTTTACATTGTAGCAAAGTGTAATTTCTTCAGTGTTATCACATGAAAAGATATAATAAAATGTTTACAAAAATGTGAAGGGTGTACTCACTTTTGTGAGATACTGTACAACTGTAATTTTTCTTTACAGTTTTGCAAGATAAATAACTGGAAAACCATCTTGTTTTAACAACTTAGCGACCAACCACGTAGACCTAGCTAGAGGCATCACCCTGGTACAATTTTTTAGAGCCGGCGGGCAGCTTTCCGGAGAAAGACCGATGCGGCTCAGGAGCCGCTCTATCTTTACCCCAGCGAGCGGGAGGGGACACCCCCCCCCCCTCCCACCGCCTTCCGTGGACGTGCCGGCTGGTTGGAGTCCCAATCCCGTTTTTTTTAAATGCAGTGAAATGTAATTTTTGCATTTGAAAGACCGCTGCACAAATACCGCGTGACAAAAAAATATTGCAATGACCGCCATTTTATTCTCCTTTTAAAAATATATATATAACGTTTGGGGGTTCTAAGTAGTTTTCTAGCAAAAAATACTGATTTTAACTTGTGAACAAAATCTGTCAAAAATGGGCTCGGTCCTTAAGTAGTTAATAGTTCTCAGTAAATGCTCAATATTTCCAATTTTAGGCTTTTTGTTTATTACCACTTCAGCTCTCACACCTGTATACCCATAATGGACCAGAGAAATGTTTTTGATTCCCGTTATAGACCTATAGATTTTGCGATGACCTTGTCGCCCAGGGCGACAATGGCAAACAGCGCCCACCCAAAATGTATGAGTATGTTTAGTCAGAAAATCCCCCAAAAAAATTTGAGCACCAATCTCCACACCTACCCCCTAAGCATAAATTTCCTTTGCATGCTAAAACTCTCCCTCTCTTCCAGTACAAATCCCCCCTCCCACCTCAACTCCTCTCCCTTCCCTAATCCCCCTTCCTAGCACAAATCCTCTACCTCTTAAAATTTCCCCCGAGTATAACGCCTCTCCCTCCCCCTCCCCCTAAATCCCCTTTCCTAACACAAATCTACCCCTAGTACAAATACCCCCCCCCCTTTCCAAATGAACCCTTCAAGCACAACCTCCCAAATCCCCACCGCTTGTCTGAGCCCAGCCCCGTAATCATAGAAGACTGATGTATCAGTCTCTTTAGGGATGTCCCACCCAAATATGGCCAATGTTAACAGTTTGTTGCATTCTAATCCTCAAGAAGCCGGATCCTAATGTACCAAATATATGTCAAATTATAAAGAGGTGTATATATAGCAGCCAATGAGATGCTTGCTTGTATTTTATAACCTGCTGTATATAAGAAGCAAGAGCTGGAAAAGAAGCTGAGATGGTTGCTTACAGCCGTGGCAAAAAGTTTTGAGAATGACACAAATATTAATTTTCACATAGTCTGCTGCCTCAGTTTTTATGATGGAAATTTGCATATACTCCAGAATGTTATGACGATTGATCAGATAAATTGCAATTAATTGCAAAGTCCCGCTTTGAAAATGAATTTAAACCCATGAAAAAACATTTTCACTGCATTTGGGAAAAAGGCTTCATGGTGCCCAAGAAAGTCCAGCAAGCACCAGGACCATCTCCTACAGTTGATTCAGCTGCGGGATCGGGGCAACACCAGTGCAGAACTTGCTCGGGAATGGCAGCAGGCAGGTGTGGGTACATTTGCACGCACAATGAGGAGAAGACTTTTGGAGGATGGCCTGGTGGTCAAGAAGGGCAGCAAAGAAGCCTCTTCTCTCCAGGAAAAACATCAGGGACAGACTGATATTCTGCAAAAGTTACAGGGAATGGACTGCTAGGGGCTGGGGTAAAGTCATTTTCTCTGATGAATCTCTTTTCCAATTGTTTGGGGCATCCGGAAAAAAAAACCTTGTCTGGAGAAGAAAAGGTGAGCGCTACCATCAGTCCTGTGTCATGCCAACAGTAAAGCATCCTGGGACCACCATTCATATGTGGGGTTGCTTCTCAGCCAAGGGGGTGGGCTCACTCACAATTTTACCTAAGAACACAGCCATGAATAAAGAATGGTACAAAAACTTTCTCCAAGAGCAACTTCTCCAAACCATCCAAGAACAGTTTGGCAAGGAACAATGTCTTTTCCAGCATGATGGAGCACCTTGCCATAAGGCAAAAGTGATAACTAAGTGACTTAGAGAAAAAACTTCAAAATTTTTGGTCCTTTGCGAGGAAACTCCCCTGACCTTAATCCCATTGAGAACCCAGAAGGGGAAGAAGAATGGCAGGGGGAATTGCAGAGGTCTTGAAAAAGAAGGGCCAACACTGCAAATATGGTCTCTTTGCATAAACGTCAGAATAAAAGATTCATCTGTAAACATTTTTACAGATGATTGCAGGCAAAATATTGCTTTCCAACATTAATTAGGAAAATACATTTTTTTAATTATTATATTTTTGTATATAGGGGTGCCCCTTCTGGCAGGGAGTCCATGGCAATGGCCCTTTTTGCCCCCCTATAAATCTGACATTGAATAAAGCAACCAATGTGACGCTTGCTTACATTGTATAACCTACGAAAAACTCAAATTCTCTCCATTTTCCTCTCCTACTGCCTTAATCCAGGTCAATTTTGCAGAATTTCTAAGGGAAATGTACTGTTTAATTTTTATATAAGCTGCAATTACAGAAGAGTCAGGAGACATGATTTCCTGATCCTGCATAGAACACTGAAACCACAAGACAGCATGTTTTATTTAATCGCTGAAAAATTACGTACATGAAAACGCGCCCTTTCTCAGTCTTCGATGTCCCACTGTCAAAGGCTTTGAGCATCCACGATGTGCCAAATAATAGATATCCTGCTGTACAGGCTTCCAGAACTATCTAATATGGGCAAATCATATAACAAGAAATTCTCTTTATTATAGAGTGATAACCTTAAAGTGTGATATACTGTATGTGATAACGTTGAAATCTCATGTCGGACTGAAATATTAAAACTGGTGCTAAAGGGAAAATACGTGGCTCCTGCCCACCACAATTGATCACAATTTTCCAACTTGCGTTGAGACAATAAACCATTGGATGGGAAGCCGGGGTGGAGATACTGTACATCGACCCAGGATGCCTTTGAAGGTGGATTGTCATTTTAAGGCCTCCTTTGGTTACTCCACATTTAAAGAGATCTACAAAATGTAAATACTGTATTTATCGGCGTATAACACGCACTGTCGTATAACGTGCACCTCACATTTAGGAAGGAAATTTTAGGAAAAAAGCTTAAAATTTTAAATAAACAGCATCGAACTCAGAACTATTTTTTTTAAATCAAATGCAGTCTTACCTCTGCCCATGAAAGCAGCCTCATCAGTGCAGTGTCCATAAATACAGCCTCGCCAGTGCAGTGTCCATCAATGCAGCCTAGCCAATGCAAGTGTCCACAATGCAGCCTCGCCAGCGCAAGTGTCCCCAATGCAGCCTCGCCAGCGCAAGTGTCCATCAATGCAGCCTAGCCAGCGCAAGTGTCCCCAATGCAGCCTCGCCAATGCAGTGTCCCCAATGCAGCCTCGCTGGAGCGGTCTCCCCAGCTTGGACTCTGCCTATTCCTCCGTGATTATAGACCAGCTTGGTGAGTGTCTTTCATGATATATTCATTTGGAGTTTATATTCCTATACATCATTGTTCAGTGAACAAAGGCATTTAATATATTACCATACCTGTGAGTTGCATATATGGACATGGAAGAACCATCCACTAGTAGAACCCTAAGAGACTTGAACACAAACCCCCTTAGAAGCAATGCACATGCAACTTTAAAGCAAACAAGGGAGGACAGCTCAGTCTCCATAAAACCATTGTTCTACAAATTGGAAAAACTTATGGTGAAAGAAATAAAAGCCTATTGGGAAAAAACCACCATTAATGAGTATCTGGACTTGGAGCGTATCCCGAGAGGTTTACGAATAAAAAAGTTCCCTACATTCGATCTCTTCAATGAGGAATTAAAAAAGCAGTGGACCGATACACTTTCCACCTGTTCCTTTAGCCTTATGAAGCTCATAGTAGACTCCAAGACACTGGAACTAAAAAGGTTACAAGATGAAATCTCAAAACTACAGGAAGAAATCACTCCGTTAAAAAGTAACCCTTTGTTTACGGAATTGGATCTTAAATTAAACGATAAAATAAACAAATTGGAAACCAACACGATCAGCGGCAAAAAAGAAAAGCTATCAAGAGATAAAGTTGACTATGAGACAAATAATGTCTATATTTGGAAAAAAAACGAACACCTGGAATCGCCATTACCAGAAGAAAAAAGTCAGCTTTTCAGATCCGGAGACCACAGGCACTGACACATCGGTAGCCTATACATCGTCCGATACATCTATTGATTATACACAGATGCCCAGACCACATTCCGGTTCCTTCAATGGGTCAAAAAACGAGCCAAGAAAGGGCAGAAATGCAACAAAAAAGAAAAAATCATCAAAAAAGCCAAAACAAGGAGAGGAGGAAAGAAAAACCAGCGATTTTTCAAATGGTCAATACAATCTGAGGACACATCGCAAGTGATGTATAGTAATGTAGTAAATTTGTCCCAGCGGAGTCTTACATCAGATGAAATATCTTTACTATCTAAAGGACTGAATTTTTGTCCCCATACTCACTTTGACCCGTTTGATACTACACTACATATTAACAAATTTATATGAAATTTAACCTTAAAGAGACATTTCTTTGTGGACACAGAGGACAATATGATTGAAGAAACCAATTTGGACTCCAATCCTCCCGATAACAGCCAAACACACTCTCCTATCTTGTCGTTTCGTGAACAATGTGCTGTTTCGGAACTAGAGGAGCTAATCCATGAATCACATTCATCATACCCCAACAGGGATGAGGGAACACATCGGGTTAATTTGAACATACCATCATCTTTTTATCCCATACAATCCCGGTCGGCTGAAATGGATAAGTTCCAAAAACTAGTCGAAAAGGACATTTTTAAGCTGGCTTCAAACCTATCTACATATTTTAAAATCAATGCAGATAATTTGTCCGTGAATGAAAGGAAATCGTTGAAATTACTACAAGAAGATGATTCTATCATCATTAAAAATGCGGACAAGGGAGGAGCCGTAGTTGTCCTCGATAAAACACACTATAAGGCGGAAGCTCTGAGACAACTAATGGACGCAAATACATATCAAACTTTAAAAAGTGATCCGACTAACAAATTTAAAAATGTCTTAAAGCATCTTGTCAAGAAAGGGGCAGCCATAGGTGCTTTTTCCATCAAGGAATTTGAAAATATGATCCCGGAGTTCCCAATAACACCAATCTTCCATCACTTGCCGAAGATACATAAGGGACTGGATCCAGTACATGGACGCCCAATTGTATCAGGCATTGGCTCCCTCAACGAACGACTAGGAGAATGGCTGGACGGACAACTCCAGCATATAGTACAAGTTCTTCCAAGCTATTTGAAAGACTCAAACCATTTGCTAAAAATCATGGATTCTTTCGTGTGGTCCGAGGAGTACAGCTGGATCACGTGTGACGTGTCCAGTCTGTACTCCTCCATTCCACACACATTAGCACTGGAAGCAGTTGGTTACAGTCTAGAAACATATACGGAGATGTCACCTGTTTTACAGGCTTTTGTGATAGAAGTCCTTGACTACTTATTAACACATAACTATTTTGCTTTTGATGGTGTGTTCTACCTCCAAAGATGCGGGGCAGCGATGGGAGCCAAATTCTCACCTTCCCTAGCCAATCTTTACATGGGTTGGTGGGAAAGGTCCCGCATCTTTGGAGGTAGCAACCCATACAGGGATAATACTTTTTTATACCGTCGCTACATTGACGATTTACTATTTATCTGTCATAGATCTGTTGATCTTGAATCATTTATATCGTTTTTGAACAATAACGACTTGAACCTCTCCTTCACGGGTGTTTCCAGTTCAGACAAAATTATGTTCCTGGACATAACTTTGAACCATGCAGGTGATAAAGTTGTTTCCTCCCTATATAGAAAGCCCCAGGCGGGTAATAGTTTATTACATGCCAAGTCGGGACATCCTCTCCACACAATAAAAGGAATTCCTGTGGGGCAGTTTTTAAGGCTCAGAAGGATTTGCAGTGACAGTGACACCTTTAAAGAAGAATCATATTCCCTATACCAGCGCTTTCTCCAGAGAGGCTATCCCAGGTGGATGTTGGATAGAGCCTATCGACTAGCCCTTGGGAGAAACCGCACTGATCTCCTGCAACTCACTGCGCCTAATCACACTGCCCCCAAAAATCAGGAGTCCGATCCCAACTTTGCACAAGCGAGAAAGGGTCCCTCTAGTGACAAATATATAAGAAACAAAAAAGATAAATTTACACCTTTGGTCACATTGGCACTCCCATACAGTCTAGAATTTAACAACATAAAATCCATAATAAGGAAACATCTACCTATTTTACATCTAGACCATGCATGTAATGAAATTTTGGGGAAGGGATTCAATATTGTAGCTAAGAGAGTGGCCACTTTGGGAAATGTATTGTCCCCTAGCATGTATCAAACCAAAACAACCCCCTCATCGCAAACGTGGTTACACTGTAGAGGAAACTACAGATGTGGGGCACAGGACTGTGTCACCTGTCCCCATATTCTAAAAAGTCCCCAATTTCAATCCACTATTAGTGACAGGATCTACAAAATAGATAAGTTATTCAATTGCAATTCTGAATACATTATATATTTGATTACCTGCAAAAAGTGTTTAACCCAGTATGTGGGCAGAACAACTAGGAGACTAAAGGATAGATTTAGAGAACATTTAAGCGACATTCGTTGTTTCAAATCAACCAATGTCGCTTGTCATTTTAATGACCTACATGAAGGGGACATTTCTCTGGTCATGGTCCAGGTCATTGAAAAAATCTTAAAACCCAAAATAGGAGGAGATATTTTTCAGATACTTTACTTTGCAAACGGGAAGTTTTCTGGATATTTAAACTCCGTACAAGAATACCTGAAGGCATGAACTTTGAGTGGGACGTGACACACTTTTACACCTAATATTTACCAGTATAAACATTGTCCAGAAACATGACTATTACAATGCACATATTTCCCTACTTTGGTAATTTTATACCAGATATCCTGTGATAATTTTTTTTTTTTTTTTACACAGGAATATCCGAGGCTTTTATTTATTTAGCCAGGATGTATATATATACACAAGAGCTCCAATAGCACTTATTAAGTTTTTCTCAGGATCCATTTTGATCAAAGAAATGACTCCGAACTCTATATGCTTGTGTGGGATATATGCACATGTGACATATTATTTGATATATTTGATCAAGAGTCCTGAAGCCATCTGTACTGTCATGGATCCTCAGTGATAAGATATACAAATATAACATCACATTGGAGGTTCGTTTCCGAATTTTCTTTCCCCCGCCTCTGGGATCTGTGGGTGATGTCAGTCTTTATAGCAACAATATAACAATTATTTTGCTTTGATTGCTTGGATTGAATTGGACAAGATAAATTCCCACACTAACCCATAGACCGGCTGATTTTAATATATCGGGTTCTCTATAACAATGGTTGGCCACTCTAATATAGATGGAGAGCTATATTTAGCCAAATTTAGCCAATTGGTATGTAGTGATCTGCACCCGATTTTGTTTTTGTTTTTGTATTCCTTTTCTTCCCAAATATTTCCTTCCTTTTTCGGAAAACCTTTTCTGGAAAGTTCTTTCTAGAAAGAGGTTTTTGTGGTTTTAAACACTATGTAAGGAATTTAGTCCATGAGAAAGTATGTGCATACTGGTATTTGTAGCATCTTTCAATACAGCAACGGGTTGCTACAATGTGTTTACATTGATTGACACTTATTGCTGCCTATACACATATTTATATAATTACATAAGAACACAAGCTACATCAGTGTGCACTGCACTTTATATATGTCATATTTGATTAATGTAAACCAGGTATACCCATTTATATATGGAAATAATTGTGTTTTGTATATTTTTAAATATACATGGTTCACACATATGTGACTTTTTCTCATGCAATTTTATTAGTGTTCACTACTCATAGTTGTCTATGGAAAATGCATTTTTGAGACATTTATGCAGTGATTTACATGTATTATGAACTTTCCATCCTTCCACATATACTATTATATTGTTCCACATATGATTGTTGGGCAGAAATCACAGATTGGAGTTTTTTTCATTTTTTTGAATTTTTTTTTGATGTTTATATTGCTCCTATCTTGAATACACCACATCGTTTTTTGGAGCCGGTCAAAGGAGCGGTCTCCCCAGCTTGGACTCTGCCTAAGCTCACACCCCAGCTATTACTGCACGGGTGAATAGGAGATACCCACCACCACTGTTCCCCTGCATGGTCGTGAATACCTCACTGGGAGAATACTGGACTGTTTTGCACTGAACTTTGAGTGATCAATTGTAGTAGCACTGAGCACCAAGCACTTTTTCCTGATTGAAGTTTTATATATATATATATATATATATATATATAATTGTATTTATTTGAATATGGATATTTTTATGAGCACTAAGCACTTTATTTGATTGAAGTGTTATACATACATAGTTGTATTTATTTGGATACGGATGGTTTTATGAATGCCACAGAGCACTTTATTTTTATTTCTTGATACTTATGCACTTTAATTATTTATAAGGATTGGTATTATTTAAAAAGTTTGTCACTATAGTACATTATATACATTTAAGCACATTTTGGAGGACAAGATATAATATGCGCTGCCCAATTGAAGCTTAGCTTCAAAATATTCGTAAATCCATGCGTTGCTTTAAAAATATTTCCCCTATAGGTCTTACTAATGGAAAAAACACAGCCTGACAAGTGTATGGCATCACTGGACCGATAGAAAGGAAACATTGGTTCTGATGTATATACCAAAGGGTGTGTTTTCCTTTAAGGAAGTATATCCGTGATGAAAAGTATAGGTGAACCCAGTTCTGGTCCTAGGCTGCTACCTCTTTGATAGCGAAAAAAGGAGTGCTCACCAGTTGGTACATTTTTGGATGTCTACTGAGTAGCACCTGGTACAAAAGTTCATCTCACTTAAGGGACTTTTTGAAACGTTGGAATTGGTTAAGAGGATCAAATATAGCCAACACATTTCAGGGCTTGAGCAGATGGAGTTACCCACTTCATGACCGCCCACCATAGAGATACTACGGCAGGGCGGCCGCTGTGCACCAGATCATGTACCTAGTATGTGATCTGACACTCCCGAGTCTGGGGTGCGCACGTGTGCTGGCGCTGGCCCTCTGTGATCAAACACAGTGGGAGCCCAGCAGCGGGTACCGCAGACTCGATGTCCCTTGGCACCCGCCAATTGTTCAGTACACAGGCGGAACAGCAATCTGCCCATTTATAAACAAGGCAGATCACTGTTCTGTCAGTAAGCGGTAACCCTGGCAGACCCATCCCCAGCACCAATGCTGGAAATTCTGCTACATACCAATATGTTGCTTCGATATGTATGGTATTTACAAGCTTTGATACTCCAGTGCTGTGACAATTCCATTTTGTATACGCTGTTTGTTGGATAGTGCTTTGCCACTGTATTGGCTTGACAAGTGTAATTTGTGTGTGCAATTTTTTTCAATAAAATACGTTTAAAAAAAAAAAAGCATAGAATGCATTAGGGTAAAAAACCTTCTGCCTTTAGAACAGGGGCTGACTGGCAACTTCTGGCCCAAGTATAAATCAGAGGCGCATGGTGCAGCGATTCAGCCCCCCTCCCACTCTCCCTCTTCCCGCCCTCCTCCTGACCCCCATTCCAGACCCCCATTCCAGACTGAAGCTCCGCTGCAGGTAAGCTCTACTCACCGGGCAAATCTGGGTTCCTGACCTGGCCAGCAGGGGTAGTTCGGGGGAGCTGGGACAGCTCGGTCGGGGCTGCCTGGGGGAGGATAGTCTCAAGTGGGGCATGGAACCGGCCTCTGCTCAGACAATTTACACCATCCATGCTGGGGGGGGGGGGGGGGGGTTGTCTGCACTCTGTTCTTGTCTTCATCCCGCACTTAGTAGGTCAGAAGTGGGGACTTTTTACTTTTCATCGCCAGTAATCCTTTAGGCATGTCTGTGGCAGAAGCCATGCAGCCTTTTACCGGGGCAATTGCCCCCCTGCTCCCTAGCCCCTTCCTCCCCTGTTTAGAACCACTTTAAAGTAAGCCTGTGCCAAGAATATTAATAAAATGCTATTTGAATTGTATAGCGAGCACCAGGATGTGTCTGTAGGCTCCTTAATGCACTTTTATGGGCGTCCAATGTGCCGAAATCCAGGGGGGCGGTAATACGTATGTAAATATTTGTGGGTAATGAAACCCATCCTTCTTCGAGGTTCTAATGTTTATATTGGTACATGGGAATGATGGTAAGATGGTGGAGGTGGGAAGGAGAAGGGAACTATTCTCAGAGAAATAAAGTGTCTTGCTGATTCCCTGGCGTTGGTAGATCCTACAGACTGTCTCTTCACTTTACTGTATGTCCCAGAGAGACAGCATAACAAATGTCCCCATTGGAAGACTTCCTTTTACCTCCTGTATCGGTGACAACTGTGTAAAATGTTCAATTTCCCATCCCATTTTTTTTTTCATTGACAATGGTCACTAATACAAATAGAGAGGGTAAATCTCCCCGATTGGATACGTATGGCAATTGTCCTGTTGGGGAGATTTTCCTTATTTCGTGTTCCAGAATTGCAACAGAAAGTTGGAGTAAATCTCCGTAAAGGGGGGTGTATTCTAAAGCCCCATTCACATGGGCATAGCTGCTGACTTGCGATCTGCTGTGGATTACTTTTTTTAGCATCAGTTGACCTGTGATGGTGAGAAGATCAGGTGCCTCTCTCGTGTCAGTTTCAACAGGGATTTCAAACTGAAATCCCTCTTCGCTGCGGCACAACTGCATCCATTGGATGCAGCAGCGACACAGCCCCATGTACTTCTATGGATCGTACTGGCAGGCAGGTTCGCCCTGCTGAACATGACATGGCTAATTTTTTATTTAATTTGCTGCGTTGCGCAAGCACAGCATCTTAGCCACAACAATGTGGATGGAGCTGTCCAGAAACCATTGCTGGCTTTTGACAGGTAGCTGAGGTGCCTTGAAACACCCCACAACTGCCTGGATTTACCACACTGACATGCCCATGTAAAAGGGGCCTAGAACTTCAGATTTGCAATTTCCTTATTGACAATGGTCACCAGGACACATTGAGAGGGTAACTCTCCCTACAGAGGACACAGGTAGCAATAAAATCTTGACATAGGCCCTAACCGTTCCCTACTAATGGCTGTTCATGCACATTTAACATTCTATTTAAATCAGCCTTTTTCAACCAGTGTTCCTCCTGATGTTGCTAAGAGTTCATTGAGCAATGGTGAATTGAACTCCCACCTACACTGACCAAAATGCAAGAGGGCACCACTACATTGGCCACTAATGTTGGGTGGCTTGCAAAGGGCCTTGGCCTCAACTCTAATGAGCACTTTTGGCATGAATTGGAATATAGATTCTGGGCCAGGTCTTCTCCAACATCCATAAGCAACCTCACAATTCCCCTACATACTTACCAACATATTGGGCTTGGCTCTCAGGACACTGTTAACCCCACCCATGGTCTGCATGAGCAGTGGTGAATTATGCTCCCACCTACACTGAGCAAAAATTCAAGAGGGCACCTCTACATTGCCCACTAATGTTGAGTGGCCTGGCCTCAGCTGTACTGAGCACTATGAATTGGAATACAGATTGTAGGCCTGGTCTTCTCCAACATCTGTAACCAACCTCACAATTCCCCTACATACTTACCAACATATTGGGCTTGGCTCTCAGGACACTGTTAACGCCACTCATGGTCTGCATGAGCAATGGTGAATTATGCTCCCACCTACACTGAGCAAAAATTCAAGAGGGCACCTCTACATTGCCCACTAATGTTGAGGGGCTTGCAAAGAGCCTTAGCCTCAACTCTACTGAGCACTTTTGGGATGAGTTGGAATACAGATTCTGGACCAGGTCTTCTCCAACATCCGTAACCAACCTCACAATTCCCTTAAATACTTACCAACATATTGGGCTTGGCTCTCAGGACACTTTTAACCCCATCCATGGTCTGCATGAGCAATGGTGAATTATGCTCCCACTTACACTGACCAAAAATGCAAGAGGGCACCTCTACATTGGCCACTAATGTTGAGTGGCCTGCAAAGAGCCTTAGCCTCAGCTGTACTGAGCACCTTTGGGATGAGTTGAAATACAGATTCTGGGCCAGGTCTTCTCCTCCAACATCAGTAACCAACCTCACAACTGCCCTACATACTTACTAACATATTGGGCTTGGATCTCAGGACAATGTTAACCCCACCCATTGTCTGCATGAGCAATAGTGAATTGAGCTCCCACCTACACTGACCTTAAATGCAAGAGGGCACCTCTACAGTGCCCACTATTGTTGGGAAGCAATACAGTTTTTATTGTCTACATTTCTTTTCTGTTATGCTCAATTTAATTTCAAGATTGTTACTACACATGTTTTTGTACAGAACATGAAATGTAAGAAAAAAAAAATCTTTCCTTGTCTAATATGCTAGGTAAGCCATATAATTTATTTGTATATATAGAATGCTCTACAGTTATGTGATCTCCCAAATATTTTGTGATCTGTAGGTAAAATTATTTTTAGCAGGGGTTCCTCTAGAGCAGTGATGGTAAACCTTGGCACTCCAGATGTTTTGGAACTACATTTCCCAAGATGCTCATGCACTCTGCAGTGTATTTGAGCATCATGGGAAATGTAGTTCCAAAACATCTGGGGTGCCAAGGTTTACCATCACTGCCCTAGAATCTAGACCTGCAAAATATTTTAAGGGTTCCTCTGTGGTAAAAAGGTTGGGAAAGGCTGCTTAACATCACCCAGCAACTAAAAAGTAGTGGTTTGGCTTCAGTTGAGCTTCCAGTCATTGGAAGTAGAGAAGGTTTATCCAATGTTTTTTTGTTTATTTGGAAAAGTGGGGTTTAGTTTTATTCTGGATTTTATTTTTTGGGGAAAATGTTGACTTGCATGCTCTTCCACTTTAAAAAATATCCCTAAAATGTTTTGTCTTCAAGGTATCGAAGGCAGCGGCAGACTTGATGGCCTACTGTGAAGCCCACGCCAAGGAAGACCCATTACTGACCCCAGTGCCTGCTTCAGAAAACCCTTTTAGAGAGAAGAAGTTTTTCTGTGCCATCCTGTAAAGCGGGAGTGTCGCCTTGCGTCACCAGGCTTTCCAAATGCCGATTTTAGAATTTTTAACACCAAGAACTCCTTATACATTCTGCAGAAAAAACAGCAACCGCATAGCAACAAATACGTAATAGCTGGAAACTCGGATGTCCGTGTGCACATACACGGCACCCATTTGGAACAAGACAAAGTTCTTGCAACAAAACTTGCTGTCTTTTCCAGGTCGTAGAAAAAAAAAAAATTGTAAAGTAAAAAGCTTTGTGACATTTAAGTTAAGATCCTGTTTCTTTAGGTTTGTTTTTATTATTATAATTATTTTTTACCATACTGTTATGTTCCTGATATTCTCTTAATTTAAAAATGTTGAGGTTTCAATTGTCATTACTAGCAGCAGGAAAAAAAAAACACATTTTACAACGGTGTTTATATGTCATATTTTGATATTGTGCGTTGTTAGAGTAGCACAACAATGGTTTTCTCGATAGGGATGGTTTACACAAATTAATTTTCAGAGCACGTACCTAGGGACTTTGCAGGATGCCACCTTTCACTATAATGATATTGCTATTTTGTGTTCAAAAAGTAAGGGGGGGGGGGGGAATCTGACCACGATTTTTAATATTTTTGATGTAGTTTTTGATTCTGCAAAAAAGAAAAAAAAAATATTGTCTAGTGCCATGATTTTTTTATTATCAATTTCTAGAAACTTTACAAGGCATTCTGCGTGGAAGCAAAACTCTACACTTTCCACATCGTGTAATAAGCTGCAAGTAACTGTTACTCTGCCATTGTGATTTTGTAGTAGATATAATGATGCAAAGGAAGACGGAATTAAAAAATGTGTTAGATTTTTGAGTTTTTTTGAGTGTACAGCTAAGCCTTTCTAAACCAAGCATCACCCCAGACTTGTTTAAATGGCACCCATTTACATATGAATGCACCATGGCAGTTCTAGGATAGTACTGTCCAATTTAGACCTCCAAGGCCAGGGTCCTTCCACAGATTTTTTTTTTTTTTTTTTAAAGCTGGGCTCCAAGTAAATGTTTAAATAGTGATGTAATGCATATATAAGAGCTGTTTTACCTCCCAAAGGACTTCTTATCCATCTATGTCTTAGATACACTATATCTCAGATAGCAAGCAAATGTGCTGCAAGTTTTGAAAAGGACTTGCTAAGCTATTGCTAGACTTGCCAGGCTTTACAAGTTTGTTGCACAAGTCCGCATTGCATGACTCCAGATCAACTTTCTTTGCAAACATTCTGCAAGTCTGCCGCAAGTTCTGGTTCAGTTATGTTGTGCAATAGTCCTCCCACCACAGGGGTCACTATCGCATGCTGTAGACTTGCAGAGCTCTTGCTGTAGTGCCGGTTCACACTAGTACGACTTGTCAGGCGACTTGGTCAGCCTGACAAGTCATGCACCATCGCGGTACATTGTGTGGTACAGGAACGGTTCTAATAGGAGCGACACAAGTCGCTCCGACTTAGAAAAAGGGTCCTGTACTACTTCGGGGCGACCTGGAGACGACTTGCATAGACATTCATTTTATGAAGTCCGCGCAAGTCGCACCGAAGTCGCGGTGCACGCGACTTCACAGGTCGCCCCCTAAGTCGGATCGCCATAGTGTGAACCGACACGTAGACTCACCACTGCAACTTTGCTCTTTCTACAGACTTGCCATGCAAATTTGCTACAAATTGGAAAAATGTCAACTAAAACTTGTGCTTCAAGTGCTCTGCAAGTGTAAAACTTGCCAGTAAAAATGTGCAGCAAATTAACAAGACTTACAATTAAAAAAAAAAAAAATGAGGTTGAAGGATTGTAAGAGGTGCATGAAAGTCAGCCAGCCCCCAGTCTGATGTACTCACCCTCCAGTCTGTCACTAACCAAATAGACCTGTCTCTTGGTACAAAGAACAGGGGTTTAGTTGACACACATTTGCAAACGCATGTGAAAGCTGCAGAGCCACTTCACGGCACCCTGTTAAATCTGCAGTCCTAACACTCCTAATTTAGTGTCCTCACACTGGAGGCACATGGCTGCTAATGGGTGGATGGGGGAACAGGTGAGAGGGAGACAGCCCAACCTCCCCCAACCCATCCTCATCCATGACTGGCTGTAGTCTCAAAGACTCAAATAATTAGGTTATAACGATGGCACAAACTGGAAGAGACCAGCTGAAAAGCATTACACCTCCATCCCCTTGGTGGATGCAGTATAAAGATAGGAAGGGATTTTATGTATGGGGCATGGCCTGTAAAGCACAATGCCTTTGAAATCCCTAATTTCCTATTTGGGACTTTATGTGAGACAAGCAGGTCATGCTATTGGTCTCCATCCCTGTATACGGAAAACACTAAGGTCAAATCAAAACTGCATCCACCAAAAACGCACGGTGGTGCGTTATCCTTGCTATCTGGGATGGCCAAACATTTGTGTAGACCTAAAAACCTGACCAACTATATAATCAAACGTCTGTAGACCCCATTCCAAACCTGAGTTTAGATGTGTAGCATGGACCCCTGATGGTCCCCGCAGATTTGTCCCAGGTTCTCTTCCCATGTTGGTGTAAAGGCAGCCAGACACCAAGCAGCACAAACAGTCTCACAACTCATGGACCAGGCAGGGAATGTCTTTTTAAGATTTCATGCGCAATCAGGGGAAGACTGGCAACTTTCGGCCCAAGGGGCAAGTACAAACCAGAGGCCCATGGTGCAGCAACTCGACCCCCTCCCATACCCCCCCCCCCGCTCCCACTCTCCCAGTCCTCCTCCTGACCCCCATTCCAAGCTAAAGCCCTGCTCCAGATACTCTCTACTTACCAACTGAATCCGTTTCCTAACCTGGCCAGCAGGGGGAAGTTGGGGGGAGCTGTTGGGGCTGGCCGGGGCAGAAGAGTCTCCATTAGGGCATGGAACCGACCTCTGCTCAGACACAGTTTACACCATCCATGCTGGTTGGGGGGGCCTGCGATTTGTCCTGGTCTTCAACCCGCACTCAGTACGTCAGTGGTGGGGACTTTTTACTTTTCTTCACCAGGAATCCTTTAGGCATGTTTGTGGCAGAAGTGGTGCAGCCTTTTTACGGGGCATCAGAGCGGCCCAGGGGGCAATTGCCCCCCTGCCCCCTGGCCCAGTCCTCCCCTGTGCGCAATGAACTTTGATAGGGTGCAAGGTGAGCTTTGAGATACGCCAGAATTAGTGCACTAAGTAAGCAGAGGACACTCTTAGCTTTATCTACACTCTTCAGAACAATTCCCCTCTTGGCAGATCATAGGAGAACGAGCAACCCTGGGATTCTGAGCAAAGGAAAGGTCCCAAATCAGCAACACTGGAGCAAATACTCAAAGTTAAAAGTGCAACAGTCACTAGGATATCACACTACGGCCTATACTCATAATGTCCCTGTGTACTTGGATGTCTCTGTCCAATACCGGCAAGACACTTCTCCTGTGAACCTCCAGGCCAGATCCTCCGTGAACCCCCCTTTGAATTGGCTCCTTTCAGAGAGCAGGCCCCCTCCCCCAGCTCTTCATGAGCTGCCCACTTTGGCAGCTACTCTGCCCAGAAGGGCAGCATCCCTTCAGGCTGGGATCTTCTCCTTCTGGACAAGAACCCTGCTGCTCCAGGCCCCACACTATTTATGAAATCCTCAGCCACCTACTGGACATCCTTTCCCCCAAGGATGGCTGAGACCACATGAATATTCAGGTCTCCAGGGTCTGTCTCTCCCAACCCACTACATTCTAGAATCTACTAGAAGCCAGGGGAAACAATTGAGCCTGGAGCCAGGGAAACCCAGAACTGTCAAAAATAATCACACACCGCTCCAATGATTACAAAGAAGCAAAAAAAAAAAATTACCTGAACTTCTCTAGCCACCTATTCTAGGAGGGTGCTACCAATAAAACGTACTAATACTACAGCAAAGACATTTTAGACAATTGCACACTTCCAACTTTATGACAGCATTTTAAAGAAGGTCCATTTACATTCCCTGCACAATTATGCCCCAAAAGACGATTTGAAAAGTACAGTGTGAAGGAACTTGAGTGATCTGCACAGAGCCCTGACCTCAGCTCTACTAAGCATCTTTGGGATAAATTGGAATGCCCATTCTGGGCCAGGTCTTCTTATCCAGCCTCAGTAACCAACCTCACAATTGCCCAACATACTTGTCAACATTTTGGTCTGGATCTCAAGACACTGTTAACACCACTCATGGTCCGCATTTCCTTCACACACTTTTTTGGTGGGCGCACCCAAATCACGAGTACCACCCAGAACCTGTCTCTAAATATGGGGAGGCCACCCATCATGCCCACTTTATAGGTTGGCCCCTCCCAGTTCCCATCTGTCCCCACGCAGCCCCAATTCCCACATACATGTGCAGTAACTCAAATAAGGTTGATAATGTGATCCTGGCAAATGTAGTGGGTCTTGGCATGGGTGGGACATGGTGCCAAGATTCAGCACTGTCCAGGCAAATTTGGGACAGCTGGCACCTATGGTCCCAGACCCCATCCTAGCAGACAGCCAGGTAGATGACATTTTTTTCTCTCTTACAGTAAAAGGAATACAGCGGTGTCATCCCCCCCCCCCCCCCCCCAGCCTGTTAACTAGACAATGAAAGAGTAGAAGCCGACTGATGAGATCATCCCTGTACACCACCTCCCCCTATCAGCATTTTCCTTGTCAAGACAGTTCCGTGCAGGACACCTGATCAGTTCACAGTGCTGGTCCCCCCTCTCTCAGTCTGAGCTCTCCTGTACATGTAATTGCAACAGGTTAATATCAAGTAAAATTCAGGTTCTTACATTACTTTCATTTAAAAAAAAATGTTCAATGATGTATAAACGAATACAAAGCTGCATTCATTTGTGTTTTTTATATCTGGCTGGAGTTCAGCTTTAAAGGTGCAATCATATCTGCAAATGCAACCTGCTCTCCGATTAGATATGAGAAACCCAGCGGGAGCTCCTGCGATTAGCTGTGGAAGGCAGCGCCCCTGAAAGAAATGGCCTCCTGCAGCTATTTGTGGCCACTTACATGTAATCTCTCATGCAGTGATTCTATGCGAGTGATCAGCCCTGGACAGAGGTAGTCTGCATCCAGAGCCAATCACTCGCATCAGCGATTACATGCGGGTGGCCACGATTCGCTGCCAGAGCCAGCGGCTTCTCATTGCTTTCAACGGGGGCTGCTCTCCGCTAATAACCGGAATCCCCAGTAGAGTTCTCACATTTAATCGGAGAGCCAGTACATTCGCAGGTGTGAATGCACCCTAAAGGGTAACTCCACTTTCATGGAAATAAAATAAAAACTAGCATATACTGTACAACTGCTACACAAGCCATGTTGTAATTTAATGTTAATAAAAATTTACCTTTTCTTTTCAATCTGCAGCCGCTGTAAGTTCCTGTAAAATTCAATGCAATATGGCAACCTGGAGGCATTCTGTACACAATTGGTTTACAGAACACCTCCTAAAAATGTGATTTCCTGCTTGTGTGATTGGCTCACTTATTTTCCTAGAAGTCTGCAGTAAGATACAAGTCAGATTTTAGGCAGCCCCTGTGATAGAAATGTAAGCTTTGTTGAGATACACCCCAAGGGATAATCACTTCTAAAGGAATGCAGACACTGTAACTATCCTCATGGGCACACAGAAAGTGCACCAGCTGATTAATAATAAACCAGACCCTCCTATTCAGAACCAAGTATGCGCTCCATCTGGTGGAAAGAAAGAGCTATTTCTTCACAGCAACAAAAGGCAAGAATCTGATGCAAAGTTTGTAGTAAAATATCTACAATGTACATTGATCACCCAGAGTGGAGTTACTCTTTAATTATGAGATCAACAATAACTGCGATTTAGTTCCAATATTTGTCAGTGCTAAAAACTGGGATTGTATGACATCCTTACAGACCAGAGGTGGACCGCCCTGTGATAGGCAGAGAGCGAGGTGCAATTTGTTCCTGTGTGAAGCTGTGCCCATTATGCCCTACTTATAGCTCCTAGTTCTGCCATAGTAAGATACTGCTAGGATGGATGAAGAATTTTAATTCTTAATTTTCAGATTTTTAAGACCTTTGATGGCATTGTGAAGTACCCTTTGTACCTCCATTAACAATCATTATACCTACGACAAAGTCCGGTCCACTTTAAAAAACGATATCGAGATGCTGAAACAGCCTTAGCCATTGAGCCTCTCCTACACTGCATTACCAGCTGTATACAGGTGTACCTTGTGTGATGATGGCCCAGAACTAAAGCCAAGAACTCGCTCATCCATGTCTTTATGGACCTTGCTTTGTGCACTGGTGTGCAGTCATGTTGGAACAGGAAGGGGCCATCCCCAAACTGTTCCCACAAAGTTGGGAGCATGAAATTGTCCAAAATGTCTTGGTATGCTGATGCCTTAGGAGTTACCTTCACTGGAACTAAGGGGCCAAGCCCAATCCCTGAAAGACAACCCCATGCCATAATCCCCCTCTACCAAATGATTAAGACCAGTCATGTTGGAACAGGAAGGGGCCACCCCAAACTGTTCCCACAAAGTTAGGAGCATGAAATTGTCCAAAATGTCTTGGTATGCTGATGCCTTAAGAGTTCCCTTCACTGGAACTAAGGGGCCAAACCCAAACCCTAAACAACAACCCCATGCCATAATCCCCCTCTACCAAATGATTAAGACCAGTCATGTTGGAACAGGAAGGGGCCACCCCAAACTGTTCCCACAAAGTTAGGAGCATGAAATTGTCCAAAATGTCTTGGTATGCTGATGCCTTAGGAGTTCCCTTCACTGGAACTAAGGGGCCAACCCAACCCCTGAAAAACAACCCCACACCATAATCCCCCCTCCACCAAATGTTTCGGACCAGTGCACGAAGCAATGTCCATAGAGACTGCCAGCCAGGCGTTCTCATCCAACATTAGTGCCTGACCTCACAAATGCTCTTCTGGAATAATGGTCAAACATTCCCATAGACACACTCCTAAACCTTGTGGACAGCCTTCCCAGAAGAGTTGAAGCTCATAGCTGCAAAGGGTGGGCCAACTCAACATTGAACCCTATGGACTAAGACTGGGATGCCATTAAAGTTCATGTGCGTGTAAAGGCAGGCGTCCCAATACTTTGGACAATATAGTGTATGCAGCGGCAAGGAAGGAGGACCTTAACGCCCAGCCGCTGCACATATGTGCCCATGAGGTTCTGTGCTGAACGCACGCTCATTTGCAATCTCTGGTCTCCGTTTGTGATCAGGAACCAGCAGAATGGGCCTCTGATTATGAAACAGCCAATGACAGTGATCACTTGATCCCCCACCTACTCCCCTTTAACACTCACTTAAAGGGCCACACAGAGGAAGCTCCAAGGAGTTAGATGTGGTGGTTATATTTGTTTTTGTTTTTTTCAGACTAAGAACTTTTTCAGCAACTACAGAAAATACCAGCTGATCTTGCAAGAAGTGTCATTGTCTGTGCGCTGAAAACACAAAGAACCTCATCTTAATGTTAGCTACTAGTCCCATCAATCCACTATATAATAGACAAGAAAAAAAAAACAGATACTAGAGGCAGAACAAGGGGATTTTCATGGTACCTTCCCTGGACAATTAAACAGACCAAAAACATGTAAAATAAAGCAAAATTTTTATTTACATACAAAATTGACAATTTACAAAAGGAGCACATATCATTTAAGAACAATGAGACCCGTAGTGGATACTATACAGCCCAGTGGGGAGATAATGTTCCTCTGTTACCTCCCCCAGGTATGTAAAAGCAATCAGCTAGAGATTCCCAAAATTCCCAACATGTTTTCGCGGTAAACCACTTCCTCGGGGGAATGGAAAAAGAACTAGAGAAAATATTTGGGAAGTAGGTACCTTTAAAATCGAATTAACAAACATCAATTTTTGTCTGAAGCAATCAATTTTTCACTATATAATAGAGATGAACAAAAACTGACAGTTTTTAGTGACAACCATGACTTCCTCCATGGGTTCAGTGGAGAGAAAAAAAAAAAAAAGTTGACGAAAAAAAAAGTTTGATGAAGTCAAAAGGAAGGGTGTTACTGGCAGGACCACCAGGGGAAGAAAAAAAAAAAAGGCAAAAGACCTAAAGCAGGGAAAAAATTTTTTTGTTGTTTTTATTATTTTTTATTTTTTCTAAGCATGTAGTTCTTTATTGAGCATAGAAAGAAAATGACATGGTACAGGTACTATGGTGCAGTTGTTTTGAATGCATAAAAAATGAAATATTGGTTTCATGAATGATGTTAAGGTTATCTTATTGTTAATAATAATAATGGTAATTACTGTACCTTCTAAGGCTCCTTTCACACGGGCTTTCCGATCCGGTCCGCCTGTCAGTTTTTCAGGGCGGACCGGATCGGATGCTTCATGCAGCCCTATGGAGAGGCGGATGACAGCGGAGACACCTCCACTGACTCCCGCTGCTATCCAATCCAGTCCGTGAAATCCTATTTTCCATCCGTCTGGAGGATTGGATCGGATGGGGATCAGATAAAAACGGACAGGCGGTCTGTTCTCATCAGATCTCCCATAGAGGAGAGTGGGGATCTGACCGCTCCGTCTCTGCAAAGTGAGTGAAGACGGACCTGGCATACGCCTGCTCAGCGGGGATTGGGGGATCGATCCCCGTTGAGCAAAACTGAGTCTGTCGGGTGCACCGTCCGTGTGAAAGGGGCCTAAGGCAGCCAATCCCTACCAGGGTTGATCCAGAGGTGGCTAGAGGTTTCTTGAGCTGTGGCTTGCTGACCTCCAGGGGAGGACTGGGCCAGGGGGCAGGGGGGCAATTGCCCCCTGGGTCGTTCTGAGTCCCGGTAAAAAGGCTGCACCACTCCTGCCACAGACATGCCTAAAGGATTCCTGGTGAAGAGAAGTAAAAAGTCCCTGCCGCTGATCTACTGAGTGCGGGTTGAAGACAAGGACAGAGCGCAGGCCTCCCCCCCTCAGCATGGATGGTGTAAACTGTGTCTGAGCAGAGTCCAGTTCCATGCCCCACTGGAGAGTGGGAGAGGGTCTGAGTCCCTGTATCATGGGCCTCTGGTTTGTACTTGCCCCCTGGGCCAAAAGTTGCCAGTCTGCCCCTGCTGACCTCCCATGTGATGGTGCTCACATAGTTCCAGGTCCAGCACCATTGCTCTAAGGGTGGCATTCTGACCACCACTGTAAGGGGGGGATTATTCTTCCCACTGACCACCACCAATGTGAGAGATATTTTCCCAATGACCACTAACTGACTCAGCAGGAGTTCCCCAAGACCTAAAAGTTATTATAAGGGTTCCTTTGGGGTAAAAAGGTTGAGAAAGCCTGCTCTAAGGAATGATTTGTTGCAATATTTTACTTTTTTTTTTTTATTCATTCTATATTTTAGTTTTCAAAGTTTAAAATGAATAAAATACATGAATCCTATCCAAATACACAAATCCAAGTGACCTGAGAGACAGCTAGTGTAGGAATCGGTCTATATGCATTTCAATTAATAAATGGATATTTATTGTATCTCTTAACAAAAGCCATATGGATAAAAATATATTAAATTTTTTGTCTTTGGGATCAGATGCACTTTAATTAAAAGTTTTGAAAGCATGAGGCTTACACATTTTGTTTTTGCCGATTACATTTTTTTTTTTGCTTTTGGATGCTTTTACTTAGCGGTGCAGTCACATAAGGGTCTTCTAATTATAAGAAGAAAAAATAAATTCTGTACAAATGTGACAAGCATTTTCACAGCCACAGTGAAAAAAAAAATCACCATATTTTGTATATTATGAATATTTCCTATCGGAAGCACCATCTAGTGGCCATAAAATGGTATTTTTCCTTAAATGGTAACTCCACCTTTGTGGGGGAAAAATAATAAAGAGAAATGAATAAAGCAACATCAAGTCATATTGTAATTGAATGTCCTTAAAAATTACCTTTTCTTTTTACTCTGCAGCTCTGTATTTTTCTGAACATGTAATGCAATATGGCTACCTGAAGGTTCTGTACACAGAATATGTACAGAACGCCCCCCAGAAACATCATTTCCTTCTTGTGTGATTGGCTCACCGATTTTCCCAGAAGTCTGCACTATGATACAAGTCAGATTTCTGGCATCCCCTGCAACAAAAATGTCATTTTTGGTGAGATACTTCCAATAGGAAATTACATCTAAAGGGATGTAGACCATGCAGCTATCCTCATTAGAGCCCTGCAGCTGCTGCAACTGATTGATAATTATGAAACCACTCCCATTAGACTCACTTTCCCTCATGGACACAGACAAACACACAGGGATTTATGCAGAATAACAAAAGGTAGGAATCTGAAACAAAGTTTGTTAAAATCCCTGCAATGTACAGAGATCACCCAGAGGGGAATGTTTTTCAACAAAAGTGGATTTACACTTTAACCACTTTACCACCGGAGGATTTTGCTGTCTTACGTCAAGGCCACTTTTTGCGATTCGGCACTGTGCGACTTTAACTGACAATTGCGCGGTCGTGCAACGCCGTACCCAAACGAAATTTACGTCCTTTTTTCCCACAAACAGAGCTTTCTTTTGGTGGTATTTGATCACCTGTGCGATTTTTACTTTTTGCGCTATAAACAAAAAAAAAAAAAAAAAAAGCGTACATTTTGAAAAAATATCAATATTTTTCACATTTTTTTATATGAAAAAAAAAATGTAACAATCAAAATTTTTTAACATTTTTGGCCAATTTGTTTTCTGCTACCTATGTTTGGTAAAAAAAAAATCGCAATAAGCGTATTTTGATTGGTTTGCGCAAAAGTTATTGCGTTTACTAACTAAGGGAAAGATTTCTGTCATTTTTGGTGTTTTTTTTTAACGAGTAATGGCGGGGATCTGCGATTTTTTTTTTTGTGGGACTGCGACATTGCGGCGGACAGATCGGACCCCTGACTGACATTTTTGACCCTTTTGGGGGTACCAGTGACATTACTGCAGTAATCAGTGCTAAAAATATGCACTGTTACTGTAAAAATGACACTGGCAGGGAAGGGGTTAATTTTATTGGAGAGGGAGGGGTTAATGTATGCCTGGTGCTTACTAACGTGTGTGGGGGGAGGTGACTGAGTGACACAAGGACAGATCGGATGTCCAGCTATGCAATCTGACCCTGCCTGTCAGGAGATCCGCCCGCTTTGTTTACACAAGCGGGTGGATCTCCAAACTCGATTCCCCGACGATCGGGGAAGAGCGGCAGTGATCACCGCCACTCCTCCCCTGGCCCGACTCCCGCTGTGACTGAATACAGCGGGAGCGAGCCTCCGGCGGGGCGCGGGCGCCGCCCACAAGGGGAGGAGTCCAGCAACGTAGGTCTACGTCGCTGGATGGGAACGAGCCAATGTGCCGCAGTAGAGGCACAGTCACTGGTCGTAAAGTGGTTAATTTTATGGCTACAGTCCCTATCTGCTGTGATCTTGGAGCCTAAAAAGATAAAATCTGTCACTGTTTCAATTTCTTCTCCTTCTATTTGCCAAGGAGTGATGGGACCGGTTGCCATGATTTTAGTTTTTTTAATGTTCATTTTCAGGCCAGCTTTTGCGCTCTCCTCTTTCACCTTCATTAAGAGACTTTTTAGTTCTTCTTCACTTTCTACCATTAGTGGGGTTACTCTTTAAAAAAAGGAACATATTGCATTATGTCCACCAGATGGCGGTGATGATCATAGGAAATAATGCTAATAGACAAAATATAGAGATTTGTTTTTTTTTTTTAAATGCAGCTGTGCAAATGTTTATCGCATTCATACAGCAAATTAAAAAATAAAAATTTACCCTATTGTGTCTATAACTGTTGTGTGCATTTCTAAAAAAACAGAGGACACCTTTGTGTAATTTTAGCTCAGGATAACTTGTGAATCTCTTGAAAACGGTACCTCTATGAGCCCCTGCAGAGACTTCTGCTGCAGCAGACCATGCTCTGTTTGCGGTTTTGGCCTTAGTGCGGTTCATGGAGTTTTTGCCTTTTTTTTTTTTTTCAAAACCTGTTTAAACATTCATTGAGCACATTGCAATGTGCAGCAGGCGCCGCCCTACCATGGGTCCCACTGGGTCCATTGGACCTGGACAGAACTTGGAGAGGGGCAGCAAATTGACTCCCAAGATTTTTTTAACCAACAGTTTTGTGTGTCATCAGTTTGCAACGTGTTACGGACGGCATGTCCCCATCTCATAGGCCCCTTTCACACGGGCGCACCACCCAACGGAGTCCTTTCTGCTCAGCAGGGGATCGATCCGCCAATCCCCCGCTGAGCAGGCGGATGACAGCTCCGTCTCCGATCTGTGTGCAGAGATGGAGCTGTCAGATCCCCGCTGCCCTCTATGGGGAGATCAGATGAGAACGGACTACCTGTAATGACGTCAGACGTCAATTACAGGTAGTCGTGTCAGACGTCATGTCGTGTCAGACGTCATGTCAGACGTCTGTAATTGACGTCTGACATGACGTCAGACGTCAATTACAGACGTCAGACATCAATGCACTCCATCTCACGCAGGGCAGGCTGGATATTCTAGGGCATCGGGGCTGGCAGACACAGGTGGACCGGCCCGATGGTGAGTTATGGAAGAAGATAACAGGATATATAATATTTTCTAAATGTTATATTTATGTAAAATAATGTATGTGGGGGCCTTTTGTTGGGCGTGATTTTTTTTGGGGGGGGGGCGGTGGGTGGGGGCAGCATTTCATTCTTGGACCCAGGCAGCACAATGTCTTGGGCTGGCCCTGATGTGCAGGGTACTGAATGCCTATGGTCACTGGCACTGATGTACTGTCCCCTGGGTTGTCACCAGTGATGGCTGGTGCTCCATGGGCCAGTGGGGGTGCGGCAGACGGACCACACCATAAACCCCCCCCCCAGACCACACCAGCTGGCACACCTCTGGCTCTAATCACGTGCTTCAAAAAAAAAAAAAAAAACATTGGAATCCATGTGTCTGGCGCCCTGAATGTAGATTAGGGTGCCAGATGCATGGATGGGGGGGCGGCGCCCCTGCGCCCCCAATGCACCAGCCGTCACTGATGTAGTGTCCCCTTGGTTGTCATTGCTGTACTGTCCCCTGGGTTGTCACTGATATACTATCCCCTGGGTTGGCACTGATTTACTGTCCCCTAGGTTGGCACTGATGTACTGCCCCCTGGGTTGTCACTAATATACTGTCTCCTGGGTTGTCATTATTGTACTATCCCCTGGGTTGTCACTAATGTACTGTCCCCTTTGTTGTCATTGATGTACTGTCCCCTGGGTTGGCACTGATGTACTCTCCCCTGGGTCATCACTGATGTACTGTCCCCTGGGTCATCACTGATGTACTGTCCCCTGGGTTGTCACTAATGTACTGTCCCCTGGGTTGTCACTGATGTACTGTCCCCTGGGTTGTCACTAATGTACTGTCCCCTGGGTTGTCACTAATATACTGTCCCTTGGGTTGTCATTATTGTACTGTCCCCTGGGTTGTCACTAATGTACTGTCCCCTGGGTTGTCATTGATGTACTGTCCCCTGGGTTGGCACTGATGTACTGTCCCCTGGGTCATCACTGATGTACTGTCCCCTGGGTTGTCACTGATGTACTGTCCCCTGGGTCATCACTGATGTACTGTCCCCTGGGTCATCACTGATGTACTGTCCCCTGGGTTGGCACTGATGTACTGTCCCCTGGGTCATCATCACTGATGTACTGTCCCCTGGGTCATCACTGATGTACTGTCCCCTGGGTTGTCACTGATGTACTGTCCCCTGGGTCATCACTGATGTACTGTCCCCTGGGTTGGCACTGATGTACTGTCCCCTGGGTTGTCACTGATGTACTGTCCCCTGGGTTGGCACTGATGTACTGTCCCCTGGGTTGTCACTGATGTACTGTCCCCTGGGTCATCATCACTGATGTACTGTCCCCTGGGTTGTCACTGATGTACTGTCCCCTGGGTTGGCACTGATGTACTGTCCCCTGGGTTGGCACTGATGTACTGTCCCCTTGGTCGTCACTTATGTACTGTCCCCTGGGCTGTCACTTATGTACTGTCCCCTGGGTTGTCATTGAAGCCCTTTTGGGCGCCACAGGGTAACAGAATCGCCCTTCCGGTACTCCAATGCCTGCCTCTTTCATTAAGCCTATTTTCATCATCATCTCTTGCAAGTTTCAGAGTCATTTTATTATACTGTACTATTCTGGTGAATCTGTTCTCCTATGTTCTGGTAGAAATGGATGAATCTGAATTGATCTTATTACCCCGGTAACTGACAAGTGGGTCTGTATAGCAGGTAATAGACAAGGGGAAAGTGGGAATGTAGTCATGTGGTTTGCAGATCACTATTGCGTCTAATAAAAAAAGAAAAAAAATCCTAGCTGACCTTTAACGTGCAGTGCGTTTTTTTTTCATCAAAAATGCATGGAAAGTAGGTTATACGGTTTCCAATGGCATAGTTCACACTAGAACTTGCAGTTCCAGTTCCAGCAAAAAAAAAAGTAGAACATGCTGCAGTTTTCCTACACTGGAGTGTACTTAAACGCTGTAAAACACATTAAAAATACACTGGAACGCACCTAAATGCAACAAAAACGCACTGGAACACACACGTGCTTATTTAAGGATAAGAAAAAAGAGGGGGGAAAAATGCACTGGACTGCATCAAAAAACGCACCAAAAATGTACTGGAACACACATGTCCTTATTTATGGTTAAGGGCCAGTTTACACCACATGCAGTCCAGTGCGGTTTTTTTTTCTGCATCAAAAATGCATGGAAAGTAGGTAATATGGTTTCCAGTGGCATAGTTCACACCAGTGCTTGCAGTTCCAGTTCTTTCCAGTTCCAGAAAAAAAAGTAGAACATGTTGCATTTTTCCTGCACTGGACTGTACTGGAACGCTGGAAAACGCATCAAAAAAACCCTGGAACGCATCAGAAAAATACTGAAACGCACCGGAACGCACCTAAATGCAAAAAAAAAAAAAACCACACTGAAACACACATGTCCTTATTTAAGGTTAAGAAAAAAGAGGTGGGAAAAAATGCACCAAAAACGCACTGGAAAGCATAAAAAATGCGCATTCAGAAAAGCATCTGCAACAAACTGCGTTTCTTTGGTGTGAACTGGCCCTTAGCCCATGTTACATTGGTCCCTTTTGACAAGCGATTTGACATGTTAAGTCGCATGTCAAATCGGAGCCAATTGCCGGCAATGGCACCGCCTGAATCGGTGTGACGCCGATTCCCAAAAGTAGTTTCTACATTACTTTGGGTCCTTTCACACGAACGATCCGATCAGATCCACTTGTCAGTTTTTCAGGCAGATCTGATCGGATCCTCCATGCATCCCTCTGGGGCAGCGGATGTCAGCAGAGACATGTCCTCTGACACCCGCTGCCATCCACATCCGATCCGTGAAATCCGGACGGATGGAAACCCTTTTTTCCATCTGTCCAGCGGATCGGATCGAATGGGATCGGATGAGAGCGGACAGGCGGTCCATTCTCATCTGATTCCCCAATAGAGAACAGCGGGGACCTGACAGCTCCCTCTCCACACACAGAGCAGAGACAGAGCTGCCATCCGCCTGCTCAGCGGGGATCAGTGGATGGATCCCCCGCTGAGCAGAGAACGGATCGCGCCGGAAAGCGGATAGTGTGAAAGGACCCTTTTGGCGACTCCAGGGGGCGATTTCAATAGATATCTGTGCAGGAACTCACACAGATGTCTGTGAAATCACCCCCCGAAGTCGGACTGCAAATGGCGGTTTGAAAGACTCGCATGATTTTAAACCGGTTTTCTGCCAAAAACTCCAACTTGCCGAGATCTCCAACCAGGGCCATCTTTAAAATCGATTTGACCCTGGGCAAACATGTTCTTGGGCCCCCCCGAAATCCACTTATCAACTATATACAGGCAGTGTGGGCTCATGGGACAGCTACTTTGGGCCTACAACAATGACTGGGCCCTGGGCAGCTGCCCCTTTTTTCCTGCCTTAAAGACAGCCCCGTCTCCAACGACGGTACTTCCAGTGAGTGTACACCAGGAATAATTGGAGATTTCCACCACCAATCTCCACTAATTATAGCATCTATTAGGCTGCTGGTGTTTTTTTGAAACCCCAAGTGGTCGGCAAGTTGGAGTTTTTGGCAGAACGCCGGCCTCAGGGTGAACCTACACTGACACTTTCTCTGTGAAGATCTCCAACTTTCTCTTTTTAAACTCAGATGTGTTTTTGTCATTTTACTGCCACCTACAGGTTAAATACATGTACTACAAATATCTCCCAATGGAAAAAATATAATTTGCTGTTAAGTTGGCCATACATTATGCAATTTTCTAATTCAATTTCCTTCAGATTTACCTTCAACTATGTAGTGCAGGGACCTGCCTGCGTGCATACAAATTAAAAGTGTTTATATTTGACCTCATATTATATGGTTTTAGTAAATCTAAAGGAAAGTTGAACAAGAGAATTGTATAATGTATGGCCAGCCTTGTGGCTCGTACACACTATGGGCCAGTTCACGCCACATGCAGTTGAGTTTTTTTTTTTTTTTTCTACATCAAAAACGCATGGATAGTAGGTTATATGGTTTTCAATGGCATAGTTCACACCACTGCAGGCAGTTCCAGTGCGTTCCAGGAAAAAAGTAGAACATGCTGCATTTTTACTGCACTGGACTGTACTGGAACACGGTAAAACGCATCAAAAACGCACCAAAAACACATTGGAACACACATGTCCTTATTTAAGGTTAAGAAAAAAAGAGGGGAAAAAATGCACTGGACTGCATCAAAAATGCACCATAAACGCACTGGAACTGCATCAAAAAATGCACTGGACTGCATCAACAACGCACCAAAAATGTACCGGAACACACGTCTTTATTTAACCACTCGTCGACCGCTCACATGGGTGCTACTGCGGCAAAGTGGCTCGATTTCGTCCAGCGACGTAGACCTATGTAGCTGGACTCCTCCCCTTGTGGGCGGCGCGCATGCGCCGCCGGAGGCTCACTCCCACTGTATTCAGCTACAGCGGGAGTCGGGCCAGGGGAGGAGCGGCGGTGATCACCGCCGCTCTTCCCCGATCGTCAGGGATCGAGTGTGGAGATCCGCTCGCCTGTGTAAACAAAGCGGGCGGATCTCCTAAGTGACAGGCAGGGTCAGATTGCAGGGTTCAGCGTAGCTGAACCTGCGATCTGTCCCTGTGTCACTCAGTCACCTCCCCCCACACACGTCAGTAAGTACCAGGCATACATTAACCCCTTGATCACCAATAAAAATCAACCCCTTCCCTGCCCGTGTCATTTTTACAGTAACAGTGCATATTTATAGCACTGATTACTGTAGTAATGTCACTGGTACCCCCAAAAGTGTCAAAAATGTCAGTCAAGGGTCCGATCTGTCCGCCGCAATGTCGCAGTCCCGCAAAGAAAATTGCAGATCGCCGCCATTACTAGTTAAAAAAAAACAATAAAAATTACATAAGTTTCCCGTAGATAATAGCTGCGATAACTTTTGCGCAAACCAATCAAAATACGCTTATTTAACCAAACATATGTAGCAGAAAACAAAATTGGCAAAAAGGTTAAAACATTTTGATTTTTACATTTTTTTTGGGGGGGGGGGGAATTTCATATAAAAAAATGTGAAAAATATTGTTCTTTTTTCAAAATTTTCGCATTTTTTTATTAATATCGCAAAAAATTAAAAGCGCAGAGGTGATCAAATACCACCAAAAGAAAGCTCTGTTTGTGGGAGAAAAAGGACATAAATTGCGTTTGGGTACAGCGTTGCATGACTGCGCAATTGTCCGTTAAAGTAACGCAGTGCCGAATCGCAAAATATGGCCTGGTCAGGAAGGGGGTAAAATCTACCGGTCTTAAAGCGGTTAAAAATACGCTCATTGACAATTTTTTTGTCAAAGACATGTAGCCAAATACATTTTGGCCTAAATATATGACAAAAATTGAATATATTGGATATTTTTTAACTGTCAAAATAGAAAAATATTGTTATTTTTTCAAAATTTTCGCATTTTTTTATTAATATCGCAAAAAATAAAAAATCGCACAGGTGATCAAATACCACCAAAAGAAAGCTCTGTTTGTGGGAAAAAAAGGACATAAATTTCGTTTGGGTACGGCGTCGCACGACCGCGCAATTGTCAGTTAAAGTAGCACAGTGCCGAATCGCAAAAAGTGGCCTGGACGTAAGACAGCAAAATCCTCCGGTGGTAAAGTGGTTAAGGTTTAGGGCCAGTTCACGCCACATGCAGTCCAGTGCTTTTTTTTTTTTTCTGCATCAAAAATGCATTGAAAGTAGGTTATGTAGTTTCCAATGGCATAGTTCACACCAGTGCTTTCCAGTTCCAGAAAAAAAAAGTAGAACATGCTGCATTTTTCCTGCACCGGACTCTACTGGAACGCTGTAAAACGCATCAAAAAAACACTGTGGAACACACCAGAACACACCTAAATGGGTTTCTATGCTGTGAACTGGCCCTATAAGAAAATTGGGCGAACATTTTCCAAGGAACGATCGTACGATTTTCTGACAGTGTGTACACAACAGCCGATTTTGACCCTTCGAGCAAAAATTTCCAAAGGGACAAACTCCAACATTTTTCTCATGCAGGAACAGAACGATCGATTTTGGTTTAATGTGTGTAAAATATCAGATAGGAAAGACTGCGCATGATCAGAAACAACAAATAAAATAAAAAGCCCGTGTCGTATGAGAATGTTTGAACGTTATTTCTATCCTCGGTTCTGACTCGCTGTGAGACATCAAGGTAAACCGGCCGATCGTTCACCCGGTTTTCACACGTACACACCATCCGAAAATAAGACTACAGATCGTCCGACTTTTTTCACTTGCTAGTCGCATTTTGAAACGGAATCGGTTACTAAAGTTACGAAAATTCTCGTAGGACAGAATAAAAAATGGGAAGTGCTGTAATGTGTTGGACTGTATTTGTATTATATTTTTGGACGAATACTGTACTGATTAACCTGTTCCCGACCGCCCGCCGCAGTTATACAGCGGCAGGCAGCCACTCCCAGGCAAATCGCCGTAAATGTACGGCGCTCACGAGCACAAGGCTAGGGGGCGAGCGCGCCACCAGCGGCGTGCTCCCGCCCCCACTAGTCAGCGGGGAAGCCGATGCAGCGGGCAGGCGGCTCTGATTGACACCCGCGATCGCTCCCCGCTGAGAGAGAAGGACGGTTGGCTGTTGTAAACACAGCTGACCGTTCTTCTCCCTGGAAGGATCACAGAGTGCCTGTGATCCTTCTATATAGGAACACAGGTCTCTATGGTCATTTCACAAGCCAATTCCCCCCCCCCCCCAGTTAGAAACACGCCCCCTAGTCTCACATTTAACCCCTTGATCACCCATAATGTTAACCCCTTCTCTGCCAGTGTCATTATTACAGTAACAGTGCATATTTTTAGCCCCCCAAAAGTGTCAAAAATGTCAGGCAGGGGTCCGATCTGTCTGCCGCAATGTCGCGGTCCCGCAAAAAATCGCAGATCGCCGCCATTGCTAGTAAAAAAAAAAAAAAAAAAAAACCAATAAAAATGTCACAAATCTTTCCCGTAGTTAGTAGATGCGATAACTTTTGCGCAAACCAATCAAAATACGCGTATTGCGATATTTATTACCAAAAATATGTAGCAGAAAACAAATTGGCCTAAAATGTTATAAAATTTCGATTTTTAATTTTTTTTTGGGAATGTCATATAGCAGAATGTGAAAAATATTGTTTCTTTTTTTTTTTTTTCAAAATTGTTGCTTTTTTTTTGTTTATAGCGCAAAAAATAAAAATCGCACAGGTGATCAAATACCACCAAAAGAGAGCTCTGTTTGTGGGAAAAAAAGGACGTCAATTTTATTTGGGTACAGCGTCGCATGACCGTGCAATTGTCCGTTAAAGTAACGCAGTGCCGAATCGCAAAATAGGGCCTGGTCACTAAGGGGGCAAAATCTTCTGGTCTTAAAGTGGTTAAACAAATATCGTATCTGGTATCGTACAAGAAACATTTTTGTTGTGTTTTGTCTGATCAGATAGTAGCAGATGATCGGCTCTCGAAAGCTCTGTACTAACGATCAGATTATCGTACGATCGCTTTGAAGGCGGTGTTTGTCGTCTGATTTTTGGATCATGTGTATGGGGCATTATAGGGGTTGATTTTCTACAACTGGAGAGTGCAAAATCTGGTGCAGATGTGCATGAAAACCAATCAGCTTTCAGTTTTTTTTTGTCAAAGCTTAACCGAAACAAGCTGAAGTTAGAAGCTGATTGGCTATTATGCAGAGCTGTTCCAGATTTTGCACTCTCCAGTTTTAGTAAATCAACCCCATTGTGTATGTAAATCCTGACATTGGACTGCTCTTATTTGTCCCCTTTTGGTCTAATAAACACACCATTAAAAGTGCTTTGATAGCTCTGTTTGTTAAATGCAAAAAATACTTGTTGATCCTGCCAGAAATCTTGTGAGCAGAAAATGACCTGTGCTGTCTACTATGCTGCACTGTTGTCAATTACCATTGTTCCCAGCTCTCTCTGAGGACAAAGAAACCCCCCCCCCCCCCATGTTATAGAGAAAAGAAGAGGGGAAGGTGTTCTATAGTCCTGTCCTAGCAAGACAACGCTGCTCCTCTATAGCTATATTACAGTGTGTGTTGTCACCCTACAGCAGGAGATGCGTAACTGGCAGGATCACCAGGTGAAAATAAAGCAAAAAATCCTGATAAAAGAAAACGACTGCAACTGCTGGTAAGCTGCAATATAAAACATTTTGTGTTCCTGGGTTTATGTACACTTTATTAGGAAGAGCAAATAGTTTTGAACACTAGCACTGATGCACACCTCCCAACTTTTTGAGATGGGAACGAGGGACACCTATTAGCAAAAGTGTGTAGGCTTAGAACACACCCCCTGTCACACACCCTTAAAGGAGAATTATACAAAAAAAAAACAAGTGCTTTTTTTTTACCAGTACTAAAGTGTCAAAAGTGTTGGTTAGTGGCAGATTGTTCGCCACAGCCCTGCTAAAAGTCACCAAATAGGTTGCAGCATAACAGTTCAATATGAACAACGTCCTTGTCCCTAAACTAACTACAGTAGTGTGGCTGCCCAGGCATACCTCCATGAGGTGAGAGTCCATCTTGGTGTTCTCCATGGCTTAAATGTCCTTAATTAAGGACCTAGGTGCCTTCATCGGATTGCAAGGTGCAGCAGACCTACAGCATACCGCCTAACCTTATGAGATGGGAACAAGGGATACCTATTAGCAAAAGTATGTAGGCTTAGGACACACCCCCTTAAAAGAGTGTAGCACTGTCCCCATAAGGCTTGCTGTATGATGACTTGTTGGGCCTCCTCTGATTACCAGCAAAAGTCACTTAGGGTACAGTTCACACTTTCATCCTTACTCCCAATGGCTCGTTGCTCAATAAACAGTCCGGCGGTTTTGGTTTTAAGTATTTATTGTGGAACTTGGATGGGAGAAGGGAATAGTGGGATACTCCAACTGGAACTATGTACATTGGATAAGGACAAATCTCACTTGGCCTCACCAGGTTGCTTGTGGAAGCAGCTGCACTGCTTTAACCATACTGCCACTTGCATGGAAAGGGTTAAGTCTCCTTGCTCTTTCTCCAGCAATAGACTTAGTGATCTACTTTATCTTCAGGACCCTCTCTAGCATCTCCTTTACTGACACCCGTCAACTGACTCTTCTAGCTGCAGGGGTGGCCCCCTTCAGGTCAGGCCCCATGACACAGATCTGTACTCACTGTACTGCAGAATCAGATCCTTCAGTGTTTCCCCTCTCAGTCAGCTCCTCAGGACCTCTGGGTGCAGTTCCTCTCTAGCTCTTTAGGCCCTCAGGTCAACCACCTCAGGCCGCATGGCACCTCTACAGATAAGGATGCAGTTGCCCCCTCCCTCCAGGACTCCGCTCTCCAGCCGAAATACCCCGAGCACATGTGCTACTGGCATTTATACAGTATCCGAGCATGCACTGAGGCACTTTCCTCTGCCAATCTGCAGGACTGTACTAAATGCCTGTGCACTCATTTGTCTGGTTTCCTCCTACTGTCCAATATGCCCAGTGGTGGGATTCAAAAATTTTAGTAACCAGTTCCGACTTTCCCAGCAGAATGACCAGCGTTCCCCCTTTCAATGCAGAGATACCAGCGTGCCCCCTTTCAATGCACAGTGACCAGCGTTCCCCCTTTCAATGCAGAGAGACCAGCGTGCCCCCTTTCAATGCACAGTGACCAGCGTGCCCCCTTTCAATGCACAGTGACCAGTGTACATGCCCCCTTTAATGCACAGTGACCAGCGTGCCCCCCTTTCAATGCAGAGAGACCAGCGTGCCCCCTTTCAATGCACAGTGACCAGCGTGCCCCCCTTTCAATGCAGAGAGACCAGCGTGCCCCCTTTCAATGCACAGTGACCAGCGTGCCCCCCTTTCAATGCACAGTGACCAGCGTGCCCCCCTTTCAATGCACAGTGACCAGCGTGCCCCCTTTCAATGCACAGTGACCAGCGTGCCCCCCTTTCAATGCACAGTGACCAGCGTGCCCCCCTTTCAATGCACAGTGACCAGCGCTGCGTGCCCCCCTTTCAATGCACAGTGACCAGCGCTGCGTGCCCCCCTTTCAATGCACAGTGACCAGCGCTGCGTGCCCCCCTTTCAATGCACAGTGACCAGCGCTGCGTGCCCCCCTTTCAATGCACAGTGACCAGCGTGCCCCCCTTTCAATGCAGAGAGACCAGCGTGCCCCCCTTTCAATGCACAGTGACCACAGC
Organism: Pelophylax lessonae; assembly: GCF_965119305.1. Taxonomy (NCBI): domain Eukaryota; kingdom Metazoa; phylum Chordata; class Amphibia; order Anura; family Ranidae; genus Pelophylax; species Pelophylax lessonae. The sequence goes on from NC_138780.1 coordinate 174,311,389, forward strand.
ATTGCCCCCAATCATTGCAGAGCGCCAGCCACAACATTGCCCCCAATTGCAGTGTGCCAGCCACAACATTGCCCCCAATTGCAGAGCGCCAGCCACAACATTGCTCCCAATTGCAGAGCGCCAGCCACAGCATTGCCCCCAATTGCAAAGCGCCAGCCACAACATTGCCCCCAATTGCAGAGCGCCAGCCACAGCATTGCCCCCAATTGCAGAGCGCCAGCCACAACATTGCCCCCAATTGCAGAGCGCCAGCCACAACATTGCCCCCAATTGCAGAGCGCCAGCCACAACATTGCCCCCAATTGCAGAGTGCCAACCACAACATTGCCCCCAATTGCAGAGCGCCAGCCACAGCATTGCCCCCAATTGCAGAGGGCCAGCCACAACATTGCCCCCAATTGCAGAGCGCCAGCCACAGCATTGCCCCCAATTGCAGAGCGCCAGCCACAACATTGCCCCCAATTGCAGAGCGCCAGCCACAACATTGCCCCCAATTGCAGAGCGCCAGCCACAGCATTGCCCCCAATTGCAGAGCGCCAGCCACAACATTGCCCCCAATTGCAGAGCGCCAGCCACAACATTGCCCCCAATTGCAGAGTGCCAGCCACAACATTGCCCCCAATTGCAGAGCGCCAGCCACAGCATTGCCCCCAATTGCAGAGCGCCAGCCACAACATTGCCCCCAATTGCAGAGCGCCAGCCACAACATTGCCCCCAATTGCAGAGCGCCAGCCACAACATTGCCCCCAATTGCAGAGTGCCAGCGATCCCCCCCGCGAGAACCATGCACTTACCTCACGGAAGGTCTCGCAGTCGGCTCCCCGCGCCTCCGAGTCCTCCCGCGGAGCCTCCTTCTCGTCCAACGGCACGGTGTTTGCCTTTCGGCCAATCAGGAAGCGGGAGGACCCGCTCCCTGATTGGCCAGGAGGAGGATCATGTGACAATAGCGAATTCTCATTCGCTATTGTCATAGAATGGGCGGGCCGTGGCGCCACGTCTGCCCGAGCGCAGGACATTCAATTGTCCTGCGCGTCCTCAGACGCGCAGAGGGATTCAGCCGGTTTTGCGAACTTGCAGAAAGTTAGCAACCGGTTCTATGGAACCGGTGCGAACCGTCTGAATCCCACCACTGAATATGCCTCCCTATTGGACCAGTGTGAAACACTTCAGACAAACTGAGTTGCACCTGAGCACATTGAGCAGACCTCACTGGCAGATCCTGCTCTCTGGTAGGCAGAGAACAATATAGATTTACCTCTGGTAAGCAGTAAGGATTCAAAACTATACTCTCTCTCTCTATCACCTACCTAGGAGGGTGCTACCTCAGAAATATACAAAAAAAAAAAAATTAGTTAAACCCACATGTGCTTTTTTACCACTACTAAAGTGTCACCAGTGTCAGCTAGTGGCAGATTGTCCGCAGCAAAAGCACAGCCCTGCTATAGGTCGCTGAAAAGGTTGCAGCATAACAGTTCAATATGAACAACGTCCTTGTCCCTAAACTAACTACAGTAGTGTGGCTGCCCAGGCATACCTTCATGAGGTGAGAGTCCATCTTGGTGTTCTCCATGGCTTAGATGTCCCCCTGGAACCCAGGTGCCTTCATCGGATTGCAAAGCGCAGCAGACCTACAGCATACCGCCTAACATTTTGAGATGGGATCAAGAGACACCTATTAGCAAAAGTATGTAGGCTTAGGACACACCCCCTTAAAAAAGAGAATTATACAAAAAAAAATTTGTTAAGTCCTTTTTTTTTTTACTACTACTATTCCTTTATATTGCCTTCTGAAATTTACAAATGCAGAAATTTAGAAATTGGATGAAAGGTTTAGCACCGGGAAACACTTTTTGAGAGATAAAAAGTGCATTTTATATACAACTATAAGGCTGCATTCACACTTGAGCGTAGCGTTTTACCGCGATTTTACCGCAATTTTCAGGCGTTTTTACAGGCGTTTTTTGTGCAGGCGTTTTTAAATTGAATAGAAACCAATGTAAAACGCCTGTAATCTGCCCAAAAAGAAGCTCATGTACTTTTTTGAGTGTTGGGCGTTTTGCTTACAGCGTCAAAATGCTCAGATGTGAACAGGGGCCATTGAAATGAATAGGATTTGTCTTGTTGGGCGTTTTGAGAGCTGATCCTAGAGCAGAAAAACTCCCCAAAAACGCCCCAAAACGCCAAGATGTGAACGGAGCCTTAGGCTACATTCACACCTGAGCGTAGCGTTTTCGCGCGTTTTTACCGCGATTTTACCGCGATTTTTACAGCGATTTTACCGCGATTTTTACCGCGATTTACAGGCGTTTTTTGTGCAGGCGTTTTTTGATTGAATAGATACCAATGGAAAACGCCTGTAATCTGCCCAAAAAGAAGCTCATGTACTTTTTTGAGCGTTGGGCGTTTTGTATACAGCGTCAAAACGCTCAGATGTGAACAGGGGCCATTGAAATGAATAGGATTTGTCTTGTTGGGCGTTTTGAGAGCTGATCCTAGAGCAGAAAAACTCCCCAAAAACGCCTAGATGTGAACGGAGCCTAAAGATCAGACCACAATTAGGGACAAATGAGCAAAGAGGGACTTTGTTCCAAATCAGGGACAGTCCCTTGAAATCAGGGAGATTTGGGAACAATGGTGACGTTGTGGATTTTAGTAAGTAATCAGACGCAAGTAATATTGAATCTTCATTTTCGTCTTGGCTAATGGCACCTGGATAGCAGTCTTCAATATCTTCTTTTTGTTCTGCAATGGGTGTTAGGCCCCTTTCACACGGGCTTTCCCATCCGATCCGCCTGTCACTTTTTCAGGCGGACCTGATCGGATGCTCCATGCATCCCTATGGTGCAGCAGGTGTCAGATGAGACATCTCTGCTGACACCGCTGCTATCCGATTCCGATCCTTTCCGTGAAATCCGGACGTATGGAAACCCTATTTTCAATCCGTCTGGAGGATCGGATCGGATCGGATGAGAACGGACAGGCTCAACTGATCTCCCCATAGAAGAGAGCGGGGATCTGACAGCTCCGTCTCTGCACACAGAGCGGAGATGGAGCTGTCATCCACCTGCTCAACGGGGATCGGCGGATCGATCCCCCACTGAGCAGAACGGACTCCGTCGGGCGCACCGCCTGTGTGAAAGGGGCCTTATGGTCTTACTAGACTGCATTCAGCCTTGACCCGGAAAGAAATATTTAGTTTTGTTGGTGTGACAAAAAGGGAATACAATTTTCTTGCTTTTGACATTTTATTTATTGAGTACTGTGAATGTTCTTTTTATATGCTTTAAACAGTAACTCGGCCCAAAGCGGCATTTCAGTTTTGATTTGAGGCCAATAGCTTGAATCACTCATCAGCTGCTCTGCTCACAGCTCGGCTCATTTCACTAAGCTATAACAATCGCTATTTGTCATAATGACCATTAAATATAGCAATGAGAACTAAAAATAAGTCACATGGCTGAAAATGATGCTAATCACAGCCAACATTATAACTTACAGACTAGAGCAGTGTTTCCCAACCTTTTTTCAGTCGAGCCACCCTTTAAAATGATGGACACCTCATTCTAAAATGCAGAGGCGTAACTAGAACCTTCAGGGCCCTGATGCAAGAAACCATGAAGGGCCCCCCAGACCCCTGGCTGGGGCCCTTACCTTCAAGCCCAGGGCTCTTCCCACTAATCCTGGGGCTCTTTACACTCGTTGCATGGCCTTTTATTATGGTCCCGCAGCAGGATTCTTTCACAAGTTCTGCAGTGGGCCCCCTTCCTGCAATCTTGGGGCCTCCCCACAGTGGTGCAATGCCAGGGTCCGGTCACAAGTGTGACCTTTGCGATCCTGGAAGTTCACCCACTGGTTTGCTACCGGGCCCCCTGGAGCATGGGGCCCGGTAGCGATTGCAACCCCTGCAACCCCTGTAGTTACGCCCCTGCTAAAATGTAAAAAACGATCCTATCTAGCATATCGCTTGGGTATGTTTAGTATTTTTTTTTATTAACCTCCCTGGCGGTATGATCCCTTCGGATTTTAGGTGCTGAAAGCGGTACCATTATTTTGCATGTAAAGGCCCGTACACACATACCAATTGTCGGACGATTTTCGGCTTGTTAGTATGATGCTTCCGACAGCCGACAGCGCACTTTCGACCGAAAAGAATCTGTCGTGCAAGCATTAAAATTTTTGTTGGCCAACACATTGATTGTTCACCAGTCAGTACAGAATTCGGCCGACAGACAGCAGATTTGCAAGACTGGGCATGCTCAGAGAAGAAAAAACACACGGAAAGTTAACCATCACATGATATCACTTCTGCAGTCGGCTGTTGTTGGCCGACAAAATTTATGTGCAGTCTTTTGCAGTTTTCAACAGACAAGACAGCCCTCAGACAAAAGACGGCCGATCGTTCGGCTGACGATCGGTACGTGTGTACGGGGCTTAACTCTTAAGAATGAGCAGCCCAAACCAACTATTTACATATGATTTTTTTTTACTGTGCGTTCTTCTTTATAACATCTCGGGTATGATAAAGTTTGAAACACAAAATCATAAATTATAATATAATAAAAAACTATAAATAAGTTAAAGTATGTATACGTATACAGTGGGTACGGAAAGTATTCAGACCCCCTTAAATTTTTCACTCTTTGTTATATTGCAGCCATTTGCTAAAATCATTTAAGTTCATTCTTCTTCCTCATGAATGTACACATAGCACCCCATACTGACAGAAAACACAGAATTGTTGACATTGTTGCAGATTTATTAAAAAAGAAAAACTGAAATATCACATGGTCCTAAGTATTCAGACCCTTTGCTGTGACACTCTTATATTTAACTCAGGTGCTTTCCATTTCTTCTGATCATCCTTGAGATGGTTCTACACCTTCATTTGAGTCCAGCTGTGTTTGATTATACTGATTGGACTTTATTAGGAAAGCCACACACCTGTCTATATAAGACCTTCCAGATCACAATGCATGTCAGAGCAAATGAGAATCATGAGGTCAAAGGAACTGCCTGAAGAGCTCAGAGACAGAATTGTGGCAAGGCACAGATCTGGCCAAGGTTACAAAAAGATTTCTGCTGCACTTAAGGTTCCTAAGAGCACAGTGGCCTCCATAATCCTCAAATGGAAGACGTTTGGGATGACCAGAACCCTTCCTAGAGCTGGCCGTCCGGCCAAACTGAGCTATCGGGGGAGAAGAGCCTTGGTGAGAGAGGTAAAGAAGAACCCAAAGATCATTGTGGCTGAGCTCCAGAGATGCAGTCAGGAGATGGGAGAAAGTTGTAGAAAGTCAACCATCACTGCAGCCCTCCACCAGTCGGGGCTTTATGGCAGAGTGGCCCGACGGAAGCCTCTCCTCAGTGTAAGACACATGAAAGCCCGCATGGAGTTTGCTAAAAAACACCTGAAGGACTCCAAGATGGTGAGAAATAAGATTCTCTGGTCTGATGAGACCAAAATAGAACTTTTTGCGCCTTAATTCTAAGCGGTATGTGTGGAGAAAACCAGGCACTGCTCATCACCTGTCCAATACAGTCCCAACAGTGAAGCATGGTGGTGGCAGCATCATGCTGTGGGGGTGTTTTTCAGCTGCAGGGACAGGACGACTGGTTGCAATCGAGGGAAAGATGAATGTGGCCAAGTACAGGGATATCCTGGACAAAAACCTTCTCCAGAGTGCTCTGGACCTCAGACTGGGCCGAAGGTTTACCTTCCAACAAGACAATGACCCTAAGCACACAGCTAAAATAACGAAGGAGTGGCTTCACAACAACTCCGTGACTGTTCTTGAATGGCCCAGCCAGAGCCCTGACTTAAACCCAATTGAGCATCTCTGGAGAGACCTAAAAATGGCTGTCCACCAACGTTTATCATCCAACCTGACAGAACTGGAGAGGATCTGCAAGGAGGAATGGCAGAGGATCCCCAAATCCAGGTGTGAAAGACTTGTTGCATCTTTCCCAAAAAGACTCCCGGCTGTATTAGATCAAAAGGGGGCTTCTACTAAATACTTAGCAAAGGGTCTGAATACTTAGGACCATGTGATATTTCAGTTTTTCTTTTTTAATAAATCTGCAACAATGTCAACAATTCTGTGTTTTTCTGTCAGTATGGGGTGCTATGTGTACATTCATGAGGAAGAAGAATGAACCTAAATGATTTTAGCAAATGGCTGCAATATAACAAAGAGTGAAAAATTTAAGGGGGTCTGAATACTTTCCGTACCCACTGTATATATAAAGTACAGTAAAAGTGCAGGAAAGGGCACTGGGGGGCAAACTAATGTGAATTTATTTTATTTTGCATTGTATCAGTGTGTTTGGTGTGTTTTACATTTGAATTTGCGTCACGTCGCAGGAGACGGAAGCCGGGGCTCACAGAGGATCGGGAGGAAGCTCCGCCGCCGCACACCGCCCGCATACATCGCTGGATCCCGGGGACAAGGTAAGTAACCCCTCTACCAGGATCCATCGATCTTCCTAGCGGTACCTCGAGTGTGGCTCGGGGGTTACCGCTTTTGGCACTGAAATTTAACCCCGAGCCACGCTCAGGAATACCGCTAGGAAGGTTAACTATTTTAAAACTTTACCCTGGTTTAGATTGAATGCTGATATATTGTAGAGGTGTGCCAAAGACATTTGGCTATTTGTGGTGAAACTCAGAGGAGCCATTGAAACACATACATGCAAACAAATCTTATCTGCTAATGCGTCCCTTCATGGATTTGCCTCTCCACACCATCACTGACCCACCACCAAAACCGGTAATGCTGAACAATGTTACAGGCAGCATAACGTTCTCCATGGCTTCTCCAGACCCTTTCATGTCTGTCACCTGTGTTCGGGGTGAACCTGCTCTCATCTGTCAAAGGCACAGGGCGCCAGTGGCAGACCTGCCAATTCTGGTGCTCAATAGCAAATGCCAATCAAGCTCCATGGTGCCGGGCAGTGAGCACAGGGCCCACTAGAGGAAGTTAGGCCCTCAGGCCATGCTCCTGAAGTCTGTTTCTGATTGGTCAAAGACATTCACACCAGTGGCCTGCTGGAGGTCATTTTCTATGGCTCTGGCAGTGCTCATCCTGTTCCTCCTTGCACAATGGGGCAGATACCGGTCCTGCTGATGGGTTAAAGGACTTTCTATTGCCCTGTCCAGCTCTTCTAGAGTAACTGCCTGTCTCCTGTAATCTCCTCCATGCTCTTGAGACTGTGCTGGGAGGCACAGCAAACCTTCTGGCAATGGCACGTATTGATGTGCCATCCTGGAGGAGTTGGACTGCCTGCATAGGCGTGCGCACAGGGTGTGCCGGGTGTGCCTGGGCACACCCTAATCACCTAGGGCACATTAGCATTATCGCTCTGTTTGCCAGTGAGGAGATGGGAAAGATCTCCCTCGGACCTGCTCTGCCATAAGAGAAGTGCCACACACTTCTATTTCACTTTGCCAGCAGGGAGAGTAATGTATCGGGGCCATGTACATGTAGGCAAACACATGCATGTGTATTTAAACTTTGGGGTGCACACCCTAATGCAATAGGCTGCGCACACCTATGACTGCCTGTGCAACCTCTATAAGGTCCAAGTACTGCCTCATGCTACCAGTAGTGATACTGACCCTAGCCAAATGCAAAATGATTGAAAAACAGTCAGAAAAGATGAGTAGGAAAAAAAAAGGTCAGTGACCTCCACCTGTAAAACCATTCCTGTTTTGGATTTCGTCCCATTGTTGCCTATCTAGTGCACCTGTTGTTAATTTCATTACCACCAAAGCAGCTGAAACTGAATAACAACCCCATTTGCTACTTATCTGACCCAATCGATATCCCAGGAGTTTAATTGACTTGATTCTACACTCTGATTAAAAAATGTTCAATTTTTTTGAGCAGTGTACGTTGCCAGATTCAGTAAATACGATCACATTTACACTGTGGCAGTGGCCATTTTGTGACCACAATTCACCGCAAAGCATTTTCATCTGAAGCCACTGACCTCGTTAATCTAGGTGGCCCTATTATCAGGGTGCCTAGTTTCTAAAAGAGCAGAGGCGTAACTACAGGGGTTGCAATTGCAACCGGGCCCCTTGCTCCAGGGGGCCTGTGCGGCTCCCCTGTACACCTGGATAGGAGGGGCAGTGGGGGCAGCATGTAGAGAAATCACTGTCATCCTTTTTCCTCCAGTAGCTGCAGGAGGAAAATGGAGGAGATTGGTTCCTCTGTATGCTGCCCCCGCCACTCCTCCTATCCAATTCAATTGTGTTCTGCTGTCTGTGGGCCCCTGAGTACTCCCCTGGTCCCCCCTTCCCCACCCCACTGTGCTTCCTTCCCTCTCCTCCCCTCCCCTCACAATAGAGAACCAGTAAGGGGTTTGTAAATATGTAATTTACCAGCTCCTTCCTTTTCTGAATGGACAGAGTCATAGTCAGTGACATTGTAAAAAATAAAATAAAATGCCAAAGAATAATACAACTAAAATACCAAAAAATAAAAACTACTGACACCAGTGGGTGAACTTTCAGAATCGCAAAGGTCACACTTGCGACCAGGTCCTGGCATTCCACCACCGTGGGGAGGCCCCAAGATGACAGGAAGGGGGCCCACTGAAGAGCTCATGAAAGGGCCACGCTGTGGGACTGTAATAAAGGGCCCCAGGATCAGAGGGAAGAGCCCCAGGCTTAAAGGGAAGGGCCCTGGCCAGGGGTCCGGGGGGCCCTTCATGGTTTCTTGCACCGGGGCCCTGAAGGTTTTAGTTACGCCTCTGTAAAAGAGCCAATGACTGGTAAGGATTGGCGTCATCTTCATTTGGGTGTCTCTTTTATATAAGAAGTGGGTCTGATAACCTCTATAGTTGAAGAGGCTTGAATGGAGCTGTATGAGTCATTCCCATCCCAATTCACAAGTTAAACACCATCTAGTTGTTTTCAATAAACTTTTTGGATCAACTTCAGCCTGAGTCTTTGCTTCATTGTATCCAAGTTGGGAAGCTTTGCACTTACGATATTGTCTTCTCTTTGTGGGCCTTGTTTACCCTTTACTGGTCTGTACTGGAAAAAATCCAATTAGTATAAGGATATAAGGAACCACACTTGCCAAAGCATATGCTAGTATTGCTTTTTATTGCAGTAGAAGACAGAGCATTGCTAGGGATTTAATTAATGCAACCTGGTGACGCACAAAGCATGTTGCAGCAATATGGGTGTAGTCAAAATAATTGGGTTTGTTTTAAATAGGTTTGGTGACATGGCACCCCCACTATTCTATACAGAGGACCCAAAGTCTAAGTCTGAAAAAAAAAAAAAACACCCCCATCATGTTGCAGAGCTGTCGCCATCTTGTGGCACAGACCTGCACCACATTGCAGACTTTGTAGCAGTGAGAAAACCGGCAACCAAAAGCCACTCTCTCTTACCTAATTACTTCCTTTAAGAAAAGTAGACCTGTGTGCTAAAGAGTAGTTAGGTCTTGGGCTGGTGCTGAAAACTAAAGAGAGTCGTTGGGTCTTGGGCTGGTTCTACACAGTAAAGAGCACAAGCTGGTCAGCGGGTGTCGGCCAATAAATATCCGCCGGTGTTGTAAAATTTTGTCGGACCCGTGAAAAAATCGGACCTCGTCACTTCCGGTGATAGAGCATCACAAAACAGCGGATGGTAGTCGTCCGTGCGCATGCGCAGAAGACATTTTTCGAGGTTTGGCAAAATTATAACACAGAGCGGACAGCTGATTGAGAGGAGGCGGGGCTGAGGTGCGACGGAGGACGGAGGACACATATGCAGAGCTGGTGGAGGAGGCGGGACGGAGGTGCGGCCGTGTAATATATGCAGGACTTTAGCGACTCCTTATGTTTTATTATCTTTAGCAATTTTCGTATTATTTATCCTTAGGATTTCATTACATTTAGTATTTCTTATTTTGTATTATATAAATAGTAAATGTAATGAAATCCTAAGGATAAATAATACGATAATTGCTAAAGATAATAAAACAAGGAGTCGCTAAAGTCCTGCATTTATTACACGGCCGCACCTCCGTCCCGCCTCCTCTCCCGCCTCCTCTATTCAGCTCTGCAGATGACGCGGCGGTGTCTTCCGTCCCACCTCAGCCCCGCCTCCTCTCATTCAGCTGCCCGCTATGTGTTATAAGTTTACCAAACCAAGATAATGTCTTATGCGCATGCGCACTTGAGACTCCTATAACCGGAAGTGACGAGGTCCGATTTTTTCACGGGTCCGAGAAAATTTTAGAACACCGGCACCCACTGATCGGCGAGGAGAGACGCAGAAGAGAGCTATGCCTGTGTAAACAAGGCAGAGCTCTGTTCTGTCAGTTCTGCAAAGCATGGAAAGAAACTCAATCACATCCCTTATTAAAAAAGCACACATAGTACATATCAACACTGGTTAGGCACACAAAATGTATCACTTTCCTTAGTGAAAGCACCACACATAGTACACATCAACACTGGTTAGGCACACATTTAACTCTACATCACTTAGTAAAAGCACCACACACACACACACAACACAACAACACTGGCTAGGCACACAGTTAACCCTTTGATCGCCCTAGATGCTAACCCCTTCCCAGCCAGTGTCATTAGTACAGTGACAGTGTATATTTTTAGCACTGACCACTGTATTAGTATCACTGGCTCCCACAAAGTGTCAGTTAGTAGCAGATTGTCCGCTGCAATATCACAGCCCTGCTATAGGTCGCTGAAAAAGTTGCAGCATAACAGTTTAATATGAACAATTTTCTTGTCCCTAAACTAACTACAGTAGTGTGGCTGCCCAGGCATACCTCCATGAGGTGAGAGTCCATCTTGGTGTTCTCCATGGTTTAGATGTCCTCCGGAACCCAGGTGACTTCATCAAGGTTGCAAGGCACAGCAGACGTACAGCATACCTCCTAACTTTTTGAGATGGGAACGAGGGACACCTATTAGCAAAAGTATGTATGCATAGGACACACACCCTGCCACGCCCCCTTAAAGGGTAATTATACAAAAAAGGATTAGGTAAATCCACAAGTGCTTTTTTTAACCACTACAATTCCTATATGTTGGCTTTTGAAATTTACAAATGCAGAAAATCAGAAATAGGATGAAACGTTTAGCACCGGGAAACACTTTTTGTAAAGATAAATAGAAGACTGTATATTCAACTATATAGATCAGACCAAAATGAGGGACAAATGAGGAGGAAAGAGGGACTTTGTTCCATATCGGGGACAGTCCCTCGAAATCAGGGACAGTTGGGAGCTATGCTACAGCATGTCTATTCAAAATCTCTTTCTTCTTCCCATGCAGCAACTTTCTGTGTGCAGAGCCCTTCTCCCTTTTATTTACAGCACAAAGGAGAGGGCAGAGCTCAGAAAAGACCGGGAAACTGCAGAAACAGGTTTAACCCCCTCCCATCTTGGGCAGCCTGTCTCACTTGCTAAAAGAAAACATTCCCCATATAGGCAACCTACCTACAGGCTGTCACCACTGCTGTTTGCATGTTGCATGTGATTAGAGCCACTAAACGACTCTGGATGCCGACAGTATGCGTCCAGGGTCAGCATTTATGGGCACACACAAACTGGATGCAGCTAGTTGGCCATTTTATATGCAGTTATAGCACAGAGTGTGGAGTCATATAATCAGCTCTGAACACAGCTAACTATTGTCATTGTAAAAGGGACAACTTTCATCATTATACGAGGAGAGATAAGATAACTTTTGTTTCTAGATATAAAAAATATATATCTATCATCATTTTAATTAATTATCTGATGTACATTGCTCATATACTAATTATGACTGAATTGAGTTGCAAACACCTACATTTTGGTTTTCCAAAGGGGGCAACGCATATTGAACAGTTTCTATGGAGACATCAATATTATTGTTTTATATCAACATGTAGAAGTATGTACCCAATTAGACAACGGTTGACCTCTTTCTGCACGGTAGTCCTTCTGTTTTGGAAGTTTTTCCGCACCCAAAATCAAAAGTGGAACTTCAGGTGCGTTGCCATTTTTTTTTATTCATGGAAAAGTGTTCTGCAAGTTTTATTGAGTAACGTTAGCAGCTATAAAATCATGTACAGTTTGGAAACCAATGTAAACAACATTATAAATAGTAGTAGAGGCGTTAATAGAACCTTCAGGGCCCAGTGCAAGAAACCAGGGGCCCTTTCCTCCGAGCCCAGTGGTGGAACACCAGGGCCCAGTTCTAAGTGAGACCTTTGCAACCCTGGTAGTTCCGCCACTGGTGTCAGTAGTTTTTTTTTATTTATTTATTTATTACCTTTTTTTTTTTATTATTTTTTACCATTTTTTAAGGAGCCTCGTGGGGGGCCTTGGTGAAATATCAGGGGATTGAACAGACCTCTGATGTATCACCTTTGAGAAAGAGAAAGGAGATTGAGAACACAGCCCTCAATCTTCTTCTCCGCAGCCTCAGCTGCACAGAATGAATAGGCAGGAATAGCTCTGTACAGAGCTTCCTGTTCATTCACAAACTGAAGCATACTAAACACAGTTTACTACACTTCAATTATGAATGGACAGTGATCGGTACAGATCACCAACTCTGTCATTTCAGACAAGGACAAGGCCATCCCCTTCCCCGCTCTCCATCCTGACACATCCCCCGCAGCAGCCGGCGGGAGAGGGGAGGAGGAAACATGGCAGAGAATAGGGGAGGGGATCCTGGATAGAGCACAGAAGTTACCATTGCAAGGGAAGCTCGGGGGGGGGGGGGGAGATAAGGGGCTCACAGCCAGCAGAAGGAAGCTGGAAGAGGTTCAAGAGAGAGCACAGAAGTTGCCATTGCCGGGGAAGAGGGGGGTTAGGAGAAAGCACGGGGACTGGAGAAGAGAGGGGCTGGGAGAGAGCACAGAAGTTGCCAGGGAAGATCACAGGGGGATAGGAGAGAGCAGAGAGGCCCACATGCAGTGGAAGGAAGCTGAAAGGGGGGCGAGAGAGAGAACAGAAGTTGCCCAGGAAGTGGGGGGCAGGAGAAAGCACGAGGACAGGAGAAGAGAGGAGAGGGGACGGGAGAAAGCACAGAAGTTGCCGTTGCTAGGGAAGAGGGGGGGCGGGGGCAGGAGAAAGCACAGGGAATGAAGAAGAGAGGAGAGGGGCTGGGAGAGAGCACAGTATTTGTTGGGAAAGGGGGGGCCAGGAGAAAGCACAGGGACTGAAGAAGAGAGGAGAGGGGGGCCAGGAAAGAGCACAGAAGTTGCCATTGCCAGGAAAGAGGGGGGCCAGGAGAAAGCACGAGGATGGAGAAGAGAGGAGAGGGGGGGGGGGAGAGCACAGAAGTTGCCGTTGCCACTGCCAGGGAAGAGGGGGGACAAGGAGAAAGCACGAAGTTGGAGAAAAGAGGAGAGGGGGTAGGAGAGAGCACAGAAGTCGCCACTGCCGAAGAAGATCACAGGGGGGGAAAGGGAGAGCAGAGGGACTCACGGGCAGTGGAAGGAAGTTGGAAGGGGTGCGAGAGAGAGAGAGAGCACAGAAGTTCCCGTTGCTGGGGAAGAGGGGAAAGGGGGCCAGGAGAAAGCACAGGAACTGGAGAAGAGGAGCTGGGAGAGAGCACAGAAGTTGTCGTGGCCTGGGAAGATCACGGGAAGGAGGGGGGGGGGGGTAGGAGAAAGCAGAGGGGGCCTACGGGCAGCAGAAGAAAGCTGGACAGGAGGGGTGGCATATAGAGGAACAGATTCCTTCCATGTTCCTCCTTCAGCCGCTGTATTCCTGTGGAAGGGAGAGGAGGAAAAGTGGGCATTCATTGGCTGCAAGATGTATGTGTACCCGCGCTTGAGAGTAATATTTCAATCTAAATTAAACAACTAAATGTAATTAAGGTTGCTGCTGCTGATTACAAAGGTGAAATCCTCACTAAAGATAAATGAGTTAGTTATCAGCGCTGCTAAACTGTATGATCTGTGTTAAACAATTCTAAAGTGCTATGCATACAAAACCCAGCAAAAAAATCAATTAAGCAAATAAAGTGCTCAGTGCAAAAAGTCCTTATATCTTTAAAAGTGACAGTGTTTAAGGTTATAAATGTGAAAATATATAAAGTCCTTCTGTGCTTCAAAGTGCCAGGGCTTGAGATATCAAAGTAGGTGAAACACTCAGTGCTCCCCTCTCGTATCCCTCCCTACTCACAGACAGAATGTAAAAAAAAAAGGCATCTAGTGCTATAAAAGAACCACGGACAATAGATGAGATCTTCCTCTCTCCTGGGCTCACGTCATGTAAACTAAATGTCAATATCCTTTTATATGGTAGTCGATAGCGCTATTCCTTGTCCTTATCCAATATCAGACTCTCAATGGCATATATGATAAAAATGAGAAAAGATTATTTATTTATTTATTAAAACATATCAAAACAAATGCACTTAGTGCGGTGTCTTGTCGGATAGTGCCCCTCGTCGGATAGTGCCTCCGACGGACTGCGCATGCGCGGTAAATGACGTCACTCCAGCTGACTGCTCCGCTCAGCTGGGGTTTACGTCGTTATTGCGCATGCGCAGTCCGTCGGAGGCACTATCCGACGGTAGAGAGCGGAGAATTATTGCGCTTGCGCAATCCGTCGGAGGCACTATCCGACGGTAGATAGAGAGAATCTATTGTCAGATTCTGCCTCGCTCTCTGCACTATGGGGACGGATCGGATTACAGTGCAGCCTATGCTTATGTGAGGAATGGTGGGAATATTTACTGATCGAGAACACATCTGCGGACTGCGCATGTCACTGTCGTCACCGCCAGCACAGCTGATGTGAGCAGTCAGCTGCTGTGACGTCAGTCTGTCGGAGGCACTATCCGACGGGGGGCACAATCCGACATGACACCGGTTCACACTGCAGCGGCACACCTTCGGGGGCGACCTGTGAAGTCGCGTGCACCGCGACTTCGGCGCGACTTAGTACAGGACCCTTTTTCTAAGTCGGAGCAACTTGTGTCGCTCCTATTAGAACCGTTCCTGTACTACACAATGGACCGCGATGGCCTGTGACTTGTCAGGCTGACAAGTCGTACTAGTGTGAACCGGCTCATACAAGATAAAAGCAATTACAAGTGTAAAACTCTACTAGGTAGGTGCTAGGAAAAAGCATCTTTTGCTCCTGCTGCTTATCAGGGGAACCTGATCTGTTAGTTTGCCTGTCACATCTGTCCAGGGTGAGATTCCCTGGGTCTGAGGGAGTGTCCCCACTATATCCAATGAGGGAGCTTGTTGGACAGTGGAGGAAACAAAGCCAGTGACACATCAGGTTTTATGACAGGCCCAGTGGAAGGACATTCCTGCAATGCATCCTGGGATTGACCATTAATATGGAGGGGAGCATATGACAGGGCGTCTTTGGCGGGAAACAGAGTCCCAGGAAGAGGCAGACGGCTGGTCTCTCCTCCTGCAGGTGTGAGGAAGGTGGTTCAGGCGGTCGGCCTATTAAACCGGGTGTGGAGCTGAGCGGCAGAGGATCCAGAGTGCTGACCAGTGGAGCTGCTGGCAGAATCATCTTGGGAAAAACAGTATCGTGAGCACCAGGAGATCTGCCTAAGGCAGACATCCCAACCTGCAAAAACTCATTTCAGGGAGGTGCCCCCCCCCACGCACACCGCTGCCGCCGCGCCCCCCACGCACGCCGACGCCACCGCACCCCCCCCCCTTTTCCAATTTAACACAACCAGAGAATAATGAAATTAAATTAAATGTAATCAGTATACCTGGTCACTGATGCTGGTACTGGTGCTGGTACTGGCCTGGTAACTGGTGCTGGCCTGGTCACTGGTGCTGGTACTGGCCTGGTCACTGGTGCTGGTACTGGCCTGGTCACTGGTGCTGGTACTGGCCTGGTAACTGGTGCTGGTACTGGCCTGGTAACTGGTACTGGCCTGGTAACTGGTGCTGGTACTGGCCTGGTCACTGGTGCTGGCCTGGTAACTGGTGCTGGCCTGGTCCCTGGTGCTGGTACTGGCCTGGTCCCTGGTGCTGGCCTGGTCACTGGTGCTGGTACTGGCCTTGTCACTGGTGCTGGTACTGGCCTGGTCACTGGTGCTGGTACTGGCCTGGTAACTGGTGCTGGCCTGGTCACTGGTGCTGGTACTGGCCTGGTCACTGGTGCTGGTACTGGCCTGGTCACTGGTGCTGGTACTGGCCTGGTCACTGGTGCTGGCCTGGTCACTGGTGCTGGCCTGGTCACTGGTGCTGGTACTGGCTTTGACACTGGTGCTGGTACTGGCCTGGTAACTGGTGCTGGTACTGGCCTGGTCCCTGGTGCTGGCCTGGTAACTGGTGCTGGTACTGGTGCTGGAACTGGTCCTGCTCTCTAGTCTGTGCTGGCCTCTGGGCTTAGGTTAGGTCAGAGTTGGTCAATGTTGTGGCCGATGATCCAGCGCACACCAAAATGCCTCTGAAGTTGAGAGCAAAGCGGCTGCTTCCTCTCTGCCGCTTCTCCCACAGGCGGAGTGCATGTGATCATATCACTCCGCCTGTGAGCCGGATCTACAGCGGCTCCGCCGGCCGTTCTTACTCTCACTGCACAGGCGCTGACACTCTGCATCATCTCCTGACTGTGACCGGGATATTGCCCTGAGCTCGCGGGTGTCCGTGAGCTCAGGGTGGAAAGCGGGAGTCTCCCGCGACTTGCGGGAGACTTGAGATGTCTGGCCTAAGGGCCTGCCTAGGAGAGGAGACCACTCCAGAAAGGTCAGGGGATCAAGGAGCTAGCTCACACCAGGAGTGTATCAGGAAAGGGGGTGCCGTGTAGTGAACCCCGAAGATTAGGAACAAAGGGGGTGCCAGGAAGGGCCCTGAAGTTGTTCAGCAGTATAGTACAGTTTACCTCAGGAAACTCAATTATTCTACTTCACAGCCAAGTGAAACAGCGGCCTAGCCGTGACTAGAGTTACTCAGTGTTGCTCAGCATTTTCAAGTCGTCCCAGCCAATTATGCATAGTGTAAAGTTGGAGTATCCCACTCATTCCCTTCTCCCATCCAAGTTCTAAATAAAAACACAAAAACCAATGCTACCGGACTGTTTCCTGACAGAGCTAAAACACTTGGGAAAAGTTGAACCGTCATGTTGTTGCTAATGGTAACCCAGGGGAACATGTAACCAGCAGCTCCCAAGGGAGTAGTGCTACACAAGCATAGTAATCTTGTGGTCAACAACCGGACCAATTCATTGGCTGCAGGAGGAACATGGAGGGCATTGGTTTCTCCTGTCCAGGTGTTGAAGGGGGCTTTACGGCCCCCTGGAGCATGGAGCCTGGTCGCAAAGGCGACCCCTGTAGTTACGCCCCTGAATAGTAGCCCTAGAAGGATTGAAATGACTATCCTTTCAAATGTGGGAATGATTTATTTTAAAAACAGCAATTAATTTTATATAAAATAATTCATGCTGAGGGAAGTACTATTAATATTCTTCTGCTAAATTAACAAATGGCAGAATTTGCCCAAACTAAAGATGGCAAACATCTTGGCATGACAACAGCAACGTGGTAACAATGGGAGCAAAACGGTGTTGTCAGCCATTTTTATTGTGGGCTCACGGAGCCAGCAGTGCAGCGCTGAGAACCCACACTAAAAATGGCTGACAAGCGTCTCAACATGGCAGCAGCAACGTGGTAAATGGGAAAAGGGGGCGGGGCACTCAAAAACCAAAGCAGCTTCGTAAGTGGGCATCTTTCTTTTTCCATGTCCAATCACCTCCCAACATCTCCATATCCAACCAGCGCGACGAGGAACAAAGGGGCATCGAGGCTTTGCTGCCTCTGCCTTTCCTCATTGGTCAGCCAGTCATGCGGGACACAATTGGCTGAACCTCGCACGCTCCTGAATGGCCGAGGCGCCTGCATTGACACGGTTTCCTATTGGTTAAACGGAGGTTTCTCTATGCCCGCGCTCTATGATTGGCCAGGCGGGGCGGTTGCGCACTGACGGCGTGTGGAGAGCTGTCTTCCAGCCGCAGGTAGCCGGGCACCATGTTCCGCAGGAAGCTGCAGGCTCTGGATTACCACAACCCCTCCGGCTTCAACTGTAAAGGTGAGGTGTGAGGGAGGCTGGCAGGGTTACCCAGAATCCTCAGCGCGGCCACATGGTGGGTCAGGGGGCCACACAGTGATTGGGGAGTATGGAGGCCAGGAGAGCCTGACTGCCCCTCCATTGTGTCACACAGGGGGGGGGGGGGGGGGGGGATGTGCAGCTGTGCATGGGAGCCAATCACATTCCAACTACAGCTTCTCCAAGGAAGACCACACTAATCCTGGGAGCTGATTGGTTACCATACACAGCTTCACCCCATCCTGCCCCCCCCCCCCCCCAATTATACTAAACCATCCCCCACTGTCCCAGCATGAGGGCGATCCTGCCAGGAGTATTTACCTCTCATAAAAACCAGACCCACCCCCCCTTCATAGTGTCACAGATCACCCCCCCCCCCTCCCCTTCATTATGTCACAGATCATCACCCCCTCCCCTTCATGGTGTCACAGATCATCACCCCCCCCCCTCCCCTTCATGGTGTCACAGATCCCCCCCTCCCCTTCATGGTGTCACAGATCCCCCCCCTCCCCTTCATGGTGTCACAGATCCCCCCCCCTCCCCTTCATGGTGTCACAGATCCCCCCCCCTCCCCTTCATGGTGTCACAGATCCCCCCCCCTCCCCTTCATGGTGTCACAGATCCCCCCCCCTCCCCTTCATGGTGTCACAGATCCCCCCCCCTCCCCTTCATGGTGTCACAGATCCCCCCCCCTCCCCTTCATGGTGTCACAGATCCCCCCTTCTCCCCTTCATGGTGTCACAGATCCCCCCCCCTCCCCTTCATGGTGTCACAGACCCCCCCTCCCCTTCATGGTGTCACAGACCCCCCCCCTCCCCTTCATGGTGTCACAGACCCCCCCTCCCCTTCATGGTGTCACAGACCCCCCCTCCCCCTCCCCTTCATGGTGTCACAGATCCCCCCCCTCCCTTTCATGGTGTCACAGATCCCCCCCCTCCCCTTCATGGTGTCACAGATCATCACCCCCCCTCCCCTTTATTATGTCACAGATCATCACCCCGCCCCTTTATTATGTCACAGATCATCACCCCCCCCCTCCCCTTCATGGTGTCACAGATCCCCCCCTCCCCTTCATGGTGTCACAGATCCCCCCCCTCCCCTTCATGGTGTCACAGATCCCCCCCCCCTCCCCTTCATGGTGTCACAGATCCCCCCCCTCCCCTTCATGGTGTCACAGATCCCCCCCCTCCCCTTCATGGTGTCACAGACCCCCCCCTCCCCTTCATGGTGTCACAGACCCCCCCCCCCCCTCCCCTTCATGGTGTCACAGACCCCCCCCCCTCCCCTTCATGGTGTCACAGACCCCCCCCCCCTCCCCTTCATGGTGTCACAGACCCCCCCCCCTCCCCTTCATGGTGTCACAGACCCCCCCCCTCCCCTTCATGGTGTCACAGACCCCCCCCCTCCCCTTCATGGTGTCACAGACCCCCCCCCTCCCCTTCATGGTGTCACAGACCCCCCCCCCTCCCCTTCATGGTGTCACAGACCCCCCCCCCTCCCCTTCATGGTGTCACAGACCCCCCCCCCTCCCCTTCATGGTGTCACAGACCCCCCCCCCCTCCCCTTCATGGTGTCACAGACCCCCCCCCCTCCCCTTCATGGTGTCACAGACCCCCCCCCTCCCCTTCATGGTGTCACAGACCCCCCCCTCCCCTTCATGGTGTCACAGACCCCCCCTCCCCCTCCCCTTCATGGTGTCACAGACCCCCCCTCCCCCTCCCCTTCATGGTGTCACAGACCCCCCCTCCCCCTCCCCTTCATGGTGTCACAGATCCCCCCCCCTCCCCTTCATGGTGTCACAGATCCCCCCCCCCTCCCCTTCATGGTGTCACAGATCCCCCCCCCCTCCCCTTCATGGTGTCACAGATCCCCCCCCCCTCCCCTTCATGGTGTCACAGATCCCCCCCCCTCCCCTTCATGGTGTCACAGATCCCCCCCCCCCCCTCCCCTTCATGGTGTCACAGATCCCCCCCCCTCCCCTTCATGGTGTCACAGATCCCCCCCCCTCCCCTTCATGGTGTCACAGATCCCCCCCCCTCCCCTTCATGGTGTCACAGATCCCCCCCCCTCCCCTTCATGGTGTCACAGATCCCCCCCCCCTCCCCTTCATGGTGTCCCAGATCACCTCCCCCTCCCCTTCATGGTGTCCCAGATCACCCCCCCCCTCCCCTTCATGGTGTCCCAGATCATCACCCCCCCCCTCCCCTTCATGGTGTCCCAGATCATCACCCCCCCCTCCCCTTCATGGTGTCCCAGATCATCACCCCCCCCCTCCCCTTCATGGTGTCCCAGATCATCACCCCCCCCCTCCCCTTCATGGTGTCCCAGATCATCACCCCCCCCCTCCCCTTCATGGTGTCCCAGATCATCACCCCCCCCCCTCCCCTTCATGGTGTCCCAGATCATCACCCCCCCTCCCCTTCATGGTGTCCCAGATCATCACCCCCCCCCTCCCCTTCATGGTGTCCCAGATCATCACCCCCCCCCCTCCCCTTCATGGTGTCCCAGATCATCACCCCCCCCCCCCTCCCCTTCATGGTGTCCCAGATCATCACCCCCCCCCCTCCCCTTCATGGTGTCCCAGATCATCACCCCCCCCTCCCCTTCATGGTGTCCCAGATCATCACCCCCCCCTCCCCTTCATGGTGTCACAGATCATCACCCCCCCCCTCCCCTTCATGGTGTCACAGATCCCCCCCCTCCCTTTCATGGTGTCACAGATCCCCCCCTCCCCTTCATGGTGTCACAGATCATCACCCCCCCTCCCCTTTATTATGTCACAGATCATCACCCCGCCCCTTTATTATGTCACAGATCATCACCCCCCCCCTCCCCTTCATGGTGTCACAGATCCCCCCCCCCTCCCCTTCATGGTGTCACAGATCCCCCCCCCCTCCCCTTCATGGTGTCACAGATCCCCCCCCCCTCCCCTTCATGGTGTCACAGATCCCCCCCCTCCCCTTCATGGTGTCACAGATCCCCCCCCTCCCCTTCATGGTGTCACAGATCCCCCCCCTCCCCTTCATGGTGTCACAGATCCCCCCCCTCCCCTTCATGGTGTCACAGATCCCCCCCCTCCCCTTCATGGTGTCACAGACCCCCCCCCCCTCCCCTTCATGGTGTCACAGACCCCCCCCCTCCCCTTCATGGTGTCACAGACCCCCCCCCTCCCCTTCATGGTGTCACAGACCCCCCCCCCTCCCCTTCATGGTGTCACAGACCCCCCCCCTCCCCTTCATGGTGTCACAGACCCCCCCCCTCCCCTTCATGGTGTCACAGACCCCCCCCCCTCCCCTTCATGGTGTCACAGACCCCCCCCTCCCCTTCATGGTGTCACAGACCCCCCCTCCCCTTCATGGTGTCACAGACCCCCCCCTCCCCTTCATGGTGTCACAGACCCCCCCCTCCCCTTCATGGTGTCACAGACCCCCCCTCCCCTTCATGGTGTCACAGACCCCCCCTCCCCTTCATGGTGTCACAGACCCCCCCCTCCCCTTCATGGTGTCACAGACCCCCCCCTCCCCTTCATGGTGTCACAGACCCCCCCTCCCCCTCCCCTTCATGGTGTCACAGACCCCCCCTCCCCCTCCCCTTCATGGTGTCACAGATCCCCCCCTCCCCTTCATGGTGTCACAGATCCCCCCCTCCCCTTCATGGTGTCACAGATCCCCCCCTCCCCTTCATGGTGTCACAGATCCCCCCCCTCCCCTTCATGGTGTCACAGATCCCCCCCCTCCCCTTCATGGTGTCACAGATCCCCCCCCTCCCCTTCATGGTGTCACAGATCCCCCCCCTCCCCTTCATGGTGTCACAGATCCCCCCCTCCCCTTCATGGTGTCACAGATCCCCCCCCCTCCCCTTCATGGTGTCACAGATCCCCCCCCTCCCCTTCATGGTGTCACAGATCCCCCCCCCCTCCCCTTCATGGTGTCACAGATCCCCCCCCCCCTCCCCTTCATGGTGTCACAGATCCCCCCCCCCCCTCCCCTTCATGGTGTCACAGATCCCCCCCCCCCTCCCCTTCATGGTGTCACAGATCCCCCCCCTCCCCTTCATGGTGTCACAGACTCCCCCTCCCCTTCATGGTGTCACAGATCCCCCCCTCCCCTTCATGGTGTCACAGATCCCCCCCTCCCCTTCATGGTGTCACAGATCCCCCCCCTCCCCTTCATGGTGTCACAGATCCCCCCCCTCCCCTTCATGGTGTCACAGATCCCCCCCCTCCCCTTCATGGTGTCACAGATCCCCCCCCTCCCCTTCATGGTGTCACAGATCCCCCCCCTCCCCTTCATGGTGTCACAGATCCCCCCCCCTCCCCTTCATGGTGTCACAGATCCCCCCCCCTCCCCTTCATGGTGTCACAGATCCCCCCCCCTCCCCTTCATGGTGTCACAGATCCCCCCCCTCCCCTTCATGGTGTCACAGATCCCCCCCCCTCCCCTTCATGGTGTCACAGATCCCCCCCCTCCCCTTCATGGTGTCACAGATCCCCCCCCTCCCCTTCATGGTGTCACAGATCCCCCCCCTCCCCTTCATGGTGTCACAGATCCCCCCCCTCCCCTTCATGGTGTCACAGATCCCCCCCTCCCCTTCATGGTGTCACAGATCCCCCCCCCTCCCCTTCATGGTGTCACAGATCCCCCCCCCTCCCCTTCATGGTGTCACAGATCCCCCCCCTCCCCTTCATGGTGTCACAGATCCCCCCCCCCTCCCCTTCATGGTGTCACAGATCCCCCCCCCTCCCCTTCATGGTGTCACAGATCATCACCCCCCCTCCCCTTTATTATGTCACAGATCATCACCCCCCTCCCTCCCCTTTATTATGTCACAGATCATCACCCCCCTCCCTCCCCTTCATGGTGTCACAGATCATCACCCCCCCCCCCTCCCCTTCATTATGTCACAGATCATCACCCACCCCCCCCCCCCTTCATGGTGTCACAGATCATCACCCCCCCCCCCCCCCTTCATGGTGTCACAGATCATCATCCCCCCCCCCCTTCATGGTGTCACAGATCATCATCCCCCCCCCCTCTCCTCCCCTTCATGGTGTTATATAGCTACATCGGTTTGCCCAGGAGCAGCTGCCTGCCGGGTGGTTGTAAAGCGGTTAAATAACAAACATTGCTGCTCTGCGGAGTGACGCCAGTTTGTTGGCCAATTGTTTTGCACGGAGTGGGCCCAAACCTCCTCTTCTGGGGTCCCCCGCCGCTGCTCCTGGCATCTTCTCTTTTCTGAGTGCCGATCCTGAGCTGGGCTGTGTGTGTCTAATGACACACACACAGTGCGGCTCACCCCGGCTCACTCCTCACTTTGACAGCAGCAGCTCTCAGTGCTGCCTCCATGTCCTGTGAGGCTCTCAGGCACAGCACTGGATCAATATTGGTCACGGGTGAATATATAGGGGGGCTGGGGGAGCTGACCATGGCAGTGTTTTTACCTTAATTCAGAAAATGGGTAAAAAACCTTTTAAGCCTTTAGAACCACTTTAAGAATTCATACAGAGTGCCCCATTCTATACAGACTATAGTTCGTCACTGTAACATTGTTTTTTATTTTTGCTCCACAAACTTCCACAAGGGGGCGCTGTGTGCATATTAGTTTTTTGTCACAGCTGATTTCCTTTAAAATATATACACTGTACACCCACACTCTATACCAGGGATCCTCAAACTGCGGCCCTCCAGCTGTTGTAGAACTACACGTCCCATGAGGCTTTGTAAAACTGACATTCACAGCCATGACTGAGCATGATGGGAATTGTAGTTCCTGAACAACTGGAGGGCCATAGTTTGCAGACCCCTGCTATACACTCTACTGCCTTTACACATACATGAACTTTAACGGCATCCCAGTCTAAGCCCCCTTTCACACAGGCGGACCGCTCAGATCCACCTGTCAGTTTTTTTGGCAGATCTGAACGGTCACCCCATGCATCTCTATGGGGCATCAGATGGCAGTGGAGACATGTCTGCTGACATCCAATCCGATCCGTCAAATCTGGACAGATGGAAACCCTATTTTCCATCCGTCGGATGAGAACGGACTGACGGTCCGTCCGTTCTCATCCGATTCCCCCATAGAGATGCATGGGGACCTGACAGCTGTGTCTGCACACAGCACGGAGAACAGCTGTCATCCTCCTGCTCAGCGGGGGATCGGTGGATCGATTCCCCCGCTGAGATAAACAGAGTCTGTCCGGACTCCTGTATGAAAGAGCCCTTAGTCTGTAGGGTTCAATATTGAGTTGGCCCACCCTTTGCAGCTATAACAGCTTCACCTCTTCTGGGAAGGCTGTCCACAAAGTTTAGGAGTGTGTCTATGGGAATGTTTGACCATTCTTCCTGAAGCGCATTTGTACCGTCAGGCACTAATGTTGGATGAGAAGGCCTGGCTCGCAGTCTCCAGTCTAATTCATCCCAAAGGTGTTCTATTGGGTTAAGGTCAGGACTCTGTGCAGGCCAATCAAGGTCCTCCACCCCAAACTCGCTCATCCATGTCTTTGTGGACCTTGCTCTGTGCACTGGTCCAAATAATTTGGTGGAGGGAGGATTATGGTGTGAAGTTGTTTTTCAGGGGTTGGGCTTGGCCCCTTAGTTCCAGTGAAGGGAAATATTAAGGCGTCAGCATACCAACACATTTTGGACAATTTCATTCTCCCAACTTTGGATGGCCCCTTCCGGTTCCTACATGACTGCGCACCAGTGCACAAAGCAAGGTCCATAAAGATATGGATGAGCGAGTTTGGGATGGAGGAACATGACTGGCCTGCACAGAGTCCTGACCTCAACCTGATAGAACACTTTTGGGATGAATTAGAGTGGAGACTGCGAGCCAGGACTTCTTGTCCAACATCAGTGCCTGACCTCACAAATGCACTTCTGGAAGAATGGTCAAATATTCCCATAGACACTCCTAAACCTTGTGGACAGCCTTCCCAGAAGAGTTGAAGCTGTTATAGCTGCAAAGGGTGGGCCAACTCAATATTGAACCCTACGGACTAAGACTGGGATGCCATTAAAGCTCATGTGTGTGTAAAGGCAGGCGTCCCAATACTTTTGGTATTATAGTGTATGTGTGTGTGTATGTGTATATATATATAGATAGATTTAATTTGCTTTTGTGTAAATGTTTATTCATTTATGTTTATATTCTTTCTGTTTTAGTTTGTCATTTTATGTTTCTGACTATTTAGGCCAACACTTGTCTTTGGTGAGAAGGAAGCTTTGCTGACGTTGCTCCCTGACTAATGTGTCCTGTTTATTCTATCTCCTCTCACAGACGAAACAGAGTTTCGAAACTTTATTGTTTGGTTAGAAGATCAGAAAATTAGACACTACAAAATAGAAGATCGGGGGAATCTAAGAAATATCCACAACAGTGAATGGCCCAATCAGTATGAGAAGGTATACATATATGTATTGTGTAATGGAACAGAATGCATGGAACTCATGGTTGGTTTTCAGAGGGAGAGGCAGACTTGTACAATTCTATCCAGAAGAAATTGCCACAGGAGACTGTGCCGTACATCTGCTGCCGTACCTCTCTTCCACCAAAGTGGGTCTTTGTGCTCACTTGTAACAGTCTAAATCAGGGCTTGACAAATTTGCCTGAAATCTAGGAGCCAGCTAAAAATGTTAGGAGCCAGTTTTTTTTTTTTTTTTTAAACTAACAACCAAGCTTTAGTTAACCACTTTACCACTAGAGCATTTTGCTGTCTTACGTCTGGGCCACTTTTTGCGATTCGACTGTAACTGACAATTGCGCGGTCGTGCGACGCTGTACCCAAACGAAATTTACGTCCTTTTTTTCCCACAAACAGAGCTTTCTTTTGGTGGTATTTGATCACCTGTGCGATTTTTACTTTTTGCGCTATAAACAAAAAAATGCGTTTATTTTGAAAAAATAATATTTTTCACATTTTTTTATATGAAAATCCCCCCCAAAAAGATGTAAAAATCAATTTTTTTTTTTTTTAAATTTTTGGCCAATTTGTTTTCTGCTACATATGTTTGGTAAAAAAAATCGCGATAAGCGTATTTTGATTGGTTTGCGCAAAAGTTATTGCGTTTACTAACAAAGGGAAAGATTTCTGTCATTTTTGGTGTTTTTTTTTTTTAACGAGTAATGGCGGCGATCTGCGATTTTTTTTTTTTTTTTTTTTTTTTTCCGGGACTGCGACATTGCGGTGGACAGATTGGACCCTTGACTGACATTTTAGACACTTTTGGGGGTACCAGTGACATTACTGCAGTAATCAGTGCTATAAATATGCACTGTTACTGTAAAAATGACACTGGCAAGGAAGGGGTTAATTTTATTGGAGAGGGAGGGGTTAATGTAGTCCTGGTGCTTACTGACGTGTGGGGGGGGAGGTGACTGTGTGAGACAGGGACAGATCGGATGTCCAGCTATGCTGAACACTCCGATCTGTCAGTCCCTGTCACTGAGGAGATCCGCCCGCTCTGTTTACACAGGCGGGCTGATCTCCACACTAGATCCCCGACGATCGGGGCAGAGCAGCGGCGATCGCCGCTGCTCCTCCCCTGGCCCGACTCCCGCTGTGAATGAAACCAGCGGGAGCGCGCCTCCTACAGGGGAGGAGTCTGGCGACGTAGGTCTACGTCGTTGGACGGGAACGAGCCACTTTGCCGCAGTACTATTACAGTACTTAGCGGTAAAGTGGTTAATAAAACGGATACTAAATTTACACATAAATATGACTAGAAACCTGCTCTCCTCTATAGCGCAATTGGATGGAAACAGACTGTCTGTCTCTTTCCATCCGCTGCCATCTGATCCAATCCACGGTCGGGATGGATAGAAAATGGAACAACCATCCGTCTGTTTTTGGCAGACAGGATCAGATGGCGGCAGATTACCACTCCATAGAGGAGAGTGAAGGGTCCGATCAGGTCTGTCTGAAAAACTGACAGGCGGACCTGATCAGACAGCCCGTGTGAAAGGGGCCTTCAGCTGTGGCATGGCGATGAAGGGGGAAAAAAAAAAAAAAAAATTATATATATATATATATATATATATATATATATATATATATATATATATATATATATATATATAATTTTTTTTTTTTTAATAATAATTGAAAAAAACAAAAAAAAATATTTATTTTTAATTAAAAAATAAATTAATAGTAATTACCACACTCCCTGTCCACTTACCTTTAAGTAAAGGTAAGTGGACAGGGAGATGAAGCCTGCAAAAACTTCCCTCTCATCTCCTCTTGGGAAGGAGATGGGAATGCATTGAGAACAGGCAGTGGAAAGTCATTACTCCCTGCCACCACAAGAGGGCGCCAGTTCCCCATTGGAAGCCTCTCTCACTCACAGAAGAAGGCCGAAAAGCCAGGGCCTCAATTTTTGGACGGCGTAGAAGTCCATGCACTCGGGGAGGAGGTGGGGGCGCAAAAGGGACAGGGCACCCCAGGCGCCAGGTCGCTAATTCTAGTCGCAAATGCATTGTATGCTCCACTGAAAGATTTCAAGGGCACTCGCGGCATTTCTATTTATTGAAACAAAAGTAGCAAAGGCTAAATCTACTTAGATTTTAAGCGTTTTTAGCTTTTGCCACTTTGTTTAAATAAATAGAATAGATGCTGTAAGTGCCCTTGAGTATACATTGTTCAATGTATTTATGGGAACTGTTCTGCTTTCACAGCAAAGGAGACTGTGTGCATGGTTCTGCACTGCAGCTAATTCCTGGTTTATAAGGGAAGTATGAAAAGTTTACTACCTAATGTAGATGTGATCCTTTCGGCCTCATTCACACCGATGTACCTGTACATACATCCAATGCGGGGGGCTTTCTGTGCCTGCAAGGGATGCACCGGTGTTCTGTGCATCTGTTTGCAGGATGCAACATGCAGGTCCATTGGGAGGCAGTGATTCTTGGAGAGGTTGATCCCAATTTGCCATGGGTGCATGTCCCTGAACACAGTGTCAGGTCATGGGACCCGCTCGGGTTTCAAATTGGGACCAGTGTCTGTGCAGCTGCTGTGTCCCAATAGACATGAATGGGACTGCCTGCATATGGATGTACGGAACACCTGTGCACCCCATAAGGAGCAAAGACAGGCGCCCTTTCCACGGGTGTACACATGGGTTCCACTATGTGATTGAGACCTTAACTGATTGACATTGGCTGCCAAAGCACAATCCTGTTTTAAATAGCCAATTTTCATTTATTTTCATAAAAATACTTTTTAGCCCCCCCCCCCTTTCATCTCAGTGCTGCTGATCTTTTCTGGAGCCTTTGCAGCCTCTTGCTGTCCAGATTCACTCCTGGCTGTGTGGCATTTCTCAGGGGCATGTTCCTATTTATTGTGACATCAGTAGACATGTCTGCATAGTCAGTGTAAGGCATCTGTAGGGCTCATTCACACAAAATTGTTCATTTGCAGTACATTGATGCACACGGTGAGGTGAGTAGAGTGAAAGGGTAACTCCTTTTGTGGGGGTAAATAAAATAGCAAATTAAAAAAAAAATATTAGTATATAAACTGCTCAAAAAAAGGAACCCTTTGAAAACACATCAGATCTCAATGAGGAGAAATCACCTACTGGATATCTATACTGGTATGGACTGGGTAATGTGTTAGGATCTATACTGGTATGGACTGGGTAATGTGTTAGGATCTATACTGGTATGGACTGGGTAATGTGTTTGGATCTATACTGGTATGGACTGGGTAATGTGTTAGGGAGGAAAGGATGCCACATCATTTGTTGGAAATGGAAATTATAAACCTACAGAGGGCTGAATTAAGACACCCCGAAAAAATGATGCAGCAGGCTAGTCCATTTTGCTGAAAGTTTTATTGCAGCAACTCGCAATTGTCCTCAGTAGTTTGTATGGCCCCCCACGTGCTTGTATGCATGTCTAATGAGATGACGGATGGTGTCCTGGGGTATTTCCACCCAGATGTGGACCAGGGCATCACTGAGCTCCTGAACAGACTGAGGTGCAACCTGACGGCCTCGGATGGACCGAAACCTAATGTCCCAGAGGTGTTCTATTGGATTTAGGTCAGGCGAGAGGGGGGGGGGGGCATTCAATGGTATCAATTTCTTCATCCTCCAGGAACTGGCTGCATACTCTCATCACATGAGGCCGGGCATTGTCGTGCACCAGGAGGAACCCAGAACCCACTGCACCAGCGAATGGTAGTAAGGGTGCCATTGTCTAGCCTGTAGAGGTCTGTGCATCCTTCCATGAATATGCCTCCCCAGACCATCACTGACCCATCACCAAACCGGTCATGCTGAACGATGTTACAGGCAGCATAACGTTCTCCATGGCTTTCACGTCTGTTACATGTGCTCAGGGTGAACCGGCTCTCATCTGTGAAAAGCACAGGGCACCAGTGGCAGACCTGCCAATTCTGGTGTTTAATGGCAAATGCCAATCAAGCTCCATGGTGCCGGGCAGCGAGCACAGGGCCCACTAGAGGAAGTCTGACCCACAGGCCACCCTCATGTAGTCTGTTTGATTGTTTGGTCAGAGACATTCACACCAGTGGCCTGCTGGAGGTAATTTTCTAAGACTCTGGCAGTGCTCATCCTGTTCCTCCTTGCACAAAGGAGCAGATACCAAACCTGCTGATGGGTTAAGGACCTTCTACTGCCCTGTCCAGCTCTTCTAGAGTAACTGCCTGTCTCCTGGAATCTCCTCCATGCTCTTGACACTGCTGGGGGAGACAGCAATCCTTCTGGCAATGGCACGTATTGATGTGCCATCCTGGAGGAGTTGGACTGCCTGTGCAACCTCTATAGGGTCCAGGTATTGCCTCATGCTACCAGTAGTGACACTGACCCTAGCCAAATGCAAAACTAATGAAAAATAGTCAGAAGATGAGTAGGGAATAAATGTCATTGGCCTCCACCTGTAAAACCATTCCGGTTTTGGGGGTTGTCTCATTGTTGCCCATCTAGTGAACCTGTTAATTTCATTAACACCAAAGCAGCTGAAATTGAACAACCCCCTCTGCTACTTAACTGACCAGATCAATATCCCAGGAGTTGAATTGACTTGATGCTATACTCTGATTAAAAAGTGTTTCTTTAATTTTTTGAGCAGTGTAGAATTGCGAAACACGTCACGTTGTAATTTTATTTTATTAAATATACCTTTCCTTCTCAGTCTGCAGCTCTGTAATTTTCTGTAAAGTGCAATATGGCCGCCTGGAGGTGTTCTGTGCACAGAACGCCCCCCAGAAACATCATTTCCTGCTTGTGTGATTGGCTCATTGATTTTCCCAGAAGTCTGCACTAAAGTTCAGGTCCGATTTCAGCAGGGTGAGTTTGATTTACCGTATATACTTGAGTATAAGCCGAGTTTTTCAGCATGTTTTTTTGTGCTTTCTCTGCATTCTCACCCTAGGCTTATACTCGAGTCAATGATTTTTCCCATCTTTTTGTGGTAAAAGTAGGGGCCTCGGCTTATACTCGGGTCGGCTTATACTCGAGTATATACGGTAAATCACTAGTAAAAAGTCTTGATTTAAATCAACTCGATTAAAAGAGCGACAGTCATCTCTGTCCCAATGCGGCTCCTCCTCTGACCAGCTGATTCACCCACGGTCTCATTCACTTTAATGGGACAGCTGGTGATGCGGCAGTGACACAAGGTGAGGGATGTGGTGGCAGCAGGTGAGTGGATGTCTGTTAAGAGGCGCTTTCATGATGGATGTGAAATGACCGGTGCTCTTTAAATGTAAGGACCCATTCTTGCTGCTAGTTAGTGTGAAATTGTGTGAATGCGTCAATGCAGCGCATGTTATCTCAGCCTGTAGAGCTTGGATTCATTTAACCGGTTGCCGACCGCCGCAAGTACATATACTGCGGCGGTCAGCCCCGGCCAGGCAAAGTGACGTATGGGTACGTCACTAGCCTGTCACTGGCTTGTGAGCCAATAGCGGGCAAGTGCGCGCCCGCCCCGGCTCGTTCCCTAAGAAGTCCGCCGGTCACTTGCGATCGTGCGCCGTGAAGGGAGAAAGGCAGGCGGCTAATGTAAACAAAGCCGCCTGTCATTCTCCCCTGTGTAAAAATGGAGATCAAACGGTTCTACTATGTAGGACCGTTGATCTCTGTTCTTACACTAGTAGCCATGTCCAACCACAGTTAGAAACACGCCCCTAGGGACATACTTAACCCCTCCTTCCCCAATAAAGTTAACCCCTTCCCTGCCAGTGTCATTTTTACAGTAACAGTGCGTATGTATAGCACTGATTACTGTAGTAATGTCACTGGTACTCCCAAAAGTGTCAAGGGTCCGATCTGTCCGCAATGTCGTAGCCCCGCAAAAAAAATCGCAGATCGCCGCCATTACTCGTTAAAAAAAAAAAACAACAAAAATTACAATCTTTCCCTTAGTTAGTAAACGCAATAACTTTTGCGCAAACCAATCAAAATACACTTGTGATTTTTTTTTTTTTTTTTTTTTTTTTTTTTTTAACCAAACATAGGTAGCAGAAAACAAATTGGCCAAAAATGTTAAAATATTTTTATATTTTTTTGTGGGGGAATTTCGTATAAAAAAATGTGAAAAATATTGTTGTTTTTGCAAAATTTTCGCTCTTTTTTTTTTTTTTTGTTTATAGCGCATGATTAAAAAAATTGCACAGGTGATCAAATACCACCAAAAGAAATCTCTGTTTGTGGGAAAAAAAGGACGTCAAATTAGTTTAGGTACAGCGTCGCACGAGTCACGCAGTGCCGAATCGCAAAATACCCCCTGGTCAGGAATGGGGGGTAAAATCTTCCGGGGCTTAAGTGGTTAAAGGAGTTTACCCAAATTATTGCAGAATATACAGCCTCAGGCTAAATAACTAAGCTCCATTTCATGTTGAATAAACTAAATAATTTGTCCTAAATAGAAAACTATCTTTAGATAGATTTTTACTCCAAAAGAATTTTATTAAAACTTTTTTTTTTTTTAATCCACCCTGGATTTCAGGCATCCCCATGCGATTAGACAGGATTCACACTACTTTCCTGTCCAAATCACATGCCATTCTTTGCAGTGTAATTTGAGCCCAATTATTTTGTATGGGCTCGAATTGCACCGCAAACGTATCGGTACCTGGTATTGGCGAGTAGTTAAAGCGGTAGTATCCCGCTTTTTGACACTTTTACCTACAGGTAAGCCTATAATAAGGCTTACCTGTAGGTACAAATAATATCTCCTAAACCGGCATGGTTTAGGAGATATTTACAGTGCATGCAGCCGCTCTCGCACTCTGAAGGTCCGGGGGGACCTTCAATTAAGTTGCCGGGAGCTTGCCGGAAAAAAATCACTCCTGCGCGCATGCGCGGGAGTGACGTCATCGCGGCTCCGGCCAATCATCGCGCCGGAGCCGCCGAACCCGGAAGAGACGGCGAGGGATCATGGCAGCGCCCGCATCGATGTCCGGGGGTCCGTGTCGGGGCTTCGTTCTAAGGTAAGTTACACATAATGGGCTAGTATGCGATGCATACTAGCCCATTATGCCTTTGTCTTGCAGGTTTTTTTTTTTTTGTTCTAAGGGTTTACAACCGCTTTAATCGAAAGTATCAGTACTCAAACTCGTCGGCAAATAAAATAAAAAAAAAAAAAAGGTATTGGTGCAACCCCCGAATACACTGTATTACCTCCTCACTTGTAGGATGCTGGGACGGCTGTTTTTTCTTATTGCACACCTGAGACTGATCAGTTGATAATGAAGACATCATTTCCCACTTAGCAGTCAGACTCTCAACAATTGCAGGTTAATGTGTTTAATTAAAAAATAAAATAAAATGTAGTCCTCTCTTCTTCACTGATGTGTACCTTTAAAATAATTTGATATTCCCTCCCCAGTATTTGAAAGATGTCTCGTGCCCCTTCAAGCCTCAAGAACGTCAGGAAGGAATAGATTGGCTTCTGGGACTTGCGGTACGCCTCGAGTATGGTGATAATGGTGGGTGATTTTCTTGTTTTATACATAAAGTTTTTCAGTTTTGTACTGAGTGTGGAAGCTTAGAGCGGTTTGTGTCCACTGGAGAGATTTCCTCCTCCTTCCTGGTCAGTGACAGGAACTCGGGGTTGATGAAGTACAGCCAGAGCTTTTTTTGGCCATACTTCTATGGATCACAGAAGTGCAGTTTCGTTCTGCACTCCTGTGTCCCCTTTTTAGAGAACAGCGGGATAAAGTCCACTTTCCGCTGATGTCACATTGCCAGTCCTGGCTTGGGAAAGATCCTGACTTTACAGTCAGGATCCCCCCAGATGCCTGGACCCAGCAGCTGGCTAAGCCTCTATCAGCGAGCCCCTGAGAGCCTGAGCTAGCCGCTCTCACCTGTCCACAGCCAAGCGCTCTAATGGGCCATAGACACTATAAGATTTTCTGAAGACTTTTTCCTTTAGACTTACCAAAACCATATAATATGAGGTCAAACCTAAACACTTTCAGTTTGTATGCAATCTGGCAGACCCTTACACTACATAGAAAAGGTAAATCTGAAGGAAAAAGTCTTCAGAAAATCTTAGTGTGTATGGCCCTTAAGTGAACGCTGGTAGGGGAAGAGCAGAGAGCCGGTGACTGACAGTCTCCGACTCTCTGCAGCCTGAGGACTGAGAGCTGATCGCTCCGTATTCCATTTGGTTTCGGCAGGAATCCTGAACTTCTATTTTGAATTTCTCCAATTGGGACATTGCAGCAGAGATGTATATGCACTACATTATCAAAAGTATTGGGACGCCTGCCTTTACACATGAACTTTAATGTCATCCCAGTCTAAAGCCTCGTACACACGCGTTGATAGTTGGCCGTGAATTTTCGGCCAACGTCTGATCGGCCGATTTTCGGCTTGGTAGTATGATGCTTTTGACAACCGACTCCGACTTTCTCTATCGCTCATTGACAGACGTAGTCTTCTTGATTCTCAAGAGCTGGGTTATGTTGTCTCCGCAGGAGTAGGACTAGGCAGAATGACAAAACGTTCTGGCTCCACCCTAGGGGGCAGTCCCTGAGGGTATATCCTCCCTCTCTCTGCTACAGGGAATCAGTTTTTTTCTGTCTAGTCAGGAGTAAGGACCTAAGTTCCTTGCTGGGATCTTTTGGTCCTGGCAAGACTTTTTTTCTTTAAGAAAAAGACATTTTTTAGGTAGTTTTCTCCAGTGTTTTTTTCCTGTGAGATCTTCAAGCAAAAATGCCGGACTGGGCGACACTTGTGGTCACCCCAGCCGGCCTACGAGCGCGTGCAGACCAGGCATTGCGCTTGGTCGGCCGCGACATATTCAAGTAAGTATGCGGGGCCGGGCGACGGGCTGGATGTGAGATCCAGTGGTCACCCCGGTTTCTGCCTAAAAACGCGTGCAGACCAGTGCGCTGAGTCGGCCGCGACGGAGTCCCAGTAAAGGGACTGACTTTGCGAGTTAAAAGCTCGCTTGGACGCCAGGACCAGAGAGTCGAGGCGTCCACAAACCCCCACCTCGGTGGAGAGGGTATTATGAAGAGAGGGTGCCTGTCGGTTCGGTATGGTGAGTAAAACGTTCCCTTTTTTTCCTCATTTATGAGGCAGTATATATTATGGGCCCCTCCATATATGATCAGTATATATCTGACACTTACAAGTCCCCCTTGTAATACAGCATGTGTTTGTGGGAAGTGGACTTGGTTCAAGAGCTAACACTCTACCCAGCAGACTGTAACATTACAGCAAACATAGGAGGTATAATCCTACCTTATGTGCAGTGTATCTCTGTAGATCCATATGTCACCTCTCAGCAGAGTGCAGGTGGATGTGCTGGGAAGACGATATCGGCGGTCCGCCGCCATTTTGCCGTAGACCGAATGTATGTATGTCCTCAGGTCACGCCGGCCGCCATGTTTTTGGAGTCTTATGTCTCTTCTATGGGGGCGGCCATGTTTTGTGAGCCCAGCTTCCTCGTGTAGGGCTGGGAACGCCCGAAGGCGTACACAGGGGGCGGAGCCACGCCTTCTGCCCGGGAAAAAGCAAACAGCTCCTTCCAGTCTGTGTAAGACAGACGCTGGCTGCAGTTTGTTGGAAACTGCACTGCATCGGTTGGTGAGCCTTGGGGGTCCCTCTCTCTCTCTCTGGGATCGAGAAGCAGGTACTCTGAGGGGCGCTATTGCGCTAGGGGGAGACACACAAAAAAAAAAAAAAAAAAAGAGTTTTTTTGTTTATTGCTGGCAAAAAGTGTCCTGTATTAACATGGACC
Organism: Pelophylax lessonae; assembly: GCF_965119305.1. Classification (NCBI taxonomy): domain Eukaryota; kingdom Metazoa; phylum Chordata; class Amphibia; order Anura; family Ranidae; genus Pelophylax; species Pelophylax lessonae. The sequence goes on from NC_138780.1 coordinate 174,346,658, forward strand.
CTGCCACTCATGTATCTCCTCCGGATCCCCTCGAGGGGTCTGCGGGATCCTCCAGCACCCCATTGACAATTGAATCTTTGTCAGCCATTATGGAAACTTTTGTGTCCCGGGTGGAAGTGGCTTGTCAGGGACAGGGCGCAAGAAAGCGACCCCCGCCTAACCCCTTATTATCTGAAACCTCGGATTCAGACTCTGAGCCTATTTCTGCAGTTGCAGGTACTTCATCTGGTATTGGTGTCTCGGGTCCTGTCTCTTCAGACAGTGAGGAGGATGTTTCGGCATCTGCCATAGCCCGAGAGGAAGCGTTGGTAAACGCACTCATTGTATCTGTTCAAGAGACTTTTAATATTTCCAAACGCATTGACAGGCGTTATCCGTTTGAGGAAACCCTTATTAAGAAATGGACAGAACCACCTGTGGTGGATTCACCAATTGCTAGATTGAATAAAGCCACGGTTATTCCTTTAGAAGACGCTCCGTCTTTTAAAGATCCAGTGGATCGCAAGATAGAAGCTATGTCTCGCACCATGTTTTCCTTGATTGGATCAGCTTTCAGGCCAGTAATTGCTATTGGTCTGGTTTCGCAGGCTGTAACTGAATGGACCAAGTGGTTACGCCGGGACTTAGAAGAAGTCCCTCAGGCGGTATCAGATTTGTTGGAACAAATGATACAGGGGTTACAGTTTGTATGTGATGCGGCGTTAGACGCCACTCCATTAATGGCGCGAGCATCAGTCTCAGCAGTGGTTCTCAGGCGTACACTGTGGCTAAAAGGTTGGATAGCCGACCAAGGTTCCAAAAAAGCATTGGCTAATATCCCCTTTTCAGGAGAACGTCTATTTGGAGCCAACTTAGATGAGATCATTAAGGATCTCACCGGTGGAAAAAGCACCTTTTTACCGCAAAATTTTAAAGGTAGAGGAACTCGTCAAAGACGAGGGCCTTCTTTTTCTGCTCACAAGAGGTTTTTTCGTCCAGCGGGTGAAAAAACGAAGTCCTCCAAGGTTCCTACAGGAGGCGTCAGGGGTCGTTGGTCGGGCAAGCAAAAGCCCGCCCCCTCCAGACCTGAAGATAAACCATCCAAAGCCTGAAGGTGCGCCCCCACCCATAACTGGGGTGGGGGGACGTCTTCGCCGGTTCCCGGATCCATGGGTTTCCAGAATCCCGGACAAATGGGTTTGCGAAGTCATAAAGTCAGGGTACAAGATCGAGTTTCGATCTCTCCCACCGGCGCGATTCTTCCCTTCCAATATCCGACTATCTCCGGATCGTCTAGAAGATCTGCGGAGAGCAGTCACAGATCTACTACAACAAGGAGTGGTAGTCCACGTTCCTTGGACAGAACGGTTTCAAGGGTTTTATTCAAACCTGTTTACAATACCCAGGAAAGAGGGCAAAGTGCGTCCAATTCTGGACTTAAGAGCACTCAATTCTTTCGTCAACATAAGAAGATTCAGAATGGAGTCCATTCGCACGGTAGCAGCCTTCCTGCATCCAGGGGATGTCCTAGCGTCCATAGACATCAAGGACGCCTATCTTCACATTCCCATTTTCGCAGGACATCAGCGTTTTCTACGCTTTTCCGTAGAGGAGAACCACTATCAGTTTGTGGCGTTACCTTTCGGTCTCGCCACGGCTCCGCGGGTCTTCACAAAAGTGTTGGCCCCAATGTTGGCACTTCTGCGCCAAAGAGGTATATCGATTCTAGGTTACCTAGACGATCTTCTGCTTCATGCAGAGTCTCCTCAGACCTTGCTACAAAACATAGAAATTACTATGATTTCTTTACAGGAATTCGGGTGGCTGGTGAACCAGCAAAAGTCTTTTCTGGTTCCCACCCAGAGGCTCGAATATCTGGGTCTAATTCTAGACACAGTCAGGACAAGAGTGTTTCTTCCGGTAGGGAAACTTCGAAAGATTCAATCAGCAGTCCAGTTGTTACTGTCCAACAACTGGTCTTCCCTTCGGACTTGCATGAGGGTTCTGGGGTTGATGGTGGCTTCCTTCGAAGCAGTCCCATTTGCCCAGTCCCATACCCGAATTCTTCAGCAAGAGATTCTCCTCAGATGGAATCGGAATCCGGAATCCCTGGACAATCAGATACGATTGAGCAAACAGACCAGAGAGTCTCTGGTTTGGTGGCTTCGGTCTCCAATGCTCAGCCAGGGAAAGTCATTTCTGCCAATATATTGGACGATAGTGACCACGGATGCCAGTCTATCCGGATGGGGAGGAATTCTCGGTCAATTATCTGCCCAGGGACTTTGGTCCCCGGAAGAATCCAGATTACCGATAAATGTATTGGAACTGAGAGCGATCAGACTTTGTCTGATTCACTGGACCGAGCAGCTCCAGGGCAGCCCGGTTCGGATCCAGTCGGACAATGCCACGGCCGTGGCTTATGTCAATCACCAGGGGGGCACCAAGAGTGTCCGAGCGGCCAAGGAAGTGGCTTGCATTCTTCGCTGGGCGGAACGATTTGTTCCAGCAATCTCTGCGGTGTTCATTCCGGGGGTGGAGAATTGGCAGGCAGATTATCTCAGCCGTCAGACCCTGGATCAGGGGGAATGGTCCCTCCATCCAGACGTTTTCCACCAATTGTGCCTACGGTGGGGCACCCCGGATGTGGATCTGTTGGCATCACGATTCAACAGGAAAGTTCAGAGATTCGTGGCTCGCTCCCGCGATCCTCTAGCAGAAACCGCAGACGCACTGATCGCCCCGTGGGGGCAATACCAGCTAATATATGCCTTCCCTCCTCTCGCGTTACTGCCAAGACTTCTTCGCAGGGTAGAGGAGGAAGGAATCCCAGTAATCCTGGTAGCTCCGGACTGGCCTCGTCGAGCTTGGTACGCCGACATGGTCAGACTGGTGGCGGACGTCCCGTGGAGACTTCCTCTCAGAGAGGATCTACTGTCTCAGGGACCGATCTTCCATCCTGCTTTACGATCGCTGGCTTTAACGGCCTGGCTATTGAGACCCAGGTGCTGAAGGACAAAGGTTTGTCAGCTTCAGTTATTCCTACTCTAGTTGAAGCAAGGAAAGCGACTTCCAGAAAGATTTATCATCGCACATGGAAGTCCTACATTGCATGGTGTGAACCTTTAGGGTTCCGTCCTCGGTCTTATTCGATTAGTCGAATATTGGCTTTTCTGCAACAAGGGGTTGAGCAGAAACTGGCCTTGAGTACTATCAAGGGTCAGGTCTCAGCATTAGCCATCTTCTTTCAGAAGCCTTTGGCTACTCATTCCTTGGTGCGGAATTTCATCCAGGGGGTGCGACATCTGGCTCCGCCAGTGCACGCGCCGTTACCCCCCTGGGATCTTAATTTAGTGTTGTCGGTTCTTCAGAAACCTCCCTTTGAAGATATTAGGGAGATTCCTCTACCCACGTTGTCCCAGAAGGTGGCCTTCTTGGTGGCTATTACTTCTGCACGCAGGGTGTCAGAACTGGCCGCATTATCTTGTCGTTCACCATATCTGGTGGTTCATAGAGATAAGGTGGTTCTTCGTCCGAATCCATCCTTCCTACCAAAAGTAGTTTCAGAATTTCATCTGAATGAAGAAATTGTATTACCTTCCCTGTGTCCTAAGCCCAGTCATCCTCGGGAATTTGCTTTGCACTCCTTGGATGTGGTCCGGGCGATCAGGGTATACTTGAAAACGACAGACTCGTTTCGCAAGACGGATTCACTTTTTGTGATCCCAGATGGACCCAAAAAGGGGTTGCCTGCATCGGCCGCGACCATTTCCAGATGGATCAGACAGACGGTAGTGCAGGCTTATTCTATTAAGGGTCGGGAGCCCCCGTTCCCTGTTAAGGCGCACTCCACTCGGGCACTTAGTGCGTCATGGGCCTTTCGCCATCAGGCGTCAGTGGTCCAGGTGTGCAAGGCGGCTACCTGGTCGTCGGTGCATACCTTCTCTAAACATTATAAGGTTGATGTAATGGCATCGTCTGATGCCTCATTTGGCCGCAAGGTTTTGCAGGCCGCAATTTGAGGAGACCAGTGGTCTACCTCGAGGGTTTTTTTCCGTTGGAAATTTTTTTCTTTAGTCTCATTCTTTGTTTATAATGAGCCTTTAAAACTTCTAGTTTGGCACCGGTTGGGCCTACTAGATTGGATTTGATTTGTCAATCCCACCCCTCATTTGTGGCACTGCTTCTGGATGTCCCAGCTCTTGAGAATCAAGAAGACTACGTCTGTCAATGAGCGATAGAGAAAAATGGATTTTTGTAAGAACTTACCGTAAAATCCTTTTCTCTTAAGCTCATTGACAGACGTAGTACCCGCCCCTCTATTATTGAGTTGGGTTGGGTTAATTTCTCTGTACTGCTTTAAACAGAACTGATTCCCTGTAGCAGAGAGAGGGAGGATATACCCTCAGGGACTGCCCCCTAGGGTGGAGCCAGAACGTTTTGTCATTCTGCCTAGTCCTACTCCTGCGGAGACAACATAACCCAGCTCTTGAGAATCAAGAAGACTACGTCTGTCAATGAGCTTAAGAGAAAAGGATTTTACGGTAAGTTCTTACAAAAATCCATTTTTTCGGCCGAATAAAATCTGGTGTGCAGGTTATAAAATTTTTGTTGGCCGTCAACACAACGGCCGATTTTCGGTCAGTCAGTACAGATTTCGGCAGGCAGAAATCTGATGAGCAAGACTGGGCATGCTCAGTGAAGAAAAAACACACGGAAAGTAAACCAGCACATGACATCACTTCTGAAGTTGATTTTTGTTGGCCGAGAAAATTTGCGTGAGGTCTAGGCACATTCCAACCAACAAAACACAACTTGGACAAAAGACGGCCGATCGGTCGGCCGATAATCGTTGCGTGTACGAGGCTTTAGTCCGTAGGGTTCAATATTGAGTTGGCCCTCCTTTGCAGCTATAACAGCTTCATCTCTTCTGGGAAGGCTGTCCACAAGGTTTAGAAGTGTGTCTATGGGAATGTTTGACCATTCTTCCAGAAGAGCATTTGTGAGGTCAGGCACTGATGTTGGACAAGAAGGCCTGGCTCGCAGTCTCCACTCTAATTCATCCCAAATGTGTTTCTATCGGGTTGAGGTCAGGACTCTGTGCAGGCCAGTCAAGTTCCTCCACCCCAAACTCACTCATCCATGTCTTTATTGACCTTGCTTTTTTGTGAAGTGGCCCAAATCGTTTGGTGGAGGGGAGATAATGGTGGGGGGTTGTGTTTCAGTGTTTGGGCTTGGCCCCTTAATTCCAGTAAGGGAATTATTGAGGCGTCAGCATACCAAGACATATTGGACAATTTCATGCTCTGAACTTTGTGGGAACAGTTTGGGGATGACCCCTTTCTGTTCCAACATGACTGCACACCAGTGCACAAAGCAAAGTCCATAAAGACATGGATGAGCGAGTTTGGGGTGGAGGGACTTGATTGGCCTGCAATCTGACAGAACACCTTTGAGATGAATTAGAGTGGAGACTGCAAGCAAAGCCTCCTTATCCTCATCGGTGCCTGACCTCACAAATGCACTTCTGGAAGAATGGTCAAACATTCCCATAGACATTCCTAAATAAAGCTGCTGTTGCCTGGTAGGGCTAAGCTGTAAACATCAACAATGTGCAGGCAGCAGCCTAGGCACAGAATCACCTTGGCGTTCAGTCATTCTGGATGACTGAATACTGACATCGTTTGTGCTGCCGCTGACTACACTTTCGATGTTTACATTTCCTTCATAATGAGTCATTCATTCAGCTAAACCAAGTCGATGAAGAAATCTGCACTGCCAGCAGTTGCTTGAATACCTGAAAAGTCATTACATCTGATAGGGAGCAGGGACTGGCCGATTATTCTCCACCTGCCTCCTTTGATATTTTAATTCGTGGAGCCGGGTGGTGTCAATGGGGCCAACCAGGGGCGTAACTGCAGGGGTTGCAATTGCAACCGGGCCCCATGCTCCTGGGGGCCTGTGCGGCTCCCCTATACACCTGGATAGGAGGGGCGGCGGGGGCAGCATGTAGAGAAATCACTGTCGTCCTTTTTCCTCCTGTAGCTGCAGGAGGAAAATGAAGGAGATTGGTTCCTCTGTATGCTGCCCCCGCCACTCCTCTTATCCATTTCACTTGTGTTCTGCTGTCTCTGGGCCCCTGTGCTCCCCTGGCCCCCCTCACCTACTGACACCAGTGGGTGAACTTCCAGGATTGCAAAGGTCACACTTGCGACCCAGAGGGGGCCCTGACATTCCAACACCGTGGGGAGGCCCCAAGATGGTAGGAAGGGGGCCCACTGCAGAACTTGTGAAAGGGTCCCAGGATCAGTGGGAAGAGCACCAGGCTTGAAGGTCCAGGGGGCCCTTCATGGTTTCTTGCACCGGGGCCCTGAAGGTTCTAGTTACGCCTCTGGGGCCAACCACAGCTTATGTTTTGGCCGATTCAGGCAAAAGTCGGCTGGAACCAGAACCATGTATGGCCATTTATTATTCTAAATTGCAGTAACAGTGACTTTATTTTTATTTTTTCCCAGCTGCTAAATACCAGAATGCAAAACCACTGACCACAGAGGCCACGAAGAGTGTGGAGCCATTAATAAACCTGGATGGTACGTGCTGCTTGTGTGAGTTTTGTAACCGAGTTGGTAAAACCTGCTTTTGAAAGAGCTGTTTTATTCTAAACTGCCAGGAGACTGGAGGGGTGGCAAGTCACTTGGCAGAGAACCATTGAAGTGATCTTAGTCTCATACATAACATAACGAACATAACATGTAAAAAAACTGTTATACTTCCCTGCTCTGTGCAGTGATTTTGCACAGAGCAGCCCTGATTACCCCCCCCCCTGTTCTCGGGTCCCACGTCAGTGCTCCTGGCCCCTCCCTCCTTCTGAGTGACCCCGCAGCAAGCAGCTTGCTCTGGGGTCCCCCGAGCTGAGCCGCTTCTCTGTGTGTCTAAGCAGAAATGGGGAAGCGGCTTGGCCGCGTCTCCTGATTGGCTCACAGGCTGTGATTGACAGCAGCAGGAGCCAATGGCACGGCTCTCCTGGACATCGCTGGATCCAGAGGGGGCCCAGGTAAGTATAGGAGGGGGGGGGGGGGGTTGGGAAGCTGCACACACAGTTTTTTTTTTTTTTTCCATGCATAGAATGTAGATTAAAAAAAAAAAACCTTGTGCCTTTACAACCACTTTAAATCGTTGCATTTTAGTTCTGCCTTATAGCTGTATATCTGCAGTGTAAGGCCATCTAAGGAACCAAGGCATAAGATTTGGTGATGTCACTTCTGTGCTCCTCGCTGTTCTCCTTGCTGGAGAGAAAGCTGTACCTGAGGACCTGCAGTGTAAGGCCATCTAAGGAACAGAGGCGTAAGATTTGGGGATGTCACTTCTGTGCTCCTCGCTGTTCTCCTTGCTGGAGAGAAAGCTGTATCTGAGGACCTGCAGTGTAAGGATTTCCCTGCTTCTGATTCATTCTGTGATTCTTGGACATCTCCTGCTGCTACTTGATCATTCCCCCACTAGTCCTAAGGGGCAGCTATGACCTAAGGAAGCAAAGCCCTACCTTTACCAAGATGGCCGCCTCCACACGAACAGACCATATGGAACTGGTAAATCCAAAATGGAATAAAGATCCGCTACAGGGAGCCTACAGGCAAAACTGGTGACGAGACTTTTGTCATCTGCTTGTTTTGTTTGGCTGCCGTGGTCCACGTCATTTTTAATGACAATGCAACCAGTGTATTTTAGGAGATCCATAAAGTAGGTGGAAAAGTAGTTTGGTGTACTTTGCTAAATCAGAATGATCTAAATAGTGCAAAAGACATTTAGTAGGGTGACCAAAAATAGGTGTGCAGTTCAAAAAGATTCTATGTAAAAAGCAGTTTGTTGGTACATCATCTCTGACAATTGGGAGTAGGGAGTTTGCCCATCAACCAATTCTTTTTATGTACATAGTGTCAGCTTCTGTGATATATATTTATTTATGTCCTTCTTTTTCTTTTTTTTTTCTTCCTCAGTGACCAATCCAGACTTCAAAGCTGGAGTGATGGCCTTAGCAAACCTCCTGCAGATCCAGAGACATGATGATTATCTCATGATGCTTAAAGTAAGCAACATCCCATGTGTAAAATGTGATCCATGATATCTGTGAATTGTTTACTCATTGAGATATGAATTTAAAATAATGAATTACTCAGGAAAGTCATGCATGTTGGGCTGCACCAATCAGACGAGCCATGCATGCTTAAAGCAGTGTTTCTCTATCGCTCATTGACAGACGTAGTCCTCGGTGATTCAACACCCTCGGGTTATGCTGCCCTCTACAGGAGTAGGACTAGACAGGAAAGAAACTGTTCTGGCCACACCCTAGGGGCAGTCCCAGAAGGTATATCCTCTCACTTCCTGCTCTAGCAAATCAGTTTTTTTCTGTCTAGTTAGGAGTAAGGACCTAGATACCTTGCTGGGATCTTCGGTCCTGGCAGGATTTTTTTCTTAGAAAAGATTTTTTAGACAGCTTTTTTTCTCCAGTGTTCCTGTGAGATCTTCAAGCAAGAAAGCTGAACTGGGCGACGGGCTGGATGTTGAGATCCAGTGGTCACCCCCAGTTCAGCCTACGAGCGCGTGCAGGCCATAGCTCCGCGCTGGGTCGGCCGCGACATAGTCCCACTGGATGGGGACTGACCCTGCGAGTTAAACGTCTCGCTGAAACGCCAAAGACCATGAGTCACGGCGTCCGTATTGGTCGACAGCCCTCCTACCTCGTGAAGAGGGGTACTGTCAGGAGTTGGCGCCCGCCTGGTTCTGGTATGGTGAGTAGTATGTTCCCCCTTTTCCCCTGACGGGTCTTGTGGTGAACGCGGGCCCCTCTCTGTAATGGTAAGGATGGGTTCCCCTCTATCCTATAACATGTCACAGATCCCCCTAATTGAGTGTGATTTTTGTGTACAAGAAGCCAGGAGGCTTGGTTTGGGAGCTGACAATCTAATTGTAAAAATGTGAAAATGATTGTAGTCAGTGGCAGTACTAGAACTTTACTGTGATAGTATAAGGTATCCTACCTGTCAGAAGCCACAGGGCGATGTCTATACATGTATACTGCATTCCAGATCATTCCTCCAGCTAAGCAGATGCCTCTCGACGGCCACGGACCGCATACGGCCCGCCAGGGTCCGGTACCGCCGACCACGCTGTCCACCATGAGGGTGAAGGGTTGTGAGTCCGAGATCCTTCTGCAGACATGCCGCTATCTGTGCAGGCCGCCGCCATTGTCTGGTAGATCGCACAAGGCCGCCATTTTGGTGTAGCCTCGTGTCTCCAGCATGGGGGCGGCCATGTTTGCGGTGACTCAAACACCTCATGGAGCCAGGGGGAGGCGCCGGCAGGCGTGTTAAGGGGCGGAGCCGCCTCCTTTACCCAGGAAATAGGGCCAAAGACTTCCTGTCTGTAACAAGACAAGCACTGAGCAAGCTGATGAAAACTTCTGTGCATCAGGGATGAGCCTAGGGTCTCTCTCTCTCTCTCTCTCTCGGGTCCAAAAAGGCAGGTAACACTGAGGGGCGCTGTTGCGACTGGGGGACACAAAAAAAAAAAAAAAAAAAAGTTTTTTACTTTGTCATTTTTTGTCGCTGGCAAGTGTCTTGTATAATCATTGACCCTGCCGCATAGGTATCCCCACCTGATCCCCTCAAGGTGGCCGCAGGACCCTCCAGTACCCCACTTGTTTTTAATGCATTATCGGCAGTTTTGGAGTCTTTGGTATCCCAGGTGGAGGTGGCCTGTCAGGGACGGGGGTCAAGAAGCGACCCCCGCCTATCACTATTGTTTATCAGATACTTCAGGGGCTGTTGTCTCAGGTAATATCTCCTCAGCAGTGAGGAGCACGTTTCTGCCTCCGCCATAGCACAAGAGTGGTGGATGCACTAGTTGTGTCCGTCCGGGAAACCTTTAGTCTTGAGGTTACACCGGCAGAGGTAGCTGAGACTGAGATTCCTTTTTGGTACTTGTTAGCCTACCAAAAGGGCGAAGGATTTTCCTTTACCCAAATGGGGTCATTTTGAAACGAACCCCTGTTATTTCCAAACGCATGGCTAGGTGCTATCCGTTTAAGGAATTCCTCTTTATAGCATAGACGGTACCACCTGCTGTCTTGCCACAGACTGTTAGGATAAAAGGACCTCGTAACTAACGAGGACCTTCCTTTTCTGCTCATAAAGAGTTGTTCGTTCCTCGAGGGCGGGCGATGAGGCGAAACCCTCCAAAGCCCCTTTAGAGGGGTTTCAAAGGGCGCTGGTCGGCTAAACAAAAAGTCCGGCTCAGCCAAGCCTGAAGATACAGCCTGATGCGCCCCTACCCATCTCTGGGGTGGGGGGGATGTCTTCACCGGTTTCTGGAGGACACAGGATCGAGTTTTGATCACTTCCACCGGTGCGATTCTTCCCTTCTAACATTTAACGGTTTCAGGGGTTCTATTCAAACCTATTCACAATGCCCAGGAAAGAGGGCAAGGTGCGTCCAAATCTGGACTTGGGAAGAAATAGAGTCCATCCGTACAGTGGTGGCCTCCCTGCATCAGGGGGATTTCCTGGTGTCCATAGACATTTAGGAGGCCTATCTTTATATCCCCATCATCGCAGGACATCAGCGTTTTTTCGCTTTCCCAAAGATCATCCCTGGTTCCCACCAGGAGACTGAACTATCTGGGCCTAAGGTTGGATACATCCTGGGCAAGAGAGTTTCTCCTTGCGGAGAAACTCCAGAAGGTTCAGTCAACGATTCGGATGTTGCTGTCCGTCAATTGGCTGGGACTGATGGTGGCCTTCTTAGAGGCAGTACCGTATACCCAGTCTCATACCCGAATTCTCCTGAAGGAGATTCTTTTTTAATGGAATCAGAATTCCGATTCCCTGGACAATCGGATCTGGTTGAGCGAGCGGACCAGGAAGTCTCCGATGCTCAACCAGGGGAAGTCATTTCTTCCGATAGTATCCAGATTACCAATAAGGGTATCGGAACTGAGAGCGATCAGATTTTGTCTGATTTACTGGATCGAGCAGCTCTAGAGCAGCCCGATTCGGATCCAATCGCATATGGCCTCTTCATCCAGAGGTTTTTCACTAGCTGTCCCTTCATTGGGACATCCCGGATGTGGATCTGTTGGCACCTTGGCTTAACAGGAAGGTGCAGAGGTTTGTAGCTCGCGCCGCAATCCTCTAGCGGACGCAGCAGAAACGCTGATCGCCCCGTGGGGGCAGTATCAGCTACGGCATGCCTTCCATCCTCTCAAGTTGCTGCAGGAACTTCTTCGCAGGATAGAGGTGGAGGGAATTCCAGTTATTCTGGAAATTCCGGACTGACCTCGTTGAGCCTGGTACGCCGACTTGGTGAGGCTAGTCGCGGACGCTCCTTGGAGACTTCCTCTCAGGGAGGATTTGCGGTCTCAGGGACCGATCTTCCATCTTGCTTTACAGTCGCTGGCTTAATGGCCTGGCCATTGAGACCCAGGTACTGAAGGACAAGGGAGTGTCAGCTTCAGTTATTCCTACCTCCAGTTAAAGCAAGGAAAGCGACTTCCAGCACATGGAAGTCTTATATTGCATGGTGTGAATCTATTGGATTTCCCCCACATACCTATTCGGTGACCCGAATTTTGGTCTGTCTGCAACAAGGGGTTGAGCAGAAACTATCCTTGAGCACGATCAAGGGTCAGGTTTTCAGCTTTAGCAATCTTCTTTCAAGAAACCTTTGGCTAATCATTCCTTGGTGCGGAATTTCATCCAGGGGGTGCGACACCTGGCTCCGCTAGTGCGCGCACCCTTACCGCCTGGGATCTTAATTTAGTGTGGTCGGTTCTTCAGAAACTTCTCTTTGAAGATATTAGGGAGATTCCCTTGCTTACATTATCCCAGAAGGTGGCCTTCTTGGTGGCCATTACTTCTGCACCCAGGGTGTCAGAACTGGCCGCATTATCTTGTCGTTCCCCATATCTGGTGGTTCATAGGGATAAGGTGGTTCTTCTTCCGAATCCATCCTTCCTTCCTAAAGTGGTTTTCAGAGTTTTTCATCTGAATAAAAGTATTGTTACCTTCCCCGTGTCCTAAGACTAGCCATCCTTGGGAGTTTGCATTACACTCCTTGGATGGGGTTCAGAAGGATACACTTGACTACTACGAACTTGTTTTCGTAAGACGGACTCACTTTTTGTGATCACGGATAGCCCTTGAAGGGGGTGGCCTGTGTCTGCCGCGACCATATCTACATGGATCAGTCAGACGGTGGTACAGGCTTATTCTATTAAGGGTCGGAATCCTCCGTTCCCTGTTAGGGCGCACTTCACTCGAGCGCTCAGTACTTCCTGGGCCTATCGCCATCAGGCGTCAGTGGTCCAGGTATGTAAGGCGGCCACCTGGTCGTCGGTACATACCTTTACAAAATTTTATAAGATTGATGTGATGGCATCGGCGGATGCCTCATTTGGCCGCAAGGTTTTGCAGGCCGCAATTTGAGGAGACCGGTGGTCTACCTCGGGGGTTTTTTTCTGTTGAAAAATTTCTGTTGAGTCTCATCATTGAGGATGAGCATTGTAAACTTCTAGTTGGCATCGGTTGGGCCTTCTAGATTGGATTTGATTTCCATTTTCCCACCCCTCATTTGTGGTACTGCTTTGGGACGTCCCGAGGGTGTTGAATCACCGAGGACTACGTCTGTCAATGAGCGATAGAGAAAAATGGATTTTTGTAAAATCTTACCGTAAAATCCTTTTCTCTTAGCTCATTGACAGACGTAGTACCCGCCCCTCTGTTTTTGAGTTGGGTTGGGTTAAATTCTCTAACACTGCTTTGTGACATAACTGATTTGCTAGAGCAGCAAGTGAGAGGATATACCCTCTGGGACTGCCCCTAGGGTGTGGCCAGAACATTTTCTTTCCTGTCTAGTCCTACTCCTGTAGAGGGCAGCATAACCCGAGGGTGTTGAATCACCGAGGACTACGTCTGTCAATGAGCTAAGAGAAAAGGATTTTACGGTAAGATTTTACAAAAATCCATTTTTCTCAACTCCGGTCTTCAGGACACACTACCTGGCCAGGTTTGCAAGAAAACTGAAATGCATAACAGGTGATATCATTTGCTGCTCAGTGATTGCAGTATTATAGTCTGCATCTCCCCGAGGTAATACTTAAAATCTGGCCTGTTAGTGTGCCCTGAGGACTGGAGTTGAGAAACACTGGTTTTAAGTGTTACTAAACCCACAACACTAAAATCAGTCTGTATATGCAGTAAAGCGTGCTTGTCAGTGGAACCTAAGGGGTTAATATTCTGCATTGTGTAAAAAGGCTGTTTGATCCTGCCTTTTCTGATCCTCCCCTTCTTCCACTATCCTCAATCTCCTGATAATACAGAGCCTTTGGAGTCACTCTGCATATGCTCAGTTTGGTGTGTGTTGCTAGGGAATTTTTCTTTTTTTTTTCTTGGGAGAGTGCATGTGATCAGGGCAGAGCCAATCAGCACTATCCAGACAGAGGGTCAGAGGGGTCATACAGCCTCAAAGCACATTTAGAGGAGAATGAAAACTCCTCCTACAAGCTTTAACCAGACACTGATGGAAGTCCTAAGACTGCTATATACTGCTGAGAGAAGGTAGCAGTTTATATTTACTAAAATAATTGCATTTCCATGTTCTGTGTATTGGGGGAGAGCAGATATATTGCCTGCAGGCTCCTGGGGAGACCAAATATAGTGACTGCAGGCTCCTGGGGAGACCAGATATAGTGACTGCAGGCTCCTGGAGAGACCAGATATAGTGACTGCAGGCTCCTGGGTTTAGTAACTTTGGTTTCTTTCCCAGTTCTCCCAGGGGCTGAACAAGAGAAATCACAAGATTCTCCCCATCCACGCTAAACAGTGTTGAGGGAGGAATCCCCGCTGCTGCCGATTTGTATTCTGGCAGCCACTTCGTTCACAATACTGGAACAATGACTGTGTCTGAACGCATGCAGTCTCTGTTTAGCCCATCATTTTCCACCTGGCTTTCTTGATTTTTTTTTTTTTCTTTCTCAGCTTGGTGGTGCTGACGGGGCAAACAAATTTACTAGAACGAGAAAAAAAAAAAGTGTGTGTGTATGTATGTATGTGTGTATGTATATGTATATGTATATGTATGTATATATATAATATATAATAAAAAAAGTACTCTCTTGTATATGGATGTTGTGATTGGGTGTGCATGATCCTAAGTGAGGAAGGTGCTAGAACCAAAGATTGGGCTTCCTCAAAGACCCAGGAATGATGATAATGAAAATAGTCAGCACTCCAAACCGCTAGATTTTCAAATTTCATATTTTTATGAAAGGAAGCGTCCTATAAAGACCTAACAATAAATTTGTAGTACATGCACTATGATTCCCCCTCACAATTCCTCTATTTAAACCAATAGAAAACTCTCGGCTACAAGAAAAAAAAAGAAAAAAAAAAAAAACCTCATCTTTACTCTGAAACATTGAAACTATCCTTCCTCTTGTGTTTTTGGGGCAGGCAGTGAAAGGACATTTCCAAAATGGTACACAGCTAAAAGATAGCTGGGCAGAGGTTTGAATCCTTCCCTACTCTATTCAAAACAAAAAAAAATTTAGCTGCACAGACACTTAAACTTTAACCATTTGGTACCCGTCCACCATCAAATGACGGCAGAGCGGTGCATCTATTGTTCTGGGACGCTGTTACATGGCGGGCACCAGAATGGCCCCCCTCGCACACCCGCGAGGGCGCGCAGAGCGGTGATCGTGGCTGAGCCGTGTTGCTAGGACACGGCGGGACCCCGATCTTGGTAAAGAGTAAATGACATGACTCTTTACCTATGTGATCGGCTGTGTCCAATCACAGCCGATCACATGTAGATGAGGAAGTGCCGTTATTCGGCTCTCCTCACCTCACACTGTCAGTGTGTGTGGCGAGGAGAGCTGATCAGCGGCTCCTCAAAGGGGAGACAAGGACAGGTAATCAGGGCACTGATCATCAGTGCCCTTATTACAGAAAAGTGAAATAGAGTGTCCATCCGTGCCTGCTCATCTAGGCACTGACTGGCAGCACTATGGGCACTGATTGTGGGCACTGATGGTGCTGCCCATCAGTGCCACCTATCAGTGCCCATCAGTGTGGCATATTAGTATCTCCTCATCAGTGCCGCCTCATCAACGCACATCAGCGAAGGAGAAAAATGATTTCTTTTCAAAATTTACTGACAGAAAATAAGAACTTTTTGGGAAAAAGACAGAATCATTTTTTTTTTTTATGTAAGAAATAAAAAAACCAGCAGTGATTAAATGCCACCAAAAGAAAGCTCTATTTGTGTTAAAAAAAAAAAAATAATTTCATATGGGTACAGTGTAGCATGACCGTGCAATTGTCATTCAAAATGTGACAGTGCTGAAAATTGGCCTGGGCAGGAAGGGGGTGAAAGTGCACTGTATTGAAGCGGTTAAAGAAGACGTTTGGGTTGTGTGAAGAATTAAAAAAAAAAAACCGCAGCCATACTTGCCTCCATGCAATCGCATCGGTCCCATGCCTGCTCTGTGACCGAGAGCTGAGCATGCACATGTCTGCTGATCACTCAGTTCTTGATCTCCTTCAAACAGAACGTGGTGACTGTGAGTTACTATTCTCCCCTCTGCTCCTCCAGCACTCACTGGAGCACCAGGCTAGGGAAGGGGTGGGCACAGCTAGCTCTGTCTCTAAGCTGCTTGCTGAGAGGGGAGGGCAGCTGCGTCAATCAGGTAGCAAGTTGGATCCCGACAGTATTGTCTGGATCCTTCCAGCGTGTGGTTTGGCTCTGCCCTGTTAGCTGATTCTGGGTCACAGGAGAGCAGCCTACAGTGGGGAAAAATAATTATATGATCCCCTGCAGATTTTGGAAGTTTGCCCACTTACAAAGAAATGAAGAGTGTATAATTTTAGATGTATTTTAAATAATATAAACAGAATATCAACCAAAAATCCAGAATAAACACGATACAAATGTTTTATAAATGGAGTTGTAGTTCAGTGAGTAAAATAAGTATTTGATCCCCAAGCAAAACATGAAATGGTACTTGGTGGAGAAACCCTTGTTGGCAAGCACAGAGGGAAGACGTTTCTTGTAGTTGGTTACCAGGTTTGACCACATCTTGGGAGGGATTTTTGTTCACTCTTTACAGATCTTCTCTAAATCCTTAAGGTCTTTTGGCAACTCGAAGTTTCAGCTCCCTCCATACATTTTCTATAGGATTAAAATCTGGAGACTGACTAGACCACTCCATGTCCTTAATGTGCTTCTTGCTTGACCCACTCCTTTGTTGACTTGGCCGTATGTTTTGGGTCATTGTCCTGCTGGAAGACCCATCCACGACCC
The DNA here is from genome assembly GCF_965119305.1 of Pelophylax lessonae. Taxonomy (NCBI): domain Eukaryota; kingdom Metazoa; phylum Chordata; class Amphibia; order Anura; family Ranidae; genus Pelophylax; species Pelophylax lessonae. Next base: position 174,362,993 of record NC_138780.1, read on the forward strand.
ATCTTCAGTGTTCTGAGGGAAGAAGGTTCTCATCCAAGATTTTACAATATATGGCCCCGTCCATTGGCCCCTCAATGCCGCAAAGTCGGCCTGTACCTTTTTTAGTAGAGAAGCAGCCACCAAGCATAATGTTTCCACCTCCGTGCTTTGCTGTAGGGATGGTGTTCTTAGGGTCTTAGTCTGCATTTTCCTTCCTCCAAACACGGCAAGTCGAGTTAATGCCAAAGAGCTCAATTTTGGTCTCATCTGATCACAGCACTTTCTCCCAATCCTTCTCTGAATTATTTATATTTTCTCTGGCAAACTTCAGACAGGCCTGTACATGTGCCTTCATGAGGACGGGGCCTTGCGGGCGCTGCAGGATTTCAATCCATGGCAGCATATTGCCTTACCAATTGTTTGGTAACTGTGGTCCCAACTGCCTTGAGATCATTCACACGCTCCTCTATATATAATATTTATATACTGTATATTTGTTTTAGATTTTATGCAACAATGGATTAATTTTTGTCCTGTTTTATTTACCCAGGCAATACGAATTCTTGTCCAAGAACGACTGTCCCCAGAAGCCGTTGCAAAATCCAACAGCTCAAAAGAGGTGAGCCTTTGAGTTCTTCTCTTACCCGCAAAGAATTGAATGTGAATGAGTCCAGTTTTATTGGTCAACACCACACCCCAATATTGTATATGTAGCACTACTCCCATGGGAGCTGCTGAGTGTGGGTTCCCCTGGGTTACATTTAGCAACAATAGAACATTCAGACATTTCCAAGATTTTTTCCCTCAGACAAGAACCAGTCCAGCTTCTTTTGGTTTTTAGGATTTATTGAGAACTTGGATAGGAGAAGGGATGAGTGGGATACTCCGCTGAGCTATGTGCAAGAAAAGGCAGGGATTGTATAGAAAATGCTGCTTGACACTGGTTAACACTGACTGACGCTGGTCACGGCTAGGCTGCTTACTTTAACTTCAACTTTGACTGTGAAAAGTCCTTTAAGCTCCCTAAGGTACTCCTTCCTGAGGTAGCTGACTTGTAATGCAGACTGTACTGCTGAGAAACTTCAGGGGCCCTCCTGGTGCCCCCTTTACCCCCTATTCTGGGCACTACTAATTGACACCCCCTTTACTGTATCACTCTGGGTTAGCTGGCTCCTTGATCCCCTTGACCTCTCTGGAGTGGTCCCCTCTCTTAGGCAGACCCCTGGGCAGATCTTGAGTACTCACGACACTGTTTTTCCAGAAGAACTGTGCCCAGCAGCTCCACTTGGTCAGCACACACTGGATCCTCTGCAGCCCAGCTCAACCCCTGGTCCCTAGGCCAACTGCCTGGACCACCTTCCTCCCATCAGCAGGAGGAGAGACAGCCGTCACCTCCTCCTGGGACTTTGCTCCCGCGAAAATACACCCTGTCACATGACCCCTCAGGATTTATTTCAAATCCCAGGATGCATTGCAGCAATGCCCACCCACTGGGACAGTCATAAAGCCTGGCGTGCTATTGGCTAGGTTTCCTCCACTGTCCAACAAGATCCCTCATTGGATACAGTGGGGAAACTCCCCAGACTCAGCCTGTCATATGCTTCCAGGTGTGACCTGTTAACAAACAGATCAGACCCTCCTGATAAGCAGAACAGGGCCACATATATGTTTTATCTAGCACCTACCTAGGAGGGTGCTACATCCAGATAGTCCTTATAGTATAGTATAGATAGTATTTCCCAATACTTAAATTCTTAACTGGTATTGCACAATCCTTAAAATAGTAAATGGGATTTACATTCCCCTAAAAACATGAGGTAGCTCAGCAAACCATGTTCAGTATCGTCGCTCCTAGTAAAGAGGCAGCTCCCCTAATACACAAAGATAGATATCACATGTGTAACAGTATGGTGTGTGTATATATATCTACAAGTAAAGATGCACATAGGAGTAGCCCAGAAGTGTCTGAGACAGGAGTAACCGGTGTTGGTTTGCCAGCTTCCTCTCTTCTATTACACCCCATTGTCTGCACCGTGACTCCCTCTGTATCTATATAAACATTTCCTTGTTCCTGAAATAGATGTGAAACTCTGTAATGAAGGCTTTTCCATCCGGTGTGCTTTTGTTTTATAAAGTGTCCATAAAACCTTCATAGTCCATTGTTTATTTCCAGGCTGTCAAGGCACCCCAGATAAGTGGTTGTTTATTTAAACTCTTATTAAAAATGAATGTTACACTGGAAGCTGGGGGCGTGCAGACATACGTGGGACCATGAATAATCCCTGTGTCTGTGGATGAGTAGAGCTGGGAAAGTGGATAAGAGGAAGGTTATTGAATAGAAACAGTCACTGCAGAAAGACCATTTATGTCTGAGTATAAAATTGAAAAGCAGCGCTATATAAAAAGTCCAAAAGTAGAGGTAAGATTCAGCTGATTGGTCTCCTTGAAGTGCCACCACCACCAGAGAGAGAGTGACCCCAATCACACTGCCACTTACCGTCCCACTATTAACAGAAGGCTCAAAGGATCCACCAAACCGCTCCTCCAGAAATCCTCAGCAATTCCAAGATTGAGCCAATTAGGTGCGACTCCATACAGATGATACAGGGCAAACTGATCACTCATAAATACCAAGAAGAAGCAAAAAGAAACTCATAGTGCAACACCTTAATGTACCACCATTTATTTATCTTTTGCCAATAAAATGCTTACAGGTAATATATAGAAAATGAGATTATCTGCCAGAATCGCTTGACCGCCAACAAGATGACTGCTGCTTACTCTATGGTGATGTCCCGCGTCACAGGTCCCGCCCGACGCGGCGTTTCGTCCAATAGTAGACAACAAGCGCAGTTTGTTTCATTTTTTCAGGTTATGTCTGAGTGTAGATCGTTTTTTTCCCAAACACTAAATTCCTTTACGGTTGACTGACTCACTACCTCCGCTGGAAGTCTGTTCCAATCGCCAACTGCTCTTTTTGAGTAAATTAATACTAAGGTTAGTTTTCGCCTTTCCTCTGCTAGTTTGAGGTCATGTCCCCGTGTTCTGGATCTTTGCTTCATATTGGAAATACTGCCCTCTAACCTTATTCACCCCCTCCGTGTATTTTAAAGCCTAAGTTTAAAAAAAAAAAAAAAATCAGCACAAGGGGCATTACTTATAATCAATGTGAAGTGTCCATGTGCTTCTGGCTGTGGATTTCGTTTAATGCTCAGTCCTCTGATCAGCCCCCCCAAACCCACAGTGGTAATCTTTTGGTATCACAGGGGTTAATACAAGCCAAGGGACCGATCTACTCTTCAAAAGTGCCGACTAAACCCACCCTCTCTGCCCCTCCTCCATTTATAGCTGTACTATAGATTCCAGGAATGAAATGTGATCTGTGAATGAAGGAGGCGGGCTTCCATTCATCCGCCCTGTCCTCCATTCATAAATCACATTACTTGCTCACAGCATTGCTCCCATCTCCCTCCTGTTTATCAGTAGTCAGGCTTCACTAAATGCTCCCACAATACTCTTAGGCCTCATTTACATGTGCAGCCATTTTTATTGCCCTTCTGTAAAGAGATCTTCTTCTGTGGATAGCTTTTCAGAGGCTGCAGTTTGGCGGTTCTGGTGTGGTCCCATGCACTTGAATGGGCCAGGGAAGACCGGTTGTATCCTTTTTGCTGCAGGGATTGTGTACTGACATGACCATGGTAAAGTGGTACTTTTGTGGGGGGGGGGGGGGGGAATTGGAAATGGGGATTTTGTAATGCAAAAGGGACATACTAAAGAATAATTTCAGGTATGGTTTTCATAATTGCTCAGGTCAAGCTTAGACCATTATAACTCAAGTTGTTTCCATTGGCTTCCAGGTCCCGTGCAGAGCAGGTGATTCATGGTGAACACGGGAGGTCAGCCGCTCAGCATGGGCACCATTCACAGAATGCTTTGCATTTTCTGATTGGACGAGGTAGAGAGTTGGGGCAGTGATGTCACTCTCCACCTCCTCCAATCAGAGATTGCTTTACATTTATGTAGATAATGCAAAGTATTTCTGAATAGTGCTTGTGCCAATTGGCCGACCTCCTGTATTCACAGTACATCAAGTCAGCCACTTGGAGCGAGACCCAGAAGCAAGTGGAGATCACTGGAGTAGCGGTGTTGGCTGCATTATTTCCAGCGTCAAAGGGCATCAGTCAGCTATGGTGCAGGTACATCTCATAAAATTAGAATATCATCAAAAAGTTAATTTATTTTAGTAATTCAATTCAAAAAGTGAAACTCATATATTTTATATAGATGTGTTACACACAGAGTGATAGATTTCAAGCATTTTTCTTTTAATTTTGATGATTATGGCTTACAGCTAGTGAAAAACTAAAATACAGTATCTTAGAAAATTTGAAAACCTAAGACCAATAAAGGATTAATACAGAAATGTTGGCTTACTGAAAAGTCTGTCCATGTACAGTATAGTATGCACTCAATACTTGGTCGAGGGGCCTTTTGCAGGAATTACTGCATCACCGCGACATTGCATTGAGGTGATCAGCCTCTGGCACTGCTGAGGTGTTATGGAAGCCCAGGTTGCTTTTTGATAGCGGCCTTCAGCTCATCTGCATTGTTGGGTCTGATATCTCATCTTCCTCTTGACAATACCCCACAGATTCTCTATGGGGTTTAGGTCAGGTGAGTTTGCTGGCCAATCAAGCACAGTGATGATCATGTGACCAGGTATTGGTAGTTTGGCAGTGTGGGTGGTGCCAAGTCCTGCTGGAAAATGAAATCAGCATCTCCATAAATCTGGTCAGCAGAGGGAAGCATGAAGTGCTCTAGAATTTCCTGGTAGAGGGCTGCGCTGACTTTGGACTTGATAAAACTCATTGGACCAGCACCAGCAGATGACACGGCTCCCCAAATCATCACTGACTGTGGAAAATTTTGCATTTCATTTGGAAATCAAGGTCCCAGAGTCTGGAGGAAGATTGGAGAGGCACAGAATCCAAGTTGAGGTCCAGTGTGAGGTTTCCACAGTCAGTAATGATTTGGGGAGCCGTGTCATCTGCTGGTGTTGGTCCACTGGGATTTATCAATTCCAAAGTCAGCGCAGCCCTCTACCAGGAAATTCTAGAGCACTTCATGCTTTCCTCTGCTGACCAGCTTTATGGAGATGCTGATTTCATTTTCCAGCAGGACTTGGCACCGCCCACACTGCCAAAAGTACCAATACCTGGTCACATGATCATGGTATCACTGTGTTTGATTGGCCAGCAACCTTGCCTGACCTAAACCCCATAGAGAATCTGTGAGGAATTGTCAACAGGAAGATGAGACACCAGACCCAACAATGCAGATGAGCTGAAGGCCGCTATCAAGGCAACCTGGGCTTCCATAACACCTCAGCAGTGCCACAGGCGGATCTTCTCCATGCCACGCCGCATTGATGCAGTATTTCATGCAAAAGAAGCCCCGACCAAGTATTGAGTGCATACTATACTGTACATGGGCATACTTTTCAGTAAGCCAACATTTCTGTAGAAAAAAAAAAAAGGATTTTTAATGTCTTGTGTAATAATCAAATTTTCCGAGATACTAAATTTTGGGTTTCCACTAGCTGTAAGCCATAATCCTCAAAATTAAAAAGAAATGTTTTAAATATATCACTCTGTGTGTACTGAATTCATATAATGTATGGGTTTCACTTTTAGAATTGAATTACTGAAATAAATTAACTTTTTGATGATATTCTAATTTTTTGAGATGCACCCATACATGTTTACATTGGTCAATGCAGGACCAATATAACTGTGTGTATTACATGGCAATACCTGGAATTCACCTCTAAAGTGTCTTACCTGCCCGCTCACTCTGTACACTGAGCTGCAGTTCCAGGATAAATGAACTCCTGTGCTGGTACGGGAGAGATGGTTGCCCATTTTCCTTGGCCGTGCTGTGACAAGTTCAGTCCTCGGCCACTCACCTAAGAGAACTTATTCCTTTGCAAGCCACATTGGTTGGTTTCTTTTAGTAGGAAAATCACACTTTCCATTCTTCAAACCTGCCCAGTACTCCAAGGCCATCCTGTGCAGCCATCACTTTTGTCACCAGTATGCAGTCTGTTTGCCTGTGAGATTCTGTAAAACCATCTTCACATCCATGCCGTCTGTCCTTAGTCAGATAAGTCTCACTACCCATAACTATGGCTTTTAACATAAACCTGAACCTTGGCCTTCCCTTAGGTCTGCTCATTCAGGCTCCTCTTCTACAGTGAAATTGCTTAATCTGATTTCACTGCACTCTGTGAGCTTCTCACAATGTGCATTAGAAGCTGCAGAAAGCCAGATAGAGCTCCGCCTCATTTCCTGGTTAGAGGATGTCCATTGCCTAGAACTTTCCTCCCCAGACTGTCCCTGGTCCGTCCCTTGGATTGGCTTTCAGTTCTTTCAATTATGGAGGCTCGGCATCATATGGGGGTGTAACCTGGGACCAGGGCTTTTTTTCTCAGAATAGGTGCAGGTACCCCAAATTTCTGAGCCACCCCTTGTCTCCGCCCCCTACCTGACTCTTAGCGCCATCCCTTGGCTCCACCGCCTACCCACCTCCCAGTATTGTCACTTTTAGAAAATACAGAACCAAGTATTTTGTGGTGCTAAGTCATTTGTATGGAATCTGGTATTGAGAACAAGAAAAGCAGGAAAAATTGATTTCCTGCAGCCAGCAACAAATAGACCCCCAGCAACAATATACCACCTCCCAGCAACAATATACCACCTCCCAGCAAGAATAGATCTCCCAGCATCCAGAGACAATAGACCCCTCCCTCAACAGTAGATTCCTCCTAGCAACAATTGACCCCCAGCAAAATATGACCCCCACACCCCAACAGCAACAATAGGCCTCCCCAGCAAAACAAAATACATTCAGTGCTGGAGGTGCCAGAACTGCATTCTCACTGGAAAAGAAAGCCCTGCCTAGGACAGTCTGCCTCCTCCTGGAGTGACATTCACCCCTCAAGGCATTTTGATGTTTGCACAAGTCCTTTCAGGAGTGAAGCCACTGCTGAGGACTCTTGAGAGGAGTACTGAATTGGGGGGCTGTGAGGTTTTAGGATGGCAATGTACCACGCCTTGTCTTTCCACCCAATCGCCATGTTCTTCTTGCATAGAAAAGCACAGAGACCCACCTAAGGGATCACTGGGTGTGGAGACCCACCTAAGGGATCACTGGGTGTGGAGACCCACCTAAGGGATCACTGGGTGTGGAGACCCACCTAAGGGATCACTGGGTGTAAAGTTAAATTCTACCATGGAAACGGAACTGTTTTATTAAAAAAATAAAAGTTCCTAGCATGTTGGGGGGGGGGGGGGGGACAACAGGGAAGGCAAAATCAGATTAAACTTCAGCTTGGAGTTATCTATCTTCGACACAGCAACGTATTTGTGAAATCCTGAATGTAGAGATCTTGGATCTTATGAAAGTCTGTAGGTCAGCCAGTCCTGTAATTACACTTCAGGTTTATTCATTTCCTCTTTATGATTTCCTGTTTAAATCCCCCAAAACTGACAGCAGGGTCTGTGTTCTGTCTCAGCTCTGATGTATTTGCCATATGTATAATTCTATAAGGAAATGAGGATCTGCTCTTCCAATCATTTGTATCTTCCCATGCGTCTGCTCCTGGCTGCCCACCTTCCTTCTGGACATTTTCTTCTCAGTCTGTGAAAACGTTTTTCCACTTGCTGTATGGTGCTAGCTGAGTCATGGGTCTGCTGTCTGGCTAATTCATAGCTGCTCATGAAATGCGTTTGTGTGTGAGTATTCAGAGGGTTCATTCATAGTATGCATTACATGTGATTGCACTCCTGTTGAATCTTATGTTCTGTGTATATGCTGCTAGGATTTGATGCAAAATGTTTTATGATCTCTCAGACATCATCAGTGTGGAGCTTGTTTGTCTCTTTATGCTGGGTTCACACTTTTCTTATACATGTTAGCACATTGTGGTGCCATTTTATTTTGAGGCAACGCACCTCCAGTTCACGTGTCTCCATCCGCCTCAATGCATGGCTTGGTACATTGCTAGCCTTAACGCAATGCACAGAAACTCCCAAGAACCCAGCCTTAAGGCTTTATTCACACCTGAGCGTACTGGAATGGAGGCCAGAATCGTGCCATTCTGTCCCATGATTCCAGGATCGTGGTAAAACACCGAATGCGTGTGTGTACTTGGCACCCCAAAAGCGTTGCAATTTTGCTGCAATTGTTGAGTGACAAAACATACTAAAATCAGGACCGCAAACGAGCCTGGCTCTGTGCCAAAATTTGGTACATGAGCTTCTTTGGTGCGTTTTTGGAGTGGAGGGAGGCCCATTCAAATGGTGCAGCTCCAAAATTGCGCCATAAAAAACGCAGTGCAGCAGGAAGTTAGGAAATATCTTCCAGTAGAGTCGTAAAGAACAGTAAAAACTGACGGGTTCTAAATCTTCCCCCTCACTGTCCAAAACTGGGAAACATGTTTTGGCTGGAGATACTTTGGTTAACATCCCCCCAAATACCATAACCTACCTTTCATTTAGATTGTCCTGGCACACCCATACATCCCTCCCTAGGGCCCAACCTGCAGGCCTTTGGCACTTCATCATATCTGCAGCCTCTGACCGCCTCCTGTCTCACACAGCCACTGACCGTATCTTGTTGTGTGTCTGTCTCTGGCACTGAATTTTATATGCGGCCCTTTTAGTGATGTCGGGGCCCACCATATCAAGAAAGTTGACCACCACTGCCCTAGGTAGTCTTGTTTCTCAAACTTTGACCAAGGTATTTATTTTTGTTCGGCTGTGGCCCATGGATGGCCCTTCCCCCTTTGCTGTACTTCACTATTTTTCATTGAGACCACCTTTTGCAGCAATCGGCTAGCAGCAAAGCACTGTAGGTCAGAGCCCACCACCACAGTAATTTTGAATGTATTTTCGTAAGGGTGTGCATGAAAAAATGAGAATATACCTGGAGCCGCTATGCAGTGTTGCATAGTTGGTCAGGTTCAATAAAGACAATAGTCCATCCAGTTTAACCTATGTAGGTGTATGTGTGTCAGTTTCGCTAATCATTTCCCATATCCCTGTCTGTTGTGTTTTTATGATGCACGGCCAAGAGTCTCTTAAAAATATCAATACTCCCCGCTGACACCACCAATTGTGGAAGAGCGTTCCACGTCATTATCTCCCTGACAGTGAAAAACCCCCTGCGCAGTAGAAGGTTAAACCGCTTCTCCTCCAATCTCATTGTGTGGCCATGTGTCCTCTTACACTCCCTGAGACTGAACAGTTTTTTCCTATGCTGGGATCACCATTGAGGTATTTGTAAATCGCTATCAAGTCCCCTCTCGAGAATCTCTTCTCCAGCGAGAATAAACTGAGTGCTTGTAGTCACTCCTTGTAATTGAGGTCCTCCAATCCCCTTATTTTCTTGCCCTTCTTTGGACTCTCTCCAGCACATCCCTTCTGAGGACTGGTGACCAGAACTGGACAGAATACTCCAGATGTGGCCAGACCAGAGTTTTATAACGTGGCAGGATTATAGTTTATCTCTGGGGTATATCCCCTTTTTTTAAGCATGCTATTCTGCTGGCTTAGGTAGCTGCAATATGACATTGCATGCTATTGCTCAGTCTCTTGTACTAGGACCCCCGGATCTTTCTCCATCCTTGATTCCCCCCAGAGGTTCTCCCTCTAGTGAGCAGTTTGTTTTTATGTTTTTATCCACCAAGTGCATTACTTTACATTTCTCCACATTAAACCTCATTTGCCATGTAGATGTAAGTGCTACTTTACTGTGCCCACGGGTTTATTTTATCAGGCGTACAGAAGGTAGTATCCCTCCCACTGCATGTTCTATGTATTAGTTCGAATAGCCATGTACCTATTCATCATCACTGTTTTGATTGCTACATTTTTTGGTAAAGAGAGGCAGCCCCACTACCTTACAATATATACTGAACATTTTATATAATGGAGAATGTGTTTTGTCTCTGCAGGGTCTTCCTGTCGCCTTGGATAAACACACACTTGGATTTGATACTGGAGGTAAGAACCGCTTCCTTTTTCTTTATCTATAGGACAGGCTGTGGTGTGTTTAGCAACTAATAAAGGCAGTGTGACCTTTCTGAAAATGTCATTTGCTTTGGTTAGAGAGCCCCTTTTTCATTGCTGAAGTTGCCTTTCTGCAACCAATCGGCTTTAATGAAGTAGATGCATGTCGCCTGTAGTGAGACATACAGGGGCTGTCTGATCCTGAACAAACATAGAAGTTAGTATGTCAAAAAGGAACTCCTGACCTGTAAAATTGTTCCAGGTCAGTGACTCAGAAATTATTGAGGACATTAGATTGGAATGACAGGAATGCAACTATCACTTCTAAAAGGTCAGCAGTGGGCGCCTCCATATTCTCACTAGCTGGAGTTTTGTGTCTTAAGGTGTAAGTTCACCTTTTTCACAAAAAAAGAAAAGGTGAAAACCCTCCCCACCTCCCAGGTCCCCATTGTACTTGCCTCCGGAGTCACTGTAGCAGTCTGGGGATTTCAAATCCCAACTCTTCCGCTTTTTTTTTTTTTTCCTCCAGTGCTTTGGGACTGATCAGAGCAATTTTGATTGGTCAGTGCCAGCACATGACTGCTTTGATCATTTTGAAATACTCTGATCTGTCCTGGAAGCCTTAAGGAAAAAAGAGCTGCGATTTAGAAATTGCATTGGCACTAACCGCTCCTCACCCAGAAAGTTAAGTGCCGCAGGGAAGAGTATAGAGTTCACCTCTTCAATTTATGTAAAAAGGTGAGCTTACACTTTAAAGTATAATAAAAGCTGCTACTTTTTTTTTTCCCCCCTTTCATTTTGCCTAGGATAGTGAAACCCTATTGGTATTGTTTTTTTATTTTTTTGTCATCTGGGTTCCATGTAAGAAATTTCTCTTCACTCCCTGTTCTGTAGACCAACAGAAGGGGAAAACAAATCTTTCCAACATGACTGAAACCCCCTCTTAGTTGTCAATGGAACAATTGTACTGCATTGGAAAACTCAAGCTGTTCTGTTGACAACAAAAAATGTTAAGATTTTCCCTCACTTTCTGTCCCTGTCAGTCACCAGTACAAAGTGTAGAGGGTGATTCTTCCCTGTGGGGACACACAGTAAGGCTCCATTCACACTTGTACGACTCCAAATTGCACTGACTTTGAAGTGCAACTTTGGATGGGTGCGACTTGGATACAGCTTTGACCAATGACGATGGACAACTGTTGCAGTGTATAATCAGGTATGACTTTCATGCAACTTTTGAGTGTTAACATTGAAGTCTATGGCCCTCAATCTGCATGAAATTCGGAACAAAGTAGTGCATGAACTACTTTGAAGTCGCTGCAACTTTAAAGTGGTTGTAAACTGCTGCAGCCCAAGAAAAAAAACAGACAATGGCATAATGTGCTAGTAGTACGCCTTGCATACTAGCACAATATGAAAAACGTACCTTAGTACGAAGCCCACCAGTGGTGTGTTGTCACTGCTGACGGGGCTTCTATCTTCCCCCGGTCCTCCCGGGTTAGCAATCCCCAGCTGTGAGAGTGGCCAGAGCCACTATGACGTCACACGGTTTTGGTGTGGCGTTCTGAAGTCAGACCTTCACAGCACAAGCACCGGTGACGTCAGCGTCTGCATCCACTGTGAAAATCTAAACTGGCACCATTTAGGAGATATTCATTTTACCTACAGGTAAGCCTTATTATAGGGTTACCTGTAGGTAAAAATCACAAAGCGGACTTTACTACCGCTTTAAATCGCACGTATATGAGTGGTTATCATTGGAAAACATAGAACGGTTTGTCATGTAACTGATGTCCAAAGTTGCATGACAAGTCGCACAAGTGTGAATAGAGCCTGATAGAAAATCATGGAGAAATTGATAGAAGGCACTGCAATCCTATTGATGTTACTCATTCATTGGGGTTTTGTTTTTACTAAAGCTAAGGAGGGCAAAATTAGTCACAATTCTGCAGAGAAACCAATCGGTTTCCAGGTTTTATTTCTAAAGCTTAACTAAACAAGCTGAGGTTAGAAGCCGATTGGTTTCTCTGCAGAATTGTGACTCATTTTGCCCTCTTTAGCTTTAGTAAATCCCATTGTGTATGAACAGGGTTCCTTCGTTTTTGACTGCCAGTTAACCTTTTCTTGGTATGTAGTAATGTAACTAAATAAATCTGAAATTGAAAAGCCACTTTATGAGTTCAAAATTACAAACCTACTTCAAACGAATGTATAAATAAATCTAGTATATAGTTTCACATTGGATAAATATATAATACATTAAAAAAAAAAAGAAAATTGACACCAAAAAGTCGCTGCCATTATTTTGGTGGTTTTGTGTGTTGACAATTTTTAAAATGTATTATTATGTATGTCCAATGTGAAACTAGATTTATTTATACACTATTTTTTAAAATCTTTTTGTAGTTCTGATGAAGAGGGAGAATTTTGGCCCCCCGTAAAGCCTTAGTACTTTTTATATAATTATTTTATTGTACGTAAAATTTGTGCCTAGACTTATTATCTGGAGGTGCGGTACTTCAGTCTCAGATGCATTTAGCAATAAAAATCTTGACCGGGGCTCTAAACCTTCATCACTATGAAAACTGGGGGGGGAAAAAAAAACAATTGAAGAGTAGGTATTGATGTGCCTGCAGTGCGGTGATCTCCAGGCAAAGTCGCTGTATAAGCAGGGAACTATACAAATGGTGCATACAGGTCTACCCTTCAAATTTCTGCTCCATGCTGTTCTTAATCTTCTTCCATTCCATTTATGTTTATTAGATGCAGTATTAAATGATGCCGCCAGAATCCTGCGATTACTTCATGTTGAAGAACTCCGAGAACTTCAGACCAAGATCAATGAAGCGATTGTCGCTGTTCAGGCAATTATTGCCGATCCCAAGACTGACCACAGACTGGGTAAAGTGGGCAGATGAGAGAACAGTTGGCTCAAACACCTTTCTTGTACCCTCATCCCAGAAACATCCAGCATGCGGCTCAGAGTTCAACCCCCCCCCCCCCCTTGTATAGTTGTAACAAGGTAAAATAAATCTTCCTGTTTGTTTCACAGCACCTTCTTCTGTTTTTCTTTCTGTGATATAAGCCGCCCCCCCCACATATTTTAACCACTTTAAGACTGGAAGGATTTGCCCCCTTAATGACCAGGCCCTATTTTGCAATTCGGCACTGCGTTACTTTAACAGACAGTTGTGCGACGACGGTGTACCCAACTAAAATTGATATCTTTTTCTCCCCACAAATAGAGCTTTCTTTTAAAAAGGTGGTATTTGATCACCTGTGCATTTTTTTTTGTTTTTTTTGTTGTTTTGCGCTATAAACCGAAAAAGCGTCAATTTGGAGGAGGAGGACCTTAGTGGGCATTGTGCAAAGAAGTGGGATTGAAAATTCATTTAGGGTTTAACGCTAAAGTGTTTTCTTTGGACTACATCCGATACAGGCAGGTATTAGTGAAATTGGCAGAAAAATCAATGAACTACAAGAATATGTTCACCAGAAACTGTGAATGAATGATGCAGCTGCACAGCCACACAGTTTTCAAATTGCGACAGCAAGTGTGGGGAGAAGATCCCCTGCTCCCTGTCAGAGTGGGTGGTTGGATAGGTGCATGCTCCAGCCTAAATATAGTCCTAAAGGTGAACCTTTTAGGGCTCATTCAAACTATATCTGCATGAAAACTGTGCAGATTTCAGTTGCAGAGACATGAGTTGACATGCGTGTTTCAATCTGTTTTTAATGCATATTGACATAAGTTTTCATGTGTGTCTGTTATGTGCCCTGTTCACACCAATGTTGATGTCACATCCGCAGAAAACTGCATACATGTTGCAGATTCCTGCGCAGAAAAGATTTGCATGTTGTGGTGTGAACAGGACACATAGTAAACACATTTTATTTATTTTTTTACTAGCATCTCTGCCCCGTGGTGTGAACGAGGCCTTATGCTCTATGCATACTTGTGCAATTACGAAGAACAACTTTAGTAGACTTTATACTCAATGGCACCAAGTTGCATCAAAGTAGTGCAGGCACCTTTTCAAAGCCGCTGTGATTAAGTCGCACCAATCTGAATGGGTGCCATTGAAAACAATTGGATGCACTATTTTTCCAAGTGTGACTACAGCCTTGAGTGCAGCACCTTGTGTGGATCCCTAAAGAAACTACATTGAGTACTTTACTACCTTTTGAAATGTTTCAAGCCATGTCGGGCAGTGTTAATTTAGTCGACTAAAACGTTTTCGTCGACTAAAAACAATTCAGATGACTAAAATACGACTAAAACTAAAATGACATTTTAGTCTTAAGACTAAAATACGACTAAAACGGCATTTTAGTCAAAAGACTGACTAAAACGAAATCGAAATTTGCTGCCAAAATTAACACTGGTGCAGGCTCAAAGCTTAATACCATAAATAATAACATATTAGATTTTTCACTCCAGGACCAGCAGTATATATAATGAGTTTGGAAATTGTAGAGAAATGCTTAAATAATGCATTACAAATTACAATTGAACTACACCCATTCCATTATAGATGACTAAAATGTTACTGGAGTTTTAGTCGACTAAAATGTTACTGGAGTTTTAGTCGACTAAAATGTTACTGGAGTTTTAGTTGACTAAAATGTTACTGGAGTTTGTCGACTAAAATGTTACTGGAGTTTTAGTCGACTAAAATGTTACTGGAGTTTTAGTCGACTAAAATGTTACTGGAGTTTTAGTCGACTAAAATGTTACTGGAGTTTTAGTCGACTAAAATGTTACTGGAGTTTTAGTCGACTAAAATGTTACTGGAGTTTGTCGACTAAAATGTTACTGGAGTTTTAGTCGACTAAAATGTTACTGGAGTTTTAGTCGACTAAAATGTTACTGGAGTTTTAGTCGACTAAAATGTTACTGGAGTTTTAGTCGACTAAAATGTTACTGGAGTTTTAGTCGACTAAAATGTTACTGGAGTTTTAGTCGACTAAAATGTTACTGGAGTTTTAGTCGACTAAAATGTTACTGGAGTTTTAGTCGACTAAAATGTTACTGGAGTTTTAGTCGACTAAAATGTTACTGGAGTTTTAGTCGACTAAAATGTTACTGGAGTTTTAGTCGACTAAAATGTTACTGGAGTTTTAGTCGACTAAAATGTTACTGGAGTTTTAGTCGACTAAAATGTTACTGGAGTTTTAGTCGACTAAAATGTTACTGGAGTTTTAGTCGACTAAAATGTTACTGGAGTTTTAGTCGACTAAAATGTTACTGGAGTTTTAGTCGACTAAAATGTTACTGGAGTTTTAGTCGACTAAAATGTTACTGGAGTTTTAGTCGACTAAAATGTTACTGGAGTTTTAGTCGACTAAAATGTTACTGGAGTTTTAGTCGACTAAAATGTTACTGGAGTTTTAGTCGACTAAAATGTTACTGGAGTTTTAGTCGACTAAAATGTTACTGGAGTTTTAGTCGACTAAAATGTTACTGGAGTTTTAGTCGACTAAAATGTTACTGGAGTTTTAGTCGTCTAAATACGACTAAAATACTTGCAGAAGACTAAAATGGGACTAAAACTAAAATGAAATTTGCTGCCAAAATTAACACTGATGTCAGGTTCACTTTAATACCCAGAACACCCCCCCTTAGCTGACAAATCCGTGTTCATTCCAATAACTAACCAAGACTTTGTAAAGGAAAGGATGTTTTTATTGGAATTACCTGTGAAGTGTTTGATTGTACAGCGGTTTCTGAAGGTGGGGGTGGGATAGTTATTCTATAGCTTGTTGATTTTGGTATAGGTAGGACATATACAGTTAGCTATTTCACAGTAGACATCTTGTTTATAATAATGAACTGAAATCTACATATTAAGAGATTAAAAAAAAATATATATAAAAAAAAAAAAAAAAATTGGCACCATTAAAATCTTGAGTTAAAAAAGTAAACATGATACAGATTTAAAATTAACCTCGTTTTTGCCTGAGAGATTTTCTTATGGATTTTTGACAATGCCTTTTTACATCTCTGCAGCTAAACAGGTTAACGGACGCATCTTATTAATCTTTACAGGTACAAACATTTCTTTAAAAAATACAGTAGTAAAAATTGAGGTAAAAAAAACTTTACACATAAATTTTTTGGAAGGAAATTTGTTCATTTTTTTTTTTTTTCTCAATATGATTCGTGTAGTTTTAAGTCGTCCTTCTGTTTCCCGATCCTTCTCAACGGAGCCAGAGACGACCGGAGAGGAAAGTCCTCCTTAGCAGTTATTGGTCTTTTGTTGTGGTCACATCACTTTTTTCCTGCAATACATAAAGAAAAAAATGTCTTTGCTGTTCTTAGAAAAATGATTTGTAAAATTAGATGTATGCATACGTAAATGGGTAAGCCTGACTAAGGGCCGAAACAACTAATCGACTGAAAATAGTTGTCAACTATTTTCTTAATAGATTAGTTGGCCTGCATACCAGAATGCATTTGCTTACATATCATGAAATACAGTGCAGTACACCCTCCATACAGTGCAGCACACATACAGAGCTCAGTACACCGTCCATACATGTCAGTAAAGTGCCTGAGAACTTGTGAATGTGTGAGGAGCAATGACTCATGGGACATGTAGTCCTGGGCAGGAAGTGAGTGGTTCTAAAAGCAGAAGTTTTTTTTTTTTTTTTTTTTTTTTTAAACCTTGCTCTAAGTCTCAGCCTTTTAGTACTACTTTTAATATAAAATTTAGATCTCCCTTCCACCCTTCATATAGCATCATGTCTGACTCCTAGGTAACATGGCCATATATGCAAATTTTGGGTGTATTTATTATTATAGATATAAGTAATATATATATATATTATTAGTCACTGTTCACAGTATAAACAATCCCCTTATAGCAGTGATGATCAGCTCTTTCTGTACTATAAAGGGCTAATTTTATTTTTTTAACCCCATTACAGGTGATACAAAAAAA
Organism: Pelophylax lessonae; assembly: GCF_965119305.1. Taxonomy (NCBI): domain Eukaryota; kingdom Metazoa; phylum Chordata; class Amphibia; order Anura; family Ranidae; genus Pelophylax; species Pelophylax lessonae. Next base: position 174,379,986 of record NC_138780.1, read on the forward strand.
AAAGCTGCGACTAAACATCTTAGGCCTGGTTCACACCTATGCGGGTTTTTTGGGGTGCTTTTTGCAGAAACGCACTACAGTTCACCACTTGACATAATTTCCTACGGAACAAGTTCACATCTGTGCTTTTTTCAGCCACTGCAAAACGGACCCCCTGCTCTCAGCGGGTCTGAATTAACTGTTCATCCTCTGGGGATAATCGTAGTGTGGCGGGTGTGATGAGAACACTGGGCTGAATCAACCGATGCTCGATCTCCACTGAAAATTCGGGTGTAACATTTTCCACCAGTATTTAGGGAGGAACGTGTAATATGTTCCTTCTCCCTCTGTGACAGCGGGGGTTCTTTCTCTCCCCCCCATGGGGAGAAGATCCCCCCCCCCAACCCACTGTCACAAGGGGGACTCTGGGGGAAGGTCAGCTGCTGTATAGTTATATGTTAACACCCTTAATACAGGTGTAACATTTTCCACCAGGGAGGAACGTGTAATATGTTCCTTCTCCCTCTGTGTGACAGTGGGGGTTCTTCCCTCACACCCCTGGGGAGAAGATCCCCGAACCCACTGTCACAAGGGGAAGGTCAGCTGCTGCATAGTAACATGTCATCTTCCTTAAAACAGGTGGAACATGTAGCATGTTCCTTCTCCCTTCCTGTGACAGTGGGGGTTCTTCCCCCCCCCCACTGTCACTATTAAAAACAGCACTGCTGTGTAAGGCTCCGCCCACACAGAGGCATTATTCATTCACAGCAATCTAGGCATGAACTACAAGTACCGTCTTCCACGGCAGCTAACTGACTTTTAGTTTTAATGTGCTGTGGGGTAGAAAATGTCTGCAGGCGCTCACATTGCACTTGTGATCTACTAATTTACAAATGCTTTTCAGGCTCACAAAGTGCATTTATTCCTTTTTGTCTGTAAGGCCTCATTGCACACAGGAAGTCTTGCAAACTCTCCTAAGAAGTTTTGGTAGAAAAAAAAGCTTTTCGGCATGTTTGCAGGCGTCAAGAGCATGGGTGTTAAGTCATTTTATTAGCCGGAATATTAGTTTATTCTGGCCATTGAAATGAATTAACGCTCGACCGCTAAACAAGCCTAGCAGTGTGGAGCTTTTTTTTCCCTACCAAAATGCTCCAGCTCTTGGATGTACTGGAAGTGTTTTTTTTTTTTTCTCCTGTCTCCAAAAGCCTCTGTGTACGGATAGGCTAACAAGCATGTGAGCGTGAAAACAAGAAGAAAAAAAAAATAAAAATGCCAGACGCCCCTAAGAGCAGCTGCAAAAACGTCCCCGATGTATGAGACCTAAAGCTGAACCTATCCTTTTAAGAGTGCCTGGAGTGGTAATATATTTATGAATGTTTTACTGTAAGAACTGCCAATTTGATAAGAAACCTGTGTTGCAGAGGAAGGTAGGATAGCTCTGTACATGGGTCCTAAAGCCTTGTTTAGCAGAGGTAAGTGCAGTAACCTATAGTAATACATCAGAATGATCTATTGATTGACTTCAGCCGAGTGAATTTTCTCTGGTTAGGCCATTACTATAATAAAGAAGTGAATGAGGCTCCGTTCACACTAGTGCGACTCCAAAGTTGTCAAATTTCGAGTGTGACTACACACTCTGGCACACAAGTTGCAAGAAAGTCGCCTTTAAGTAGCACAGGAACCTTTTCTAAGTTGCATAGATTGGTTCAGGTGCCATGGAAATCAATGGGCTACAACTGTGTCCAAAGTTGCTTGACAAGTCGAACTAGTGTGAATGGAGCTTGAATGTGACTGTCACCAAATATTCACTGGTGGCATTTAATTACAGCCATTTAAAATGCATGTACCAGGAAGATTCACCTTGCAGTGAATGTCAGGTTATTGCTTTTATAAATAGCATCTTCCTGTATTGAAAAAAAAAAAAAAAAAGTGTACTGATTAGGGTCTTGCCCTGTCAATCAAAGTAAAGATGGAGAACTAGTCTCTCAGTCCCCCATCAGACTCCGCCCACCCTGTACAAAATTCTTTGGCCATGTGCCTGTTAGTGTGGCCGGGGTGGGCACATAAATCTGGCACAAGCACCTCAGTGCTACGCACCAACGGAATGCTAAAGGGTGTCTATATCTCCCTTTATGAATTCCATTGGTAAATCAACCAATGAGCTGGCAATACACAAAGGAAAACAAATCAAGGTATTTTATTTTGCTCCAACATTACAATTACTGATAGTTTGTGTTTATTATACTGCAGCAGCAAGAAGAATTTGCTTGGCTCAAAAATTGCCATGGCATGGAGACAGGAAAGAATACGGTAGATCGTCTAAACATTTTTACCTATTCACGACCGTGCTATAGCCGAACGACGGCTACAGTGCGATTGTACTTTGCTAGGAGGCCGTCCTATAACGTCCTCCCGTGCTCGCACTGCCTGTGCGCCCCCCCCCCCCCTGCGGCATGCATCTGCAGTGATCGTGGTAAAGAGCCAATCACAGTGGCTCTTTACTACATGATCAGTCCAATCGCAGCTGATGACACTGTAAACCGGATTTGTTGGTTATGGGCAATCTTCTCCTCACGCTGACAGTGCGAGAGGAGAGCTGATAACACTGATAATTAGGGCACCGATTATCCGTGCCTCTGCAGTAGTGCTCATCAGGGAAGTAGAAAAATTACTTATTTACAAATTTTTATGACCAAAACTAATAACTTGTTTTTTTTTCCCCCTGAAATGTCTTTTTTCGCTTCTTTAGCAAAAACAAAAAACCCCAGTGGTGGTTAAATAACCACCAAAAGAAAGCTCTGTTTATAAAAAAGGAAAAATGTCATATGGGTACAGTGTTGCATATGTCATTCAAACTGTGAAAGCTGAAAATTGGCCTGGGTAGAAAGGGGGTTAAAGTGCCCGGTATTGAAGTGGTTAAAGGATAGTTTGTTTCAGTATAGCGTGTAAACGTTATAATGCCTTTCTTTTTATTTCTGACCAAATATGTAACTTGCGCCTGCCTCTAGTTTCCAGGTTGGGACATGCTGAGGTGCCCTCTGTGTTTCTGGCTTGCAGCACATGAGATTACCAAGAGGTAAAAAGGCTGACTGTATCATGCCAAAGTGACAAACCTTTAAGGCCCTGTTCCCACCTGAGCATTTTTCAGCTCGTAAAACGCTCATCTCTGAAACCTCAAAAACGCCCAACAAGCAAAATCCCATTCATTAAAATGGCCTCTATTCACATATGGGCGTTTTTGTTGCCTGTAGCTCAAAGTATGAGCTTCTTTTTTGGCAGATTACAAGCATTTTTGGTCAGATGTCAAATGCCTGCCTCCAAACACCTGGAAAAACTATACGCTCAGTGTGAATGAAGCCCAATAACAATCTGTACATTGGCAATATAGCACTGCAATCTGTAAGACCTGCCAGCCCCAAGATTGCATGGTCTGAAACAAAGATAAATCAATATAGGTATCAGCTCCTAATACTTCAACCCCATTGTGGACGAAACATTGGATATTTTTATAAAATGGTAGCTGCAAACCATCACAAAGAAATAGGTGTGCAAGTATCACAATGTGGGGACTCACCAGAAGGACAATATGGATATATTGCTGTTATGCCATAGAGGTGTGATCGCTGTTCTGGGAGATATTCCTCTGTGATCTGTCCGTTCTCTTTATTTATGGATATCACACCATCCCTGGAAGAAAAGACAGAAGAAATCAGCTGCAAAATACTTTTACACCAGAAACATCGCCCACATGTATTATCCTTGCTGCATCATAATAATGTAAGGCAGGCCAGCTTAGCAAAACATGACAAAGACTGAAGTCTGGTTTAAATGTCAAAAAAGGGATGTGAATGGCAAGTAAGTTTAAACCAAATTTGACATGTTAACGGATAAGTTCACCTTAATAATAAAATTAGAAGGGGGATCGGGAAGAGGCTGCAGGAGCAGCAACATGTTCACAAAGGTGAACTTATACTTTAAGTCCGATCCAGTAAGTTTGTAAATGTATCAGATGATGAATATTACTCCATGTCTGCTTGTATCAGTTGTAGGGATGTCTGCTGGGGTCACTGAAATGTTTTCTGGTTTTACCAGGGTAATATGGCTAGAATTGCAACTGTGTTTAAAAAAGACACCATTACTTTAACCATTCAGAAAAAAATGACAGTGTCTGTGTGTAACTAAAACCATATACAATACTAGTGCAGCACTGTATATGGTTTTAGTTTATGATTGTGGAGTAAATAACACTGTTTTGTGTTAGCAGCCGGACACTTTAAGATTTTGTTGCACTGCGAGTACATTATTTAATTTTATCAATATTGCGCTGATAGTTTTACACGGTTATACACGTGTCTGTGTGTAACCCCCAACCCTCTGCTACTTGCCTCCACCAATTTACCACTGCCCCAGCCAGCACAAAATACTTTGTGTATAGGAGGCATGTGAGCGTCTGTGATGCAGTGCTTGAGCCTGGAGACCAATCAATAAACTTGAGTGCGGTTACATGATGGAGGTTGGATGCCATCCCCACGCCCTCTTAGCTCCGACACCAGCTGATATTGGGTATTTTGCTTTCAGCTGCTAAAGAGGAAGGTGTGGGAGTGCTTAGAGAGGTGGCTTGAAGGGCATTGCATAGACTTTGGTTACTCTGCTCTAAAGAGACAAAGTGGCAATATCTCATTAAAGAAGAATTAGGTTTATCATACCTGGCTGATGCCCCTGGAAGTTGGAAATCATTGAAGTAGACACAGCTATTCCAGTGATCTCCACTTACTTCCATGTCCCGTGCTGAGCAGCTGCATTCTAAACACAGGAGGTTGGCCGCTCGGCACGAGTTCCATTCAAAGAATACTTTGCTATTTCTGAATGATTGCAAAGCGTTCTCTGATTGGACAAGTAGGAGAGGCATGGAGGTGATGTCACACAAGTGCCCAAACCCTTACCCCTGAGATAAGCAATTGAATATCTCTCCCCAAAAATTTAAATACTAGTTATGGGTAAACTGACCCCTTGAGGTGAAAGTTCAGCCACATTCTAAAAACAAATCTATCTAACCCTGTAAAGTTGAAAAAATAAAAACAAATCGCTATACATACCTGTTCTGCAGCCGATCCAGTCCGGTCTCCAGCGGCAGATGCTGTGTGCAGGAGAGAACCGACAATGGCTGGGAAGTGACATCGCCTATAGACTTGAGGCTTCCGTTGTCGGCTGCTTCTCCTGCACACACCTACACACTGAAATCACTGCTGACAGCTCAGCGTGGGACTGGACTGGTGCGGCTGCAGATCAGGCAAGTATAGCGATTGCTTGGTTACAGGGCTAGACAGATTTGTTTTAGAATGTGGCAGAGAGTAGGTTTAGTATTAGATTGGTATACTGCTAAAGCACCCTTCAGATTGCTTTTTTTTTTTTTTTTTTTTTTATTTACATGCCTAGGAAGCATGTTAAACACCAAGGGCCTAGATATCTGCCTGACTTGCCACATAGGCTCTGACATTGAGCTATTGGTGGTGGGGCTCAGTTGATGTCCAACAGAAGGCCCTGCACTGTACAGATTTAAAGTTTATTAGGTAAAAAAAAATTAGAGCCAAATAAATCCTTTACTCTAAGGGCCGGTCCACACCTGACACACTCTGCAACTTCGTGCAGTGCGATTTTCAACCCAATCATTTGAATAGGCTGAAATTGCAGCAAAAGTAGTGAATGCGCCAAAAACGCACTGCATCTGACTGCATGGAATTGTAGTACCCATGCAATCTGCTTCAAGCAAATGCACTGCATTTGCAATCTGCGTTTGGGGTGTTGTTTATTTTATGACACCCGGATTAGATTGTACACCCAGCATGCGGTGTGGGAAATGCACACGGACCACTGTTCTGGTGTGAACAAGCCCCTAAATCAATTGTAAGTAATGGTCCTTTCTTACCTCCTCCAGTCCGTGTGGTAGAAGTGATTAGCGAAGCCCACAACACTGAAGGGATAATTGAGGTTACTCTGTATCACTCGCCGTCCACTTCCATTGGACAAAATACATTCTAGTTTCTTGGTTCCTGGGGGGGGGGGGGGGGGGGGGGAATAGAAATCACCATGAACAAAACACAGTATACTAGGTGTTCCATAATGCTAAATATGATTAACAGCTGACTGCATTCAGCATAATAAACATCCATTGATCACACTACTTGTGTATGTACTTGTTTAAAAAAAAAAAAAAAAATACTGCTTCAGTATTTTTTCCAGTAAAAAAAGGAGTACAATTAGGCCCCCTTTCACATGAAGGATCCAATCTGGTCAGCCTGTCAGTTTTCCAGGCAGACCTGATGGGATACTCCATTCACCCCTATGGACTGGCAGGTGTAAATGAACTTGTGTCTGTTTACTCCCACCTACCTCCAATCCAATCCACTAAAAGAAAAATGGAAGGGAATCGTCCACCTCCATCTAGGGCGATTGGAGGGAAGTTGGATGTAAAGGCACACCGGGGTCTGTTTACACCCAACTGCCCATTGAGCAGAGCTCCATTTGTGTCTGCTCTGTAGAAACGGAAGAGTGCACACGGACCGGTCATTTATCTGCTCTGTGGACAGATCCCATGCTGATCGAAGTGGAGTCTGCCCCTAAAGCCAGCCACAGATGAAGCAATTTTCTTACCTGAATTGCTTTATTGCCCCATCAGATGCTTGAGAGGAGATATGATAGCATTATACAAATACCTCAATGGTGATCCAAGAGTAGGAAAAAATCAATTCAGTCTCGGAGTTTAAGAGGAAACGGGGGGGGGGTCACACAATGAGATTGGAGAAGTGGTTTAACCTTAAGCTGCATAGGGGGGTTTTTTTTTTTTTTAACTGTCAGGACGATAAGGATGTGGAACTCTCTTCCACAATTGGTGGTGCTAGTGGGGAGTATTGATATCTTTAAAAGATCTTTGGATGTGCATCTTTATGGACACAACATACAGGGACATGGGAAATAATTATCGACACTGGCACACATGCACAGGTTGAACTGGATGGACTTTTGTCTTTATTCAACCTTACCTACTTTGTAACTATGTATAAATAAAAGTACCTGCATCTGCCCAACATATCTGTTTGGAGAAGGGATCAAACGTCAGTCCATTGGGTAAGCCAAGATTATCATTGACCAGAATCCTCCTGTTTGAGCCATCGACGTAAGAGGTTTCAATCTTTGGAGCCTCTCTGTTCCAGTCTGTCCAGTACAGGTTCCTGCATGGGTGAGAGAGCAATAAGTATCGGTGTTCCATAATAAAGATTGAGTTATTAAAAATAGAGTTTGAATGGATTTATAAGAAAAAAAACACAGAATTGATGGCACATTCCACCTTTTGCAAACAATAATTCACCCAAATTAATAAAACAATATATTACATGTTTGCATTCAGGCACACAGCACCGGTCCCTGCAATTGTTTACCTCCAGCCCCAGGTCTGTATGGGAGGTATGGATCTTCTGGGGCTGGAGGAGGTAAACAATGGACTACAAACCATGGTGACATCATGTGCTGCCAAGGTGACCTGGGATTTCCTCTGCCATAGTGGCAGAAGAGACTTATAGTCTTCAAATTCAGAGATCCCTGCAGCAAGAAGCACCCTGCAATTCAGGTAAGCGGAGAGAGGGGACAGTTTTCAGGGGTTAGGGAAGGTGACCATGTTTCATGTTACACCATAAATAACTAATCCAAAGTAGCTGAAACTTGCTAATCTGCTTATCCAACAATCACGTTTTTAGGAAAAATCCAGTTGTTACACATGGCCAATCACATTGTTATCTAACATACACGTGGCAAAGGTAACACTAACTTTGACAAATGAAAAGTCTTTATGGCTTCAATGAATGAACTCTACATGCTGGTCAGATCATGTAGATCAGGGATCCTCAAACTACGGCCCTCCAGCTGTTGTGGAACTACATATCCCATGAGGCATTGTAAAACTCTGACATTCACAGACATTGTAGTTCCTGAACAACTGGAGGGCCATAGTTTGAAGACTCCTGATGCAGAGCGAACCTTTCTTTGAATGGTCAGCGTTCCTTACCCTCGCACAGCGTCCACAGTGATGGCACGAGGATTCACCAGGTTCGTGTCAAACAGGGTTTTCCTGAATGTTCCGTCCAGTCGCGCGCTCTCAATTTTATCAGTGCCGCTGTCAGTCCAGAACATGGTTTTCCGCAGATAGTCGATGGCCAGGCCTTCCGGACTCATCAGATCTAAGATGAAAACATCACAACAAAAGTTTAAATTGTGCAAATGTAACACTGAGTGTAGACCCCAGCTGCCGACCCATAAATCACACACTAAAAATTAAATATAATGAACCTATGACATTGTAACTTTTCAAATCTGTGTACAACAATATGTCAATTCTGCCAAACAATGCCAAAACAGGTCAGAAGCACAGAGGTTAAGAAATGATAAGCTCAGAGTCCTGTCTACAAATGCTCGCAGTTTAGGTAAAAAAAAATCAATGAACTTGGGTCAATAATGGCATCTGAGAATGTAGATTTAGTGGCTGTTACGGAGACATGGTTTAATGAAAGAAATGACTGGGACATAACCATACCAGGGTACTCTTTATACAGAAGAGACAGAGAAGGCAAGAAAGGAGGAGGAGTGGCCCTGTATGTGAAAGATAGCATTAAATCTAACCTAATACAAGTTGGTGAGGCCAACATAGAGTCAGTTTGGGTTACGCCGAATAAATAAGGGCTAGCCGACTGCCTTAATGAATACTTCTGTTCAGTTTTTACAGAAGAAAAAGGAGAAGGACCTCCACTTGAAAGGATGACTAATGAATCGTTTGATGCATGTGTCTTTACAGAGGAAGACGTTCTAAGATTGCTGTCCAAAGTGAAGACAAATAAGTCACAGGGTCCTGATGAGATACACCCAAAATTATTAAAAGAGCTTAGTGGTGAGCTGGCAAAACCATTAACAGATTTATTTAACCAATCATTAGTAACAGGAGTCGTCCCGGAAGATTGGAAATTGGCAAATGTCGTGCCCATTCATAAGAAAGGTAGTAGGGAGGAATCGAGCAACTATAGACCAGTGAGTCTGACATCAATAGTAGGCAAATTAATGGAAACCCTATTAAAGGATAGGATTGTGGAACATCTTAAATCCCATGGATTGCAAGATGAAAAACAACATGGGTTTACTTCAGGGAGATCATGTCAAACAAATCTTATAGATTTTTTTGACTGGGTGACTAAAATAATAGACGGTGGAGGTGCAGTAGACATTGCATATCTAGATTTTAGTAAGGCTTTTGACACTGTCCCACATAGAAGACTTATCAATAAACTGCAGTCATTGAGCATGGACTCCCATATTGTTGAGTGGATTAGGCAGTGGCTGAGTGACAGACAACAGAGGGTTGTAGTCATTGGAGAACATTCAGAACAAGGTCATGTTACCAGTGGGGTACCTCAGGGATCTGTACTGGGACCAATTTTGTTTAATATCTTCATAAGTGATATTGCAAAAGGCCTCGATGGTAAGGTTTGTCTTTTTGCTGATGACACAAAGATATGTAACAGGGTTGATGTTCCTGGAGGGAAACGCCAAATGGAAAAGGATTTAGGAAAACTAGAAGAATGGTCAGAACTTCGGCAACTGAAATTTATTGTGGATAAGTGCAAGATAATGCACCTGGGACGTAAAAACCCAAGGGCAGAATATAGAATATTTCACATAGTCCTGACCTCAGTATCGGAGGAAAGGGATTTAGGAGTAATTATTTCAGAAGACTTAAAAGTGGGAAGACAATGTAATAGAGCAGCACGAAATGCCAGCAGAATGCTTGGATGTATAGGGAGAGGTATAAGCAATAGAAAGAGAGAAGTGCTTATGCCGCTGTACAGAACACTGGTGAGACTTCACTTGGAGTATTGTGCGCAGTACTGGAGGCCATATCTCCAGAAGGATATAGATACTCTAGAGAGAGTTCAGAGAAGAGCTACTAAACTAGTACATGGATTGCAGGAAAAAACTTACCAGGAAAGGTTAAAGGACCTTAACATGTATAGCTTGGAAGAAAGAAGAGACAGAGGGGATATGATAGAAACTTTTAAATACATAAAGGGAATCAACTCGGTAAAGGAGGAGAGCATATTTAAAAGAAGAAAAACTACCACAAGAGGACACAGTTTTAAATTAGAGGGGCAAAGGTTTAAAAGTAATATGAGGAAGTATTACTTTACTGAGAGAGTAGTGGATGCATGGAATAACCTTCCTGCAGAAGTGGTAGCTGCAAATACAGTGAAGGTGTTTAAGCATGCATGGGATAGGAATAAGGCTATCCTTCATATAAGATAGGGCCAGGGACTATTCATAGGATTCAGATATATTGGGCAGACTAGATGGGCCAAATGGTTCTTATCTGCCGACACATTCTATGTATCTATGTTGCTGTTCAAGGTTTTTAGGCAGAAGTGCCTTTAATCTGGCTATTAACATTCACAGGAATGGTGCCCAGTGCTGTAGGAATAATAATTTTCCAACTTTGAACTAGGAACGCACAGCTGTGTAAGAGCTCCAAGTTCTGGAATGAAAACTCCAGGTCTCCCCTAATAATCTGGAGCCAATCTGTGCTGTTCCAGGTCATGTGATTGCCTTTATAGCTAGTGGTTCATTCACAAAATAAACCATTAGCCTGCAGATGTGTCTGCTGCCTGAAGGTGGCAGTGTGCCTCTAATACCACAATACAGATACAATCAACAGATACAATTACATTAAAAGAAATGAAATAAATTCAGAGCTTATAATAATAATAATTAAAAAAAAAACCTGAGACAGGATAAATTAAACCATTGTATTAAATACAAGTTTAAAAAGGATTGTGAAAGGGCTCTTTCACACGGCCGCTCCGCTTGTCCGCAAATCATCCTATTTTTTTGCGGATGATTTGCGGACATAATGTAAGTCAATGGCATTGCGGATGTCAGCGGAATACCATCCGCTGACATCCGATTTTCTTCCTTTCAGTTCTGTTCCGTTTTTTGGAATGGAACAGAACCCTATTTTTCCTCCGTGTAAAAAACGGAAAGGAAGGAAAATCGTATGTCAGCGGTGTCATCCGCTGACATCCGCAATGCCATATACTTACATTATGTCCGCATATCATCCGCAAACGGATGGGATGATATGGACACACAGAGCGGATGACACAAATGTCATCCGCTCCGTGAAAAAAAAAAAGTCCCACAGCGGATAAGAACAGCGGAGCGGCCGTGTGAAAGAGCCCAAAAGGTATTTTTCAAAATTAAAATAATAAACATTTTATTCTTCCCTGCTCTGTGCAATGGTTTTGCACAGAGTGGTCCTGACCCTCCTCTTCAAGGGTCCTTCGCCTGTGATCTTGGCACCTCCTCTCTTTAAAGAACCCCTATAGTAAGCTGCTTGCTACAGGGGCACTCGTGCAGGCTCCATCCTAAACCGGGCTGTGTGTGGCCGTACCCCCCCCCCCCCTCCCCCACTTCACAGGATTTGATTGACTGCAGTGGGAGCTCAATGCAGGATTGAGATTGGACTCAGGTAAGTATTTAGGGGGGATGGGGAGGAGATAATCATAGAAGGTTGTTTTTTAACCTTAATGCAGAGAATGCCTTAAGGTAAAAAAGCCTTGAGCCTTAACCACTACTTTAAGCCTGGAATTACACCTTTGAATTGCAGTAACCCACAGTACACATTTAGGCCTGGTTCACACCTTTGCAGGTTGCAGTTTGCATATTCCAGGTGCATTTTTCAATACATGTTTTTGATTCACTGAAGTCTATGGAACCAAAAAAACAGAACAAAGTCCCCTGGCCCTTTCCATATAATGCACGTGTCCTATGGAAACCATTAGAAATGGACTGTAGTGCGTTTCTGCAAAACTGAAAACGCATAAAAAAATGCATATGTTTGAACCAGGCCCTAGGCTCCTTTCACACTAGCCGACTTTGATAGAACTTTGAAGTGACTTTGATAAGACTTTTACACTCTCTTGCATTGAAGTCATGTCAAAGTCGGATCAAAGTAGTGCAGAACCTTTTCTAAAGTCGTAGAAACTTCAGTAGTATCCACTGGAATGGCTCTAATAGAGATACATAGCATATTACATGTCCTGCGACTTTGGGTCTCACAAGTCAGATCCTAAGTCGCACAAGTGTGAAAGGAGCCTTAAGTGTTTAATTTAGAGTGGGAATCCCAATGCACCTCAACCGGCCTGTGTAGATTTGCACGTTGAGATGCGCTGGAAAAAAAAAGACAAATTACAGGCCCAATATGGTGCATTGGCAGCGGATTCAAAATAAATGGGCTGCCTTCTTGCAGCACATGTTAACATGCATGCTATCATGCACCACCAAGGGCTCGTTCACACAGTTTCACCACCCAATGGTAAGGGCTGAACACATGTTACAGCATACCTTTGCTTCATGTCTGCTGTATTTTTACCTAGGGCTGCAGAGTTTAACCAGGGGGGGGGGGGGTCACCTGTCAAACTCAGCCATTGAGATTAATAGGGCTACCCTGCAGCTGTAAGCCAAATGCTTGCCTTGCAGTTGTAGCAAAGTCTTGTAAATTTAAAATTGCTGTTCGGCAATTAACCTATTCACACCGACCGCACACATATATACAGCCTCTTGGCGTTCAGCCTTTATGCCGAGTGGCCGCATATATGCAACCCTGTGTAAACCACTTACAGTGCTGAGAGCGCACTCCCTGTTCCCTAGCTGGCGCATTGTCACAATAACGGATACATGTGGACACTACATTTGGTCTGGGCATCTAGACCAGTGTTTCTCAACTCCGGTCCTCAGGGCACACTAACAGGCCAGGTTTGCAAGAAAACTGAAATACATCCCAGGTGATATAATTTGCTGCTCAATGATTGCATTATTCTAGTCTGCATCTCCCCAAGGTAATACCTAAAGTCTGGCCTGTTAGTGTGCCCTGAGGACCGGAGTTGAGAAACTCTGATCTAGACTTCAATGATCTCTGGTCATAAAGGGACAGCCTTATGCCCCATACACACGTGCAGATTATCTGCAGACTTTTGTCTGTAGACTTACCAAAACCATATAATATGAGGTCAAACCTAAACACTTTCAATTTGTATGCAATCCGGCAGGCCCTTGCACTACATAGAAAAGGTAAGTCTGCAGACAAAAGTCTGCAGATAATCTGCACGTGTGTACGGGGCATAACGCTCTCATTCATTTATGTAGTACAGACACAATAAGATTTTACAATTTATTACAATTTTTTGGGTTATCTTAATACAGTCAGCTAGTTTGTGGCTATATTTACCTACAAGATTTGTAGCGTTCTTCAGCTATTGGCTACAGTTTACAGAGTTAATTGGAAAACAAAAAAATTACCTGTGCTAATAATGACTTCTGGTTCCGCCCCGGGCTCCAAGCCCGCTCGACTGATTGTTCGTCCAGAGACGTCGGTCCAGTACACTTTCTTCTCTTGGCAGTCATAATCAATGCCCACTACGATGGATCCCTGCAAGACACACAAGGGGCCATCAAGCCTCTGCTGTCTTTAACAAATTGCTATTTAAAGGGAACCTACCAGAAAAAAAAAATCCCTCCTCCCCAGCAATTGCTTCCTATACTTGCCCATCCTCACTCCTGCCAGATCCCTAGAACAAGCATGTATTAAAGTCAGATCAGAACCTCCTGTAAAGTGCACCTAAAGCCTCTACTTGTCCTTGAGACCATTGTCACTGGGAGAGAAAAGTGAAGGGAAATAAAAATATTTTAGAATTGTCAATAGAACAGTGGATGAGAATAAACCTTTCAATAGTGATGCCCGTTCTGGTGAACATTGTCAGAGATTGGATTTCCCTCACTTTGAAGAGATTTTCTCTCGCTCTTGCATCTAGAGATCAAGAAATGAAAGGAAATCTCCCATATAGGACAAAGACAGAAATAAACCATTCCTTATTCTATGAAAACCATTCCTTATTCTATGAAGAGCTAAAGGAAATACGTTTTGGTTATAGATATGATCTAATCAGTCCAAGCTCCACATGGGCTGTGGACTTTATGGCCATTGTCACTGGGGCAAGTGGCAGAAGACTCTGCACAGCTACAGCTGTGGTGGGTGCTATAGACATCGTATATGGATGCCCCCGTAACATTCCCTCCTCCCAATAAAAACTCTACCAACCTTTTTCAACTGAACAAAAAATGAGTTGTCATTAGGAGCAACTTCTTAAATTCACAGGACTGATCTGTGTACCACATGAGCACTTACTGTAGTCAGTCTGTGGGAGCCAGAATTATTGTTGGTTGGTAGGGGATCAAACATTTATTTTACGCTCTAAACTGCAACTCAACTTATAATATTTGTATCATGTGTTTTTTTGGTTGATATTCTGTCTCTAGCATTTAAAATAAACCTATGATAAAACATTAGACTTATTATTATAGAGGGCAACCTTACAAAATCTGAAGGAGACCAAATAATAATTTTCCCCACTGTATATATGTAAATCGCTGAGTAAATTGACAGCACTATATAAAAACCTGTAATAAATAATAAAAATAAATAAGGTAAACATTTCTATATACTTTTCTATGTAAACCCTTCTATGTATTTCATCTGTATAATTAGCGGTTTGCCTAGAATTCAGCTATAAGCCTTATTCCCACTGAGGCCCGTAGTCTCTGAATGGGTTATGTGTTTATGCACTTTGAACCTACAGGTGCCGTGTGCAGGCAGCCTATTCAAGTCTATGGGGATGCAGCGGCTGTATGGACACAGCCACTCGTTCCAATTTGACAGTGTGGCTCTAAGCGCAGACCATAAGGTCTTAAAAGGATACATGCACTTTAAAACAAAGTGCACTTATCTTATCTTTTTTTTTTTGGGTAACACCCCTACCCTGACCTAACTCACCTTTCAAAGATGCATACTGAGCTTCATTCACCTGCTGGCCACATTTCTGCTGTAGATCCTGCAGTGAAAATCTCTATTGTCCTGGCCATGACTGCGCGTTACAGCCTTATAGACTTCTATGCAGAGGCGTAACTACAGGGGTTGCAACTGCAACCGGGCCCCATGCTCCAGGGGGCCTGTGCGGCTCCCCCTGTACACCTGGATAGGAGGGGCAGCGGGGGCAGCATGTAGAGAAATCACTGTCCTCCTTTTTCCTTCTGTAACTGCAGGAGGAAAATGGAGGAGATTGGTTTCTCTGTATGCTGCCCCCACCACTCCTCCTATCCAGTTCACTTGTGTTCTGCTGTCTCTGGGCCCCTGTGTGCTCCCCTGGCAAGGGGGCAATGGGGCCCTTCATGGTTTCTTGCACCGGGGCTCTGAAGGTTCTAGTTACGCCTCTGCTTCTATGGGACTATCTCTGATCACGTCCGACCTCAGGACACACCTCTATAGAAGTCTATAGGCCCGTAACACACAGTCATTCCCAGAACAGCAAAGACTTGTGGTGCTGAATGTAAGCAATCAGCTGAAGTGCAGCCATCAGATTGGGGTAAGTACGCATCGGTTGGGTGGGTTCGATTAGGTGGGGGGGGAGGGTAAAAAGGACAAAAGTATTTTGTATTAAAGTGCACTGATCCTTTAGGCTACATTCACACCTGAGCGTAGCGTTTTTCGCGCGTTTTTTACCGCGATTTTACCGCGATTTTTGCGGCGTTTTTTACCGCGATTTTTACCGCGATTTTTGTGCAGGCGTTTTTAGATTGAATAGAGATCAATGGAAAACGCCTGTAATCTGCCCAAAAAGAAGCTCATGTACTTTTTTGAGCGTTGGGCGTTTTGTAAACAGCGTCAAAACGCTCAGATGTGAACAGGGGCCATTGAAATGAATAGGATTGGTCTTGTTGGGCGTTTTGAGAGCTGATCCTAGAGCAGAAAAACGCCCCAAAAACGCCCCAAAACGCCTAGATGTGAACGGAGCCTTAACAAAAATGCATTACTGGTACCAGCACAGTCAGGTCACTGGTGTCTTTTCCGGATTCCTTTTTGCTCCTTCCTACTTTAATTACTATTTCCAAACATCCTTCCCCAACATTCTACAAGTGATTCCAATCAGGAAAGCATGGCTCATAGCATATGGAAGTGGAAAGAAAACCCAGAACAGGGGCTGTAGGTACTTCCCCAAGGCCTTCACTGACTAACAATGGCAAGGATTCTCTGGGAGGGCCGGGGGAGGGGGGGGGGGGGAATTTGGAATGAATCCCATACAGCACAGCTGCACGCCACAGACCTCCGCCTCCTCCAGCAGACTTGGCCGGAGCACATTACAACCTACACATGTGTCGGATCTGCTTTCTTGTGGGAATCAATGTGTTCTGTGACCGCTAACACACCAGTAACGTTCACTGTAATTATTTCTGAGACGCAGATCCCATTTCCTGCTCTGGAGAAAGCAATACGCTGGACTGCGGAATAGATTTACCAGTGCGGCAGCGAAGGCCGTCATGCACTGGGGCTTTTATGGACGGCTACAAGATGGGTTTTCAAGACTTCAAATGGCAATATAAAAACTTTTTAAAGTATGTTTAATGTCATTTTTATTTTGGATAGAGCAGAGTGTTTAAAACCTCCAATATGTCTGTGTCCCATAGGGAAATAATCCGTTCACTTCCTGTCCTGGAGACACAACAGGAAGAGAAAATCTTTCCAAAGTAGGAAAATCCCCTCTTAGTCATTTGTCCTTAGAAGAGTCCCCAGAGAAAGATATTTCCTCTATTCTTTTCTGGTGGCAACACATATCTTTGGATGTTCTCTTCACATTTCTTCCCAGTGACAATGGATACCAGGACTGATAGAGAGGGTGAATCTCATTAGCAGGGACATACAACGATCAGCCATAACATTATGACCACTGACAGGTAAAGTAATTATCATTTATTATCTCGTGAAAATGGTATCTGAAAGTGGGTGGGTTATATTAGGCAGCAAGTGAACATGTTGTCCCTGAAGCTGATGTATTGAAAGTAGAAAAAATGAGCAAGCGTAAGGATTTGAGTGACTTTGACAAGGGTCGAACGGCAATGTTTACATGACTGGGTCAGAGCAACTCCAAACCTGCAGCTTTTGTGGGATTATCTTGGTCTGCAGTGGTCAGGACCAACCAAAAGTGGTCCAAAGAAGGGAAACAGGGGAACCAGCGACAGAGTTCATTGATGCATGTGTGGGGAGTGAAGGCTGGTCTGTTTAATCTGAGCCTATAGTAGAGCTACTGTAGCTCAAATTCCTGAAAATGTTCATGCTGGTTCTGATAGAAAGGTGTCAGAACACAGAGCATTGCAGTTTGTTGTGTATGGGGCTGCGTACCTGCAGACCAATCAGGGTGCCCATGCTGACCCATGTCCACAGCCAAAAGTACTTACAATGGGCATGTGAGCATCAGAGCTGGACCACGGAGCAATGGAAGAAGGTGGCCTGGTCTGATGAGTCACATTTTCTTTTACATCATATAGGTCAGCGATGGCAAACCTTGGCACACCAGATGTTTTGGAACTACATTTCCTGTGATGCTCATGCACGCTACAGTGTGGTTGAGCATCATGGGAAAAGAAGTTCCAAAACAGCTGGGGTGCCAAGGTTTGCCATCACTGATCTAGTTGGTCGGGTGTGTCTGCATCACTTACCTCTGGAAGAGATGGCACCAGGATGCAGTATGGGAAGAAGGCAAGCCGACAAAGGAGAGGATCTGACAGCTTGGTGCCAGATACCACAGAATACCTCCAGAGGTCTAGTGGAGACCATGTCTCAATGGGTCTAGGCTGTTTTGGCAGTTAAAGGGGGACCTATTTAATATTAAGTGGGTGGTCATAATGTTTTGGCCGATGTGTAAATGATCCATCAGTAAGTACGATAGCCTGAAATGATCTTTCATTTCAAAACAATAATTTGAGGTACAGCCAAAGATTTACATCACAATCGCCTAAATTCCACCACTTAGACTAAGATGTTATGAAGATGATCGAGCCGCCAATTAACTGTACAGGCGGTGCCCGGATTACAAACAAGACAGGGTCTGTAGGGTTTGTTCTTAAAGCGGAGCTCAACCCAAAAGGGTTCCACTTTAAGGACTTTTTCCCCGCTCCTCTTAAACAATTGCCACTTTTGAGAAGCGGGCAAGGAGTGCCGTGGTGCTTGGAAATGTAAGTTCTCCTTCCTCCCTCCCCCCCCCCCCCCTACAGTCTTCTGGGACACTAACAGGTCCCAGAAGACTGTATCCACCATTCACGATGCGCAAAGCGACTCGCGCATGCGCAGTGGGCACCCGGCTGTGAAGTTGCAAGCTGTCACAGCTGGGTGCCCATAGTGAAGATGCCAGCGCCGGGGACCGAAGACAGCGGGTGAGAATGACTGATGTGAGTTCACCGCTGGATCGTGGGACAGGTGAGTGGCTATTTTTTTTTTCAAAGTCAGCAGCTACATTTTTTGTAGCTGCTGACTTATTTTTACCACAGGTGACTGTATTTCCTCTTTAAAAGAGATGAATGGGATTCTCCCCCCCCCCCCCCCATTCATCTTTACCTAAGTGTCCCCCGACGCCTCTACACTGAGAACAGAGCAATCAAACACCACCAATCGCTCGGTTCTGACGGCAACCTGAGCAGAGAGCTGCTGACTGTCAGTCACCGCTCCCCGCTCTACCCTCTACTCGCTCATTGGAGCACTGGGCTGTGGAGGAGTGCAGAGGTTGGCTCAGCCTCTCGGCGGCTCGCTGAAAGAATGAGCCTGGTGTCGGTCTAGGGATCTGGCATATCCTGACTCTGTGGTTGTGATGACGCGGTGTCTGGACCGACTTCTGCAACATCAGCAGACAGCGGACTTCAGAGCACTCTCAGCTGAAAACGGGTCACAGGAGTGCAGAACAAACTGCACCCCTGTAATCCATAGGAGATGTACAGCCAAACCAGCTTTCCCTGTACATCGCCTTTAAGTTGAATTTGTAAACTGGAACAGGCACATTTTTTAAGTGTAACTCCAGCCAAAAAAATAAAATGGATTTTGAAAATTTGGTTTGTCGTGGATACAAGTTTAGGTGATAAAGCTTCGGTGGAGACAACTCTTACAGGAGTGAATTTCCCTTCCTAGAGGTAGATTTTCTCTCACTTCCTGTTGCCTCCCTCCGTGTAAGTAGGAGTCTTATGTAAGTCAGATGTTTGTAACCCAGGGACCTCCTGTACACAGAACGGAGGTGACATGAAATGTGAAATCTTTGGGATATGAAAGATACTTTACATGCAGTGCCAGGAGCGTCCTCGCTTTGTCCTTGCGGAACTTCACGCCATCCAGTGGTAAGTATCCGATCTGCTGGCCCTGTGCATACAGGAGATATGTGCCGGAAGTGGGAGGAGTCACGTCAGGGCGTGGAGTTGGTCGCACAGTTGGTGGAGCTACACTTGGTAAACCTGCAACATATGAAAGCAGATGGTCTGAAAAACAGTGCCTAAAGACCAACAGCTGGCATCTTAAAGCTGAACCACAGCACATTAAAATGTTGTCTATAAGCAAGAGTTCTGTGTATTCTTCCTTGAATCTTTGAGGGCTTTGTGTATTTCTTCCAGATCTGTGCAGTAATCCAGTGTAAGACTTTCCTGTAATAAAGACCGCTCCCTGCTGCTCTCTCCCCTTGTGCAGGGTGACTGGTCTTGTCTCCGCCCCCTCTGCAGGCGGAGGTAGGTGTGGTCTGCTGGGTCCCTCCCAAAGCCCTGCCCTCTGCACAAGCTATGTACAGCACAGTGATGAGGTCACTGCTACATTTACAAGGCAACATCGCAGTTTGCAAGGGCACTTGGTGCATAAAAAGTTTGAAATTATTGTGGATATTTAAGTGGAATTTCACTCTCCCAATCAACAATGATTATTTTTAATCTTTATGCTCCTAGAGGTAGATTTTCATTAATAAATAGATAGGAAAGTATATCATATCTACTTGTTTTAAACTTTTTTATTTTCATTTCCTCGGTTACTTCCTGGTGTCTATGCCTAGGCAAATGATGTCATACATCCCAGGAGTCTTCAGCAGGAGGGGTTTCCTCAGCGAAGCACACTCTCCTGCATGCATACTTGAGCTAATGCAGGAAGTAAATGCTGTATGAATCATTTTCCCTTACTTAAGATGGCCACGGCTAGAAATGCTAGGGGGGTGTTTTTCAAAGTGATTTTTCACCAAAATAAAGCATGGAGACATGGATGGATGAGGGAGTTTGCTTTGAATATTAAAAATGAATTAAATAGTGTTTTTAGTTTGTTGTACTCAGATGCAGTAAAAATCCACTTTAATATATTTAACCCCTTGCTGACCGTATAACATAAATATACAGTGGCGAGGTGGCTTGGCTGTGCAGTGTCCAAATGTCTGCCGCAATATCGCAGTCCCGCTATAAGTCAATGATCGCCGCCATTACTAGTAAAAATAAATACAAATTCCAGTATATATCCCCTAGTTTGTAGATGCTATAACTTTTGCGCAAACCAATCAATATACACTTAATGGGATTTTATTTTACCAAGAATTATGTAGCATACAGTATTATGTATTATATTATGTATATATTGGCGTAAATTTATGAAGAACTTTGATTTTTAAAAAAATTTATTGGACATGTTTTATAGCAGAAATTAAAAAATATTGTTTTTATTTGTAAATTGTATTTTTTTTTTTAAATTGTCGGTCTTTTTTTTTAGTTTATAGCGCAAAAAAATTTGAAAAAAAAACAAAAAACGCAGATGTAAATCTTCCAAAAGTCAAGTGATTTAGTCTCGGTTCACACTAGCGCGGCTTCAAAGTCACCCGACTTTGAAGCCGCATTGCACAGCATGACTTCAAACCATTTCTTTAACAGAAGCCAATGCAAGTCGCCCCCAAGTACTGCAGGAACCTTTTCTAAGTCAGATCGCTGAGTAGGGCGCAACTTGTCAGGGGACTAAGGTGCCTGACAGGTCGCCCCATTGTGAAGCGAGCCTAAAGGGTAACTTTTGTTGAGAAAAACAACATTCCCCTCTGGGTGATCTCTGTACATTGCAGGGATTTTTAACAAACTTTCTTGCAGATTCCTCCCTTTTGTTATTCTGAAGAAATAACGGTTTGTTTTTCTATGTCCATGCGGAAAGTGAATCTAATGGGAGTGATTTTATAATTATTAATCAGCTGCTGCACTTGTAGGGTTTCTAATGAGAAAAGCTGCAGGGTCTGCATCCCTGTAGATGTGCTTTTCCTTTGAGCATATCTCACCCAAAATGGTGCAGGGGATGCGCAAAATCTGAGTGGAATTAGTGTAGACTCCTGGGAAAATCAGTGAGCCAATCACACGAGCAGGAAATTATATACCTGGGGGGCGTTCTGTATACATTCTGTGTACAGAGGGCCTCCAGGTTGCCATATTGTATTTTACATAAAATACAGCAGCTGCAGATTGAAAACAAAAGGTTTTTTAATATCATTCAATTGCAATATGACTTGTGCTGCAATTGTATATGCTAGATTTTTTTTTATTTGCTAACTTTTTATTTTTTTATTTACGAAAGTGGAGTTACCCTTTAAATGAATGTACTTTTTTTTTCCTTTGCCCAGAGTTTACCTTTAAGGCTGTTACACACTAGCAGCAGCATTAGAGTGCAGCCACTGGTGTGCGGTAGGATGATGCGCTGATTGCAGCCCATTAAACTTCTTGCTTTTTTTTAGAAAAAAAAAACTTTATTGAAATGTCACAGAGTGAAGTTTCATTAATTTTTTTTGCCTGCAGCAAGACAGGCGATGGATTGCATTGAACTGAACTGTGGTGGAGAAAAAAAAGAAAAAGTCGCACATGCAGTTGTTTTATTTCAGCATACACCAGTGCGATGTGGCGGTATAAACTGGCCAGGTAGGAGACAAAGCATCCTTGTCTTGTCTTGTGGTAGGACTGCACTGGAATAGCCGCCCAATGCTGTCTTACCGCACATTGGATGAACAAGCCCTTTAAATGTTCGCTCTACTTATGTATTTGCTGCTTTGCTTGCTTCGGACCTCTGAACTAACCAAAGTGATGATCATTCTAATAAATGAGAATAACAAGTGTCAGTAGGAAGAAGGAAAGCCTGTCACATGACCTTGCAGCTGGTCATATGACATCACTCCTCCTCTGCAGAGAACACATGGCAGGATAGCCAGTCTTTATAAAATCGACCCCCTTTGTTTCTGGACTCTGCTGTAAAACATTAGACGTCAGGCTGGGCGGGGCTTGTGATCACATATTTTGGCGATTACCGTGTTCGGTACTCAGGACCGCTGATTGGGGGGGGGGACCACCGGTCCTCTTGTAGGGGGCCCGAGAACACAGGGGGGCCCACACAGGGAGGGACCACAATTGCAGAACTCTTTCACCAGTAGCTGGTCTCTCCCCCCTCTCCCGGCTGCCAGCTTTTTTATGATGAGAGAGACAGTCATCCCTTACTAATCCCCCTTCCTGTGTGGCCTCCCCCCAGCCCTGGCTCTAATGTTATCTCTGCTCATAAGTTTGTTATCTCTGTAACTTTGTTTCTCTCCCTCTGTCTCTCTGATCCCGGAGCTCCAACTTCCCAGCCTGTATATTTTTTAATCTCACCTTCATTTTTATTTATTATCTCAGTTTTGTTGTTTAGATTTGGCAGGAATTCTGTGAGTTATGTTGTATTTATCAGCGAATAATGATTTTATTGTATTTTTAGTGAAATATAGCTTTAATATTTTCTTGGGGGGGGGGGCTGTCAGGTCTACAGGGCCCCATGATTTCTATCAGCAGCCCTGTCGGTACTTACATGCTGGTGTCATCCCTGGCTGCGTCCTGGACCCCTCAATCTCTCTCCCGTCTTTATCCACACACCAGCAATAGCCGCTGTTGCCGTGGCACTGCAGAGGGGTGAATTCTCCATAGGAATCGCACTGCGGTATATAGTGCTCAGCAGACGGGCTTCCGCCATAATGATCGAGAAGGCTCTGCTTCCACCTTTCACACATGGTCTGCGGCCTCTGGGTGGGTTCTGCTCAGCAAATACAAGAGAGACATGTTAACAGCAGAAGGTATCCTCCATTATAATAATATAGACAATGTGGATATGGAAAAAAAAAAAACAACCTGCGCACTAGGCTGACAAAAGTAAAGCGCTGCACAAACTGTTGGCACTAATAATAAATAAATGTGTGTATATATATATATATATATATATATATATATATATATATATATATATATATAGTAGGTTCCTTCAGCACAGCGCTGAAAATATGTTGTAGCAAATCAGTAAACTTCAGACCAGGATACAGTGACAGTTACAATGCATCCTTTGTGTGACAATATAAAAGTCCAATCATCCCAACTTGCAGCTTGACTATTTGCAGTGTGGAGTGCTCAGTTCACTAGAGCAGGGGTCTCCAAACTTTCTATAAGTTCATTGTTCTTCAGACTTAAGAGGGACCGGAGTGTGGTCAGTGGGAGTAGAAATTGTCCTGGCATCAATCACAACACCCCAGTGTCCCATGGTTAGTGTCAGTGGTAGAAATAGTGCCCCATCATTGGTGTCAGTGGGAGGAATAGTGCCCCATCATTGGTGTCAGTGGGAGGAATAGTGCCCCATCATTGGTGTCAGTGGGAGGAATAGTGCCCCATTGTTGGCGTCAGTGGGAGGAATAGTGCCCCATCATTGCTGTCAGTGGGAGGAGTAGTTTCCCATCATTCAGCTTCGGGTGTGGCTGCAGGAAGGTTCTCTGGCTGTGTGTCTGGAGCTGCTCCAGGTGATCTGTTTGAGAGGGGAGTCTGGTAAAATCTCTCCCAGCTCTGCTGGCCCCTATCTGGGGAGGCCATGCAGGCCAGCAGGGCCTCTCCTGCTGGAAGCTCTCAGCCATCCCCTGGGCAGATGGATGACATACCTGCTCCTGGACAAGCCATGGCTGGGGATCTCTCTGCCCCTGGTGAGGATGAGGATACCGAGTCCATTCGGGAGCGAGTGGTGGCCGGGATCAAGGTCCTGAATAGGGAGAGAGACCAGCTCTACAAACTGAGAGCGGAGTTGAAGCGTCTGCGAAAGCAACGTGAAGGTTTGTACAGCCGCAACCGTGGATCTATGGATCCGGAAATCCAGTTGGCAAAGGTCCGGGTTCAACACCAGGAAACCATTGTGGCCATGATGGAAGGTAAAGAGGGGCCCTTTAAGGAAAAGTTTTGCAATGACCGCAGATTTGCAAGGATGGCAAAGATGGAGGTGGACGAGGAGACCCCCAGTTCTGACCCCCTGACCCCCCAAGGTGAGGTAAGCAACCCGTTGCCTTCTCAGGGCTCAGGAGGCATGCTGACAGTGATCCAGGCAGTGGAGTCTCCATTACGGGCGGATCAGCTGGTGTTTGGTGAGGAGAACTTTCCTGATAATGTGCCTGATAAGGTAAAGCCTAGCAAGTCACAAGTGACTGATAAAACTATTTTTGTGCCATTTAACACCTTGGCTAATACTGATGTTTTGCCCAATGACACCCAGGCTGGTAATATTATATCCAGCAATACTTCAGCTGCTGATGTTTCCACTGAGGAAAAATTGCGTTTAAAAAATGACATTGCAGCAAAGGAACTACAAGAGCCAGAACAACCAGTAACCCCCCTTTTGCTGAGTCAAAGGCTGTTTGTCCAGTCACAGCTGCTGTCTCTATACTGCAGCATCAGGACACCTGTGGTACTACAGCAGAAACTGTGATAGTGAATACTGATTGTTCTGACATTACTTCCAACACAGGTGTTCTGAATAATCCTACTAATGTTTGTGTAATAGACAATCCTGCTGGCTCAGTACAAGCAGTTAATAATAAGGATAATAATAATAATGTACCAGCTAAAGTTACATCGGTGTGGGGTCTTGGCCCTGATAAGCCTTCTTTTGCTCAGGTGGTACGCTCTGCTCCTGGTAATATTATTAAGCCAGGGCTGCAGCCAATGAGGAACCCTGCTTCCAGGCAGAGATTTACACCACAAACTGCCACTTTGAGCACCCCTGGTTCCGGTCTTGGGTCTCTGGCTTCTGCTGGGGGTCCAAGACGTAATGTCGTTATACTTAAATGGGAAGGTGGTGCAGTCTCTCCAGCACGGCGTGTGGTGGTGGATATGATTTTGGAGATGGGCTTTGGGGCGAATGACCTTTATGCCCTAATACATGTAGCTGGGAGCCGGGAGTACACAATCAGCTTCACCAGGCCGGAGGGTCTTGACCTGTTCTGGGAACGATATGAAGCTCGGTGCAGGTCAAGACCCGAATGGGAAGATCTGGCACCAGTTGCTGTTTCGCAGAGATCAACGGTTAAAAAAATAACCATCATCCTCAATAATGAGAGTGTTCCTGCTCGGGACCTAGAGGTCTGGTTAAGGAACTATGGTGAGGTTTTGACAAGGCTAGAAAAAATCCTTGATGAACGTGACATCTGGACTGGGGGTTGGTCAGTAACGGTTAGGTTGGCCAGGGATGGGAATGTTGTCCGTCACCTGCCCTCCTCGGCTTTCATAGGGAGGGATAGGATGACTATTTTTTATCCTGGTCAGCCAAAGCTATGTCACCGCTGTGGAGAAAAGGGGCATTTTAGCTCCTCCTGTTCAGCCTTAATATGTTCAGTATGTCGGGGACAGGGTCATGTGGCCAGGGACTGTACCCAGGCGATAAGGTGCAACCTGTGCCTGCGCCTTGGCCACCCCTACAGCCGATGTCCAGAGGCCTGGCACAACATGGAGAAGGAGGTAGTAGATGAACTGTTGAGGCTGTACGGGATGGAGGATGAGGCCCCTGGTGTACCATCCTCCTCAGCGGTGACTGACCCCCCAGGTCCTGTTCAGGATCCCTCCCCAGTTTCTGTGGCCAACCCTCCTGTGTCTGTAGGTATTCCTTCTGTGACTGTCTCTGTGTCCCCCCAGCCTACTGTACCCGCTCCTCTTGTGTCAGAACCTTCTAAGTCTGTCCCCCCCGAGTCAGTCTTGCCCCATGAGTCATCCCCTCCTAGGTCTGACTTAAGGGAAGGTCCCCCCCCACCAGGAGTGGTAGAGGGTACCAAAAAGGGTGCTGCGGTTTCCTCTGTAAAGAAGTCTTCTGTGAAGACTTCAAAAAAGAAGAAAACAAGAGATAACATCTCTGAATCTGACCTGCAGTACCTGGAGGAGAGAAGGAAGGTTGTGAGGCGGAAGAGACAGGCGGTGAGGACGGAACAGGGACAGGATGCCCCAGTGTCTGTCCCCAACCGTTCTAGGGCTTCTGCATGGGATATCTCCACATCTGGAGCTTCTTCTGAGCAAAATTCTGATTCAGAAATGGAATTGGAGGAGGCCTCAAGAAAGAGAGAGGCTTCTGGTGATGAGCAGCAGAGGGGAGCTAAGAAGCAATCCACTCAATAACCCAAATGGCGGTTCCCCCTCCGTTAAAAGTGGTGACAATAAATGTCGCCAGTATTAAGTCAGTAAGAGCTCGTTCTATGGCCTTCTTTTTGTTCAGCCAATTAGATGCTGAAATTTTATTTTTGCAGGAGACTAGGCTCACCTCCTTGGCAGATATTCATATGGCCAAGAGAGAGTGGAGGTATGGTCCATCTTACTGGTCTCTTGCGGCCGAGCCTTACGGCGGGGTGGCGGTGTTGTTTAAAACCGGCATGGTAACTGTCCGGCGGGTTATTGAGGTGGAGATTGGGAGATGTATGGTCTTAGACGTTCTTGTGGGAGGGCAGGACCTGCGCCTAATTAATATTTATGGGCCGCACACAAAGTGGGACAGGAAATGCCTTTTTACAAGGATCAAGCCATTTCTTTTTACATCCCGGCAAGTGGTTTTTGGAGGTGACTTTAATACTGTGACTAGGCCCAAGGACAGGAAGGACTTCAATGACCGGCTGGGATATGATAGCGTTTTTTTAAATAGTATGGTTAGGGATGCTGGTCTTGTGGATGTGCACATTAAGCACCTCCCGGATGACACAGGGTTCACCTTTCATCGAGGTAATAGTCAGAGTAGGATAGATAGGTTTTTTTTGAAGGAGGCCTCTGCTTTCTCACCCCCAGTGGTGCAGGCGGTGGAGTTCTCTGATCACTGTATGCTATCTGTGGTCTTGAATGCTTCAGATTTCCCTCAGAGGGGCAAAGGCATCTGGAGATTAAATTCGACTCTCCTTGAGGAAGAACATGTTAGACAATCCTTTGAGGAATTCTTTCAGGCACAGGTGACCATCCTGGACTTTTGTAGCAGCAAGGCTGAGTGGTGGGAGCTGACCAAAAAGAGGATTGCTGGATTCTTCAGGGGCCTAGCCAATAAAAAACAGTTTAATAGATACATGACCTACCAACGTTTGCGGAGGAAGCTGGATATTCTTGTCTCGAGAGGAGGAGATCCTGGGGCAATCTCTGAAGTGAAAATCCTCCTCAGGAAGTGTCAATATGACCGGCATACCTCTTTGGTTCTGGAGCGGGACTATGGGAAATACCACTCGCCTGACCCTTACCAGAACTGCAAACAGGGTGTAGCTGTTAAGATGGTCGTTGGCCTTAAGGATAGTACAGGTTCCTTGACAAAGTCCAGGTCAGGGATCCTGGAGGTCGTGAGGTCTTTTTATGCTGAACTTCTTGGGAGGAAGGAGCTTGACCGAGACAAGATGGAAAGCTTTTTGGACTCTATTCCAGGTCTAAATGGTGGAGATGTCCCTTTGATGAATTTGACAGAAGAGATCACAGTTGAAGAGGTGACGAGGGCAATTGAACAGCTTGCCATCAAGAAGTCACCTGGACCGGATGGTCTGACGGCTGAGTTTTACAAAGCCTTTAAGTCTATTCTGGCCCCACATTTGGTAGAGATTTTTAACAGTTGTCTTGCTGAGGGGGTGCTTCCCCCTTCCATGAGACACTCAGCTGTGATTCTTCTTTCAAAAGGTAAAGATCCTTCGATGATTGAGAATTGGCGCCCCATCAGCCTTCTCAATGTCGATAGAAAGGTGCTGGCGAAGATACTTTTCTGGCGCCTATCGGCAGTAGCAGAGTCTTTGCTTTCTCGCCATCAGCACTGTTCGATCCAGGGTAGGAGCACCTTCACAGCGGTTTTAGCTGTCCGGGAGGCCTTGGAGCAGTGCAGGGCTGCAGGCTGGGGAAAGTATCTACTGGCATTGGATCAGGCAAAGGCTTTCGATCGTGTCAACCATGAGTACCTGTGGTTGCTCTTTAGTAAGTACGGTCTGCCGGGTGGTTTTGTCGATTGGTTAAAAGTTTTGTATAAGGGGGCAGAAAGCTTCCCTCTTGTTAATGGTTGGGTTGGACAGTCCTTTGAGGTTGGTTCTGGGGTGCGCCAGGGTTGTCCGCTGAGTCCCCTGCTCTATGTGTTTGCAATCGACCCCTTCATCAGGAGGCTAGAGAGCAGCATGTTGTGTGGGGTACCAGTGGGAATCCCGGGTGAGCCGCCTTTGAGGGTTGTTGCCTATGCGGATGATGTGTCAGTGATTGTCACTGGGACAGATGAAGCGGAGGAGGTGGTCTCTCTGACATCACGGTACTCTGAAGCATCAGGCTCCAAGATCAATCAGGAAAAGAGTGAAGTTTTTTGGATGGGAAAGGAAGGTGAGGGGTTTGATCTCCCGGACACTTTTCCAGTGCCCCAGGAAAAAATTAAGATATTAGGCATTGAATTTGGACCTGGCGATTATGGCCTCAAAAACTGGGAGGGCAGGCTGGAAGTTGCCAATACTAAGATGGTCAGCTGGAAGAGATGGAAGTTATCTCTGAGGGAAAGGGTTGATCTGATTAAGACTTACCTGATACCGATCTTCTTGTATGTCAGCCCTGTCTGCATCTTGCCAGTGTCTCTCTATGCTAGGATCTATAGTGTGTTCTTCCAGATGCTGTGGGGGAACAGACTGAACCCCATCAAGAGGAATGTCACCTATCTATCCAGGAGGGAGGGTGGCTTAGGTATGGTCAACCCCGTTCTTTTCTTTTCACTGCTATTTCTCAAGTTTAACATTGGTAGTATGCTTGCAGTGGAACCTCCTGGATGGGCAGGCATGTTTAGATCTTGGTTTAGGCCTTTTCTGCGACTTTGGGAAGAAGGTGGCCAAGTGAAGAATCTCAGGGGTCATCGTGGTCAGCTCCCAGCCTATGTCGCTCCGTGTCTGAAGTTGCTGCGGCAGTGGCGACTGTCGGCTGAAGATCTCAGATCCGCTCCGAGGAAAGTCCTTATGAGCCGAGTCTTGAGTGAAGTCTTTCATGACCCACTGGCCTTAAGGGATTGCCCAGGCCCAATTTTGAGGGAAGGGTTAAGATTGATTAATTTGGCTAGAGTCCCCCTTAAATTCAGGGATCTGGCCTGGTTGTGCTTCCACGGGAGGCTCTATGTTCGGGGCAATTTGAAATTCCGCAGTGGGATGGATCGTGGTTGTCCTCGGGAGGAATGTGCAGGTGAGGAGGAGACTATGGACCATTTTCTGCTTCGTTGCCCTTTTAACATAGAGGTATACAAACAGGTTGGGCGGGCCCTCGGTGTTCCTTTCCTCTCCAGGCTGGGTTATGCTGAGTGGGTGTACGGAGCATTCAATACTGGTGGGGGCTTTTGTTTGGATACACTTTTTTTAGTTAGTTTAGTAGTCCGTTATTACACATGGAACGCACGGTGTCAGGTCACCCTTCGGCGTAAAATCCTTCCTGTTCAGGTGGTGGTGTGTGACATTCTGCATGAGGTGGGGAAGATTCGGGCGCTTGAGAGAGACAAGTGGGGTCAGAGGGCTTGGCTGAAGGCGTGGAGGGGTTTCAAGCCTCCCTGACTGCCAGGAGTCTCTTTCCCGGGTGTGGCTTTCTGTCTCTTATCACCCTAGATTTTTTCTTAATGCTCAGTTTTTGATAAATGGCTGCATACATAGGTGATGGGTTGTGCCTCTTAGGCCCTCTCTGCTGCTTTATGTAAATAGTTTTCTAAGAATGTTGGAAGTGGATTATGTATATATTGTATATATTCTGCACATGGATGTGAATTCCTTTGTTTTTTTCTGTTGGAATATTGTACTATAGTTCTGTTTTTTACTTTTGTATAAAATATGTTGCTTGATTCTTTTCAATAAAAGATCAATAGTGCCCCATTGTTGGCGTCACTGGGAGGAATAGTGCCCCATCATTGGTGTCAGTGGGAGGAATAGTGCCCCATTGTTGGCGTCAGTGGGAGGAATAGTGCCCCATCATTGGTATCAGTGGGAGGAATAGTGCTGCACTGTTGGGTGTCAGTGGGAGGAATGGTACTGCACTGTTGGTGTCAGTGGGAGGAAAAGTACCCCATCATTGGTGTCAGTGGGAGGAATAGTGCCCCATTGTTGGTGTCAGTGGGAGGAATAGTGCCCCATTGTTGGTGTCAGTGGGAGGAATAGTGCCCCATTGTTGGTGTCAGTGGGAGGAATAGTGCCCCATCATTGGTGTCAGTGGGAGGAATAGTGCCCCATCATTGTTGTCAGTGGGAGGAATAGTGCCCTATTGTTGGTGTCAGTGGGAGGAATAATGCCCTATTGTTGGTGTCAGTGGGAGGAATAGTGCCTTATTGTTGGTGTCAGTGGGAGGAAGAGTGCCCCGTTGTTGGTATCAGAGGGAGGAATAGTGCTCCATCATTATAATCAGTGGGAGGAATAGTGTCCTATTGGTGTCAGTGGGAGGAATAGTGCTCCATCATTATTATCAGTGGGAGGAATAGTGTCCTATTGGTGTCAGTGGGAGGAAAAAAGTAAAGCGCTGCACAAACTGTTGGCACTAATAATAAATACATGTGTATATATATATATATATATATATATAATATATATATATATTAGGTTCCTTCAGCACAGCACTGAAAATATGTTGTAGCAAATCAGTAAACTTCAGACCAGGATACAGTGACAGTTACAATGTATCCTTTGTGTGACAATATAAAAGTCCAATCATCCCAACTTGCAGCTTGACTATTTGCAGTGTGGAGTGCTCAGTTCACTAGAGCAGGGGTCTCCAAACTTTCTATAAGTTTATTGTTCTTCAGACTTAAGAGAGACCGGAGTGTGGTCAGTTGGAGTAGAAATTGTCCTGGCATCAATCACAACACCCCAGTGTCCCATGGTTAGTGTCAGTGGTAGAAATAGTGCCCCATCATTGGTGTCAGTGGGAGGAATAGTGCCCCATCATTGGTGTCAGTGGGAGGAATAGTGCCCCATCATTGGTGTCAGTGGGAGGAATAGTGCCCCATCATTGGTGTCAGTGGGAGGAATAGTGCCCCATTGTTGGCGTCAGTGGGAGGAATAGTGCTGCACTGTTGGGTGTCAGTGGGAGGAATGGTACTGCACTGTTGGTGTCAGTGGGAGGAAAAGTACCCCATCATTGGTGTCAGTGGGAGGAATAGTGCCCCATTGTTGGTGTCAGTGGGAGGAATAGTGCCCCATTGTTGGTGTCAGTGGGAGGAATAGTGCCCCATCGTTGGTGTCAGTGGGAGGAATAGTGCCCCATCATTGGTGTCAGTGGGAGGAATAGTGCCCTATTGTTGGTGTCAGTGGGAGGAATAGTGCCCTATTGTTGGTGTCAGTGGGAGGAATAGTGCCCTATTGTTGGTGTCAGTGGGAGGAAGAGTGCCCCGTTGTTGGTATCAGAGGGAGGAATAGTGCTCCATCATTATAATCAGTGGGAGGAATAGTGTCCTATTGGTGTCAGTGGGAGGAATAGTGCTCCATCGTTTGTGTCAGGGGGAGGGATAGCGCCCCGTTGCCCGTTGTTGAAATCAGAGGGAGGAATAGTGCTCCGTCATTCTAGTCAGTGGGAGGAATAGTGTCCTATTGTTGGTATCAGAGGGAGGAATAGTACCTCATCATTGGTGTCTGCAGGAGAATAGTGCTCTTTCATTGGTATCAGTGGGAGGAATAGTGCCCTATCAATGGTGTTAGTGGGAGGAATAGTGCCCCATCCTTTTCAGTAGGAGGAATAATGCCCCATTGTTGGGATCAGTAGGAGGATTAGTTCCCTAAAGGCCACTAGAAGATTAAAAGGCTTGTAAAGCACACCCGCATAGTGTAGAATTTTATCTTCCAATAAAAAAATTAAAAAAAGAGTGCTGCCCTCTTAAAGTGGAAGATTAGTCAGAAAATGAAGTCCTGCTTGATGACTTCATGCTGGCCCTCTTTTGCAGGTATAACTTTGTAAAACATTACAAATAAGTGTCTATACTGTTTGAAATCCAGTAATAAACTCTCCAGTAATCATCCTGCTCTGCATATGCTCCATTGCTCTCCATTTTTTGCACTGTGCTGAAAATGCAGAGGCCGATCTGCTGACAGCCTAAAGATTTACTGCTGATCGGGGGGAGCTGGGCTTCAGCAAAATGGCAGCCGCCAGCAAGTAGAAACATGTACGACCCTGGAGGCAAAATACATCACACACTGATTTTGGTAGCATAATTATTAATGTGGTATGAATGTTCCTTGATAAAAAAAAAAAAAAAAAAAACATTATTTCATTATCAAGGATGTGAAGAGGAGGGGGGGGGGGGGACCAAAAATGTGAAAAGGAGGGGGGGGGGGTGACCAAGGACTCTGATGAGGGGGAAGGAGATGGGAGGGAACCGAGGACTCTGATCTGAAAAGGATCGGGGAAATGGAGATGTGGGGGGACTGAAAATTCTGATGTGAAAAGGATGGGGAGAGGAAATGGGGGGAACTGAAGACTCTGATGTGAAAAGGATGGGAGGATGGGGGAAGGAGATGAGGGGGGAACTGAAAATTCTGCTGTGAAAAGGATGTGGAGAGGAAATGGGGGAACTGAAGACTCTGATGTGAAAAGGATGGGGGAAGGAGATGGGGGGAACTGAAGACTCTGATGGGAAGGTGATGGGGGGAACTGAAGACTCTGATGTGAAAAGGATGGGAGGATGGGGGGGAAGGAGATGAGGGGGAACTGAAAATTCTGCTGTGAAAAGGATGGGGAGAGGAAATGGGGGAACTGAAGACTCTGATGTGAAAAGGATGGGGGAAGGAGATGGGGGGAACTGAAGACTCTGATGGGAAGGTGATGGGGGGAACTGAAGACTCTGATGTGAATAGGATGGGAAGAGAAGACTGGGGGGAGGGGGAGGGTACTGAGGACTCTGATGTAAAAAGGAAGGGGACTGAGAACTCTGATGTGAAAAGGAAGAGGGGGGGGGAGACTGAGTACCCTGGTGTGAAAAGGAAGGGAGGGGGAGACTGAGGGCTCTGGTATAAGAGGAAGGTGGGGGGGAGGGGGAAAGACTGAAGATGCTGATGTGAAAAGAGAAGGTTGAATAGGGTGGGGGTGAGGACTGTGATGTGAAGGGGTGGGGGGGGGAGACCAAGGAGACTCCGATGTGAAAAGGGGGGGCCTCTGACATCATAGAGATGCCATAAAATTTTGCATACTCTGAAAGGTTTACCAGAAAAAAAAAAAAGGAGGGGCTGATCCAGACATACTGTATTTGTGCCCCCTGGCTGCCATACTGTGAAAACGGGGCAGAGGGGTTTTGATTGGTGCATACCTGGAATGCCACACTGTGGTCTTCCGCTGCCAGGTGGCCTTCTTGTTCCTTCAATCTCATTGCCATTCCGGTCCACACACCAGCAGTGGCCTGTACTGCCGTGGCACTGCAGCGGGACGTAGTTACCTTCTTCGTCACATTCTGGTATAAAAGCTCCGATGAGTGGGGGACGAGGACCTCTGGGCTGCGTTAGCGAAAGGACAGAGTGTCTCTTCTCCAAGCAGGGTGTGCTGGGCCGAGGTTCATCTGTGCAATAAAGAAATTACCCCATAACTCGGATCAGAGAAGAAGACATAGCAATATAAATTGTGTGATATATGGCTCTTCTAGGAGAAGAAACACAGCTCCGCTTCTTGCCCGAGTCCCCGGCTTCACTTCTGCTATCGCTGTCCCTGGGCAAATATTTGTACACCGACTCCCTTGCCAGCTCAAATAAAAGGCCTCATTTACACTTTTGGTTAGGGGCAGTAAAAATGTGCGGCTCAACCGTTCATTTTTCCCACCACCCCCCTCCTGAGAGACAGGTCACCCTATAAGAGAAAGTGCCTGAATAAAAACCTTTATGGCGGGATGGATCATTTTAATAGATTTACCAGATTTTCAAAATAAAATCTGGGGTACACCTTACGAACACTCCCCTTTTAAACCACACCCACAAAATTAAAACACCCTGTTTTTAAACCACACCCAGTCACACTAATTTAGGCACACCCAAAAAAATCACACATTTTCCGTTTTTAACATGCCCTCAAACAATTGGTCACAGACTTTTGGGAAAAAAGGGCAGACATTCAAGATATAAAGCTAAACACACTTCAAAGAAGAGGAAAAGACACAGATGGAAGTTTCTTTTTTTTTTTTAATCCTGACAAAACCTTACAGCAACTTTGCAACTCCTCTTTGCAGGGCAAAAAAACAGTGACAACTCCGGTGCAGCGGGCCAGCTTTTCAACTGCACAGGCACCAACAAAACAGTGGCACTGCGCAGGCGCGGTTGCCACTTTTCTGTTAATTCCAACGCAAAAAGGCAGGCACTGCACAGGGCGCCACTGTAGTATTTGAAAACAGTGTGTTGGCTTTTCCGTTTCAATGTATTTATTGGTATTATGACACAATATATGAAATCAGAAGCAAGCATATTGGTTGCTCACGCAGGGGCTAAGGAATAATCAGGTATTTCAGAGAAATCCAAAAGGAATACAAACAGAACAACCGTATATAAAGCGGTTGTATACCGCTGGCTTTTTTTTTTTTCCTGCAAGGTAAAGTCATAATGTGCTAGTATGCATCACATACTAGCACATTATGTGAAACTTACCTTAAAACAAAGCTGTTCCAACGCTGCGATGTCAGCGCTGCAGCCGCTTCCATCTTCACCCAACTCGCTTCCGGCTCTGAATGGCTGGAGCTGCGATGACATCACTCCTAGGCATGCGTGTGGGAGCCGCCATTCACGGCACAGGGCTTAAAAGAAACGGCACGGGTGGCTTTTCCTTCAGAGCGCATGGGCCAGTGATGTCACTGGCTGCATGTCATGTAAATATCTCCTAAACGGTACATGTTTAGGAGATAATTACACTACCTATAGGTAAGCCGTATTATAGGCTAACCTATAGGTAAAAGTAGGGAACGGAAGTTTACTTCCTCTTTAAACACCTTTATGGGATAATATCAAAGGACACAAAATGGAAAAAAAATAAAATAGAAGGAAAAAAAGACCATATTCCACGGCCAACTCGCAGTCATCCCAGGGGTGGCCCAACTCCTGAGGCCAACCTCAAAGAATGGCATCTGTAAGAACTAGAACAAAGAAAAGCCAGAAAGAAAAGTAGAAGAGAGTAAAAGAAAGTCGGAGTCTAGAGCAGCCTTTTTCAACCAGGGTGCCCAGTCACCCTGGGGTGCCTCGAGGTTTCTTTAGGGGTGCCTTGGCAAAGTGCCTAAAAATTGCCCCAAAATTGTATACAAGCCAGCAGATGGATGAAGCCTGCCTTTTAATTACACAAAGCCACAGGTTTTCATTGTGCACTATTATGACCTTCTAGCCACTGACGTCCTATCAATCAATCAATGGCCCTCCCCTGCCCCTCCCGGTCAGCGCTGAGGTCACATTAGACGAGTGATGAAGAAACACAGAGGGAGAAGAGAAACATTGGAATACTAGTCAGTACCAGTGTGCAAAAGTGTATTGGATTTGAAAGAATAAATTATCTCCAACCTTAAGCGTGTGGATGTTGCTGCATTGGGTAAAACTATTAGAATAGTTTTCAACATTTTAGAATGGGGTGCCTCGAGATTGTCCATAATTTTAGAGGGTGCCTCGAGATTTTCCATAATTTTAGATGGTGCCTCAAGATTGTCCATAATTTTAGATGGTGCCTCAAGATTGTCCATAATTTTAGAGGGTGCCTTGAGATTGTCCATAATTTTAGAGGGTGCCTCGAGATTGTCCATAATTTTAGAGGGTGCCTCGAGATTGTCCATAATTTTAGAGGGTGCCCCGAGATTGTCCATAATTTTAGAGGGTGCCTTGAGATTGTCCATAATTTTAGAGGGTGTCTCGAGATTGTCCATAATTTTAGAGGGTGCCTCGAGATTGTCCATAATTTTAGAGGGTGCCTCGAGAATGTCCATAATTTTAGAGGGTGTCTTGAGATTGTCCATAATTTTAGAGGGTGCCTCAAGATTGTCCATAATTTTAGAGGGTGCCTCAAGATTGTCCACAATTTTAGAGGGTGCCTCGAGAATGTCCATAATTTTAGAGGGTGCCTCGAGAATGTCCATAATTTTAGAGGGTGCCTCGAGAATGTCTATAATTTTAGAGGGTGCCTCGAGATTGTCCATAATTTTAGAGGGTGCCTTGAGATTGTCCATAATTTTAGAGGGTGCCCCGAGATTGTCTATAATTTTAGAGGGTGCCTTGAGATTGTCTATAATTTTAGAGGGTGCCTTGAGATTGTCCATAATTTTAGAGGGTGCCTTGAGATTGTCCATAATTTTAGAGGGTGCCCCGAGATTGTCTATAATTTTAGAGGGTGCCTTAAGATTTTCCATAATTTTAGAGGGTGTCTCGAGATTGTCCATAATTTTAGAGGGTGCCCCGAGATTGTCCATAATTTTAGAGGGTGCCTCGAGAATGTCCATAATTTTAGAGGGTGTCTTGAGATTGTCCATAATTTTAGAGGGTGCCTCGAGAATGTCCATAATTTTAGAGGGTGCCTCGAGAATGTCCATAATTTTAGAGGGTGCCTCGAGAATGTCCATAATTTTAGAGGGTGCCTCGAGAATGTCTATAATTTTAGAGGGTGCCTTGAGATTGTCCATAATTTTAGAGGGTGCCTCGAGATTGTCCATAATTTTGGAGGGTGCCTCGAGATTGTGTATAGTTTTAAAGGGTGCCTTGACTGAAAAAAGGTAGAAACATTGCTCCAGACAAGGAAGGAGTAAAAAAAAAAAAAGGAACTCGGACACGCCGTCGGAAGCAGTCAGAGAAGGCCTGAATAAGACGTTTGAAGTGAGGGAAACTCGTATGAAATGGTTCCCAGACTGAGAAATTTAGGATGCGAGTGGTTCATGATGCTGGACATCTGCTCATGGAGCATCAAGGCAGTCATACGTGCATGTCGGCTTTTCAACTGTGCAGGGCGCCGCCTTAGTGCACAGAAAATAGTGGGCTGGCTATTCAACTGCGCAGGCATCCCCCAACAGTCCCACTGAGCAGGTGCCACAATGTTGCTGCTTCAGCCATCTGCACATGCGCAGTAACATTGGGTGACCACCTGTGCTGTGTGACTATGGGGTTGGCGCAGTGCAGTTGAAAAGCCAGACCCTCCTCCCTTCCCATACACTGGGGTGACACCTGCGTGGTGCAATATTTACGCTAAACTGTTAGGTGGTCAGGGATGACTTTTTGCAGGGGGAAGACCGCTCAGAACAGGGACTCTCCCCAGCCAATGGGGGAAGAATAATATCCATGCATTTTAATTAAATCTGCAGATTAAAAAATATTAAAAAAAGGACCTTTGAAATGACATTAACATGCTAAAGCTTTTAGTGGCTGGATTTACGTACACTTAATACCCTGCAGCTTATTATTTGTGGCTCGTGGCCAACGCTTTGTGTTCAAAGGCCAACACAGAATAAGAAGGGGTTAGTTTGGCAGAAAATATCATGTCTGAGCATATGTACATGGCTGCCTAAAAATCTTGAATTAAACCCTCTTTTTAATTTGAAGCATATGTTCTGGGTGATGTTACATTTCCAGATAATCGTATCCTCATGGGGGCTGCATGTCAGCCATTTCCGTTACCTGGGGCCTGCGTGCACTGGAAGCCATCGCCGGTGAAGCCAGGGTTACACCGACAGGAGAAGGATCCTGGGATGTTGGCGCATGTAGCATCTGGGTGACATCTGCGCTCTGCACATTCATCAACGTCTGTGGGAGAGATAAGACACGGAATTACACTTGTGTGCATCACACAGCTGCCAGTTACATGACCTCAGCCGTGTATGGGAAATCCAGCCATAAACCTTGCAGTGTTTAACTCAATGCATCGTGGGAAATGTCAGCGGCTGGCCGGTGTTGACATTACTCTGGTGATGACATTATCCAGGTGTCCTTTGAAGAAGCTACAAGGGGGGGGGGGGGCGTACTGGGTGCCATTTTGATCCACCAAATCATCCAACTCCAAATCAGTATATGTACATAGTAGGGGGTCGCATAATTATTGGTGTGGCCGATTATTGGGGGCCGTTATTCACATTTTTTTAAATAATCGGTATCAGTCACAAGCTTACTGATATTGGTCTCCCCCTGCCACGGCTACCATCATTTTGGGGCCCACTAGGTCATCGGCCCGGGTAGAAGAAGCCAAGATCCAGCAAATATTCTGATAGTCTGACTGGGTCCTGGCTTCTTCTACCCGGATAGGGCAAAGGCTGCTGCCTCCCTAGCCTCGGACAGTGCATGCTGCGCAATGGCAGGACTGGACCAGAGTGGGCACGCCAGCCAGCAGCCACCCACAGCAGAGAGCCAGGCCACCCTCCACACTCCCACAGCAGGGTGCATGGTGCCAGCCAGCCAGCCACCCACAGCAGGGTTTCAGGCCACCCCCCACAATCCCGCAGCAGGATGCACGGTGCAAGCCAGCCACCCACAGCAGGAAGCCAGGCCACCCTCCAAACTCCCACAGCAGGATGCATGGTGCCAGCCAGCCACCCACCCACAGCAGGGTGCCTATGGCCTATTTTTAGAGTGACTGGGAAATGCTTTTTACAATAACTATAAATTTTAACAAAGTAACTTTAAATTAATATACAGCACACAAAACACATTGAAATTGTTTTTAAAGAGTTTTACAAAGCTCAATTATCTTCCAAGTGCCAGAGATTAAAGGAAGGACATTTTACAAAGAGTTCTGAAGAGAAGGCTCAACAATAAATACATCTAATTGCTCATTAGGGCAAAGCGAAACTCAATTCCTGACCAATAATAAAACTGCATGATGGATGATACCGATTATAGTAGGTGCAACTGCCAACCAGGATCCCAGCTGCCCGCTCTAGGCAATGAGAGCTTAAATCTGATTGGTTGAAGCAGCAACACAGACATCCCCCGCAGCTTCTATGCATTAGCACCAATTACATATCAGCTGGGCTGCAGACAGTGACGTGTCCTGTGTCTGTCTGCTGACAGCAATCTGTACACTTCCCTGGCCCTGGGGGCACCTATTTTCCAGTTGAAAGGAACCCGTATATGACATGGCAACCTCCTCAGCACAGGAAGTGGGAAAACAATGCAAATTATGTTGAGGGTCTCTTTGATTTCCACACTTTGATGCCTCCTGGGACACCTTTAAAGCATCTCCATTTATCTATCTATCCACATTCTTCTACCATTTAAGTGAACCTGTCATTAACTCACCACTTTACATGAAACAAAAAAAAATAACATATCAGCATTACCAAATCACTGGTCAATTTGCTCTCTGGCTATCAACTGCATTATTGGAGTTTGACATAATTAGAGAGTGCAGAAAGGGTTTTATTGATTCACACAAACATTATCAATGAGAGAAGATAATCAGCAGGAAGTCTATGTAACTGGCATACATGGTTACGCCCATTT
Source organism: Pelophylax lessonae (assembly GCF_965119305.1). NCBI lineage: Eukaryota > Metazoa > Chordata > Amphibia > Anura > Ranidae > Pelophylax > Pelophylax lessonae. The sequence continues at coordinate 174,419,591 of NC_138780.1, forward strand.
ACAAGTATGATTATAAACTAGATCTAAAAAAATGTCAATACAATAACACACATTAAGGCTGGCCATAGACCGTTTTGATCCCGCTGAACCGGCCGAGATTCAAACTGTGTGTGGGCAGGCTGAATGTACCAAGTTGATCGTTGGATTGGACTTGCAAATCACGGCTCCTATAGCCGCTAACAATCAGGGTCTTCTCCCGGTAGGGATGGCTTCTTCCCCCGCCACCGCCGGGAGCAGACAATGGCTCCGCAGGAGGGATTCCCCTTGTTGCAGGAAAGAAATTTGCATTGTCTATGGACTGCCTAGGAATATATACACTGCACCAAAAATTAAAGGAACACTTTGAAAACACATCAGATCTGAATGGGGAAAAAAATCATGCTGGATATCTATACTGATATGGACTGGATAATGTGTTAGGATCGAAAGGATGCCACATTGTTTGATGGAAATGAAAATTATCAACCTACAGAGGGCTGAATTCAAAGACACCCCAAAAATCAAAGTGAAAAAATTATGCAGCAGGCTAGTCTTGTTTTACTGAAATTTAATTGCAGCAACTCAAAATGGTCCTCAGTTTGTATGGCCCCCATGTGCTTGCATGCATGCTTAACAACATCGGGGCATGCTCCTAATGAAACGACCGATGGTGTCCTGGGGTATTTCCCCCCAGATCAGGACCAGGGCATCGCTGAGCTCCTGAACAGACTGAGGTGCAACCTGGCGGCGGAAGATGGACCGAAACATAATGTCCCAGAGGAGTTCTATTGGATTTAGGTCAGGGGGGAGTGGGGGGCCATTCAATGGTATCAATTCCTTCATCCTCCAGGAACTGGCTTCATACTTTAGCCACATGAGGCCGGGCATTGTCGTGCACCAGGAGGAACCCAGGACCCACTGCACCAGCATAGGATCTGTCAATGGGTCCAAGGATTTCATACCGAAACCTAATGGCATTCAGGGTGCCAATGTCTAGCCTGTAGAGGTCTGTACGTCCCTCCATGAATATGCCTTCCCAGACCATCACTGACCCATCACCAAACTGGTAATGCTGAACGATGTTACAGGCAGCATAACGTTCTCCACGGCTTCCCCAGACCCTTTCACTTCTGTCACATGTGCTCAGGGTGAAAACTGCTCTCATCTGTGAAAAGCACAGGGCGCCAGTGGCCAACCTGCCAATTCTGGTGTTCAATGGCAAATGCCAATTGGATTCCTTGGTGCCGGACAGTGAGCACAGGGCCCACTAGAGGACGTCAGGCCCTCAGGCCACCCTCAAGATGTCTTTTTCTGATTGTTTGGTCAGAGACATTCACACCAGTGGCCTGCTGGAGGTCATTTTGTAGGGCTCTGGCAGGGCTCATCCTGTTCCTCCTTGCACAAAGGAGCAGATACTGGTCCTACTGATGGGTGAAGGACCTTCTACAGCCCCGTCCAGCTCTCCTAGAGTAACTGCCTGTCTCTTGGAATCTCCTTCATGCTGTTTAGACTGTGCTGGGAGACACAGCAAACCTTCTGGCAATGGCACGTATTGATGTGCCATCCTGGAGGAGTTGGACTGCCTGTGCAACCTGAACCTCTATAGGATCCAGGTATGGCTTTATGCTACCAGTAGTGACACTGACCCTAGCCAAATGCAAAACTAATGAAAAACACTCAGAAAAGATGAGTAGAGGAAATAAATGTCATTGGCCTCCACCTGTAAAACTATCCCTGTTTTGGAGGTCGTCTCATTGTAGCCCATCTAGTGCACCTGTTAATGTTATTAACACCAAAGCAGCTGAAACTTATTAACAACCTCTCTCTGCTAATAGAAGTGTTTGTATACCTCAATTGGTGATTATTACCCACAAAAAAAACCTTTTGAAATGCATCTGGGGTTCCACACGTCCCCGAAATAATAAGCAGGTTTTATATGCTTGTAGGATTAACGGCGGCTTCTCGGTCCCCAATTTAAAAGCTTATTATACAGCGATGAATATTGCCCCATTATCTCATCTTCATGAAACCTACCAACTGCCTTTATGGGCAATTATTGACCTGGTAGATTCTCACCCTATCCATTTCCTCCCTGCCCTGGCTCCCCCCTACACATCGCCCGACCATACTAGGACAATGTTTAACTCACTCTCTTCGCTTGTGAATTGCTGATCGCCGCCATTACTAGTAAAAAAATAAATAAAAATGACATAAATCTTTCCCCTAGTTTGTAGATGCGATAACGTTTGTGAAAACCAATCAAAATACACTTATTGGGCTTTTTTTTTACCAAAAATATGTAGCAGAATACAAATTGGCCTCAAATGATGAAAACACTTTATTTTTTATTTAATTGGGAATGTTTTATAGCAGAAAGTGAAAAATATTGTTTTTTTTTTTCAGAATTATTGCTTTTTTTGTTTATAGTGCAAAAAATAAAAAACGCAGAGGTGATAGTGAGGATTTTTTGGGTACAGTATCGCACAATCGCGCAATTGTCAGTTAAAGTAACGCAGTGCCGAATCGTAAAAAATGGCCTTGTAATTAAGAGGGAAAACATTCCGGTCCAGAAGTGGTTAAAGAAGGATTTGGCCTAGATCAGCGCCATTTCCCTGTCTTGTCTCTATGATGTTTGCTGAATGCGAACATCTGTTTTTTTCTTGGTCTGCATAATAAAACTTGTTTGCATTGTCCACTTGTGTGCTTCCAATGATCACAGTCTGTACTTTGCAATCAGTTATTAATGTCTGTGATTCCACAACAAACTGGGACAAAGAGTCACATTCAAGGCCGTCCACCACATGCAAAACATCAGCAGTTTAATAATTAGAAGATGACAAAATAGTGAGGATTATTCCTGCCAAGATAGGATCCGCTGTAAGCAAACTTGGATTGTTATCTCACCCTACTTCATTCCATGTAACCAGTGATGAAAATGCGCTAAAAAGAAAATATCAAATTATAATGACCAAAAATTCTGACCAGAAAAATACAGATATGTTCCTTAACCACTTTTGGACCGGAAAGTTCCCCCCCCCCCCCTAATGACCAGGCCATTTTTTGCGATTCAGCACTGCCTTTGTTTAACTGACAATTTCGCGGTCGTGCTATGCTGTACCTGAATACAATTGATGTCCTTTTTTTTCCCCCCACAAACAGAGCTTTCTTTTGGTGGTATTTGATCACCTGTGCGATTTTTATTTTTTGCGCTATAAACAAAAAAGGAGCGACAATTCTGGGGAAAAAAAAAAACAATATTTTTCACATTCTGCTGTAGAACATTCCCAAAAAAATAATTAAAGAAATCAAATTTTTTCATCCTTTTAGGCCAATTTGTATTCTGCTAAATAAAAAAAACGGAATAAGTGCATTTTGATTGGTTTGCGCAAAAGTTATCGCGTCTACAATCTAGGGAAAAGATTTATGTCATTTCTATTTTTTTTTACTAGTAATGTTGGCGATCTGCGATTTTTAGCGGGACTGCGACATTGTGGCAGACAGATCGGACCCCTAACTGACATTTTTGACACTTTTGGGGGGGACCAGTGACATTACTACAGTAATCAGTGCTAAAAATATGCACTGTTACTGTAATAATGACACTGGCAGGGAAGGGGTTAACCCAGTGATGATCAAAGGGTTAAATGTGAACCTAGGGGAGTGTTTTCTAACTGTATGGATGAGGGGCTTGTGAAATGATCTTAGAGACTTGTGATCCTATATGGAAGGATCACAGGCGCTCTGTGATCATTCCAGAGAGAAAAACGGTCTGCTGTGTCTGCAGCGGAGAGCGACTGTGGGTGGGCATCGGTGCCGCCGGTCCTGTGGATCGGGATCCCCGCTGCCTAGTGGGGGCGGGCGCTCGCCCCCAGGATCGCTCCCACGAATTGACATACCCATATGTCGATTCGCGCAGCTGAGTCAGCCGCAGTATATTTGCGGCAGGCAGTCGGCAAGCGGTTAAAATGTTTGGATCTAAGAGGGACAGTCATACACAAGCCAGAAATTTGTAGGGATACATAGATTATACAATGAAAAGAGTGAAGTTCGGTGTGGCACCATTTTGCAAAAGGGTCGGGGACTTCTTTGTCGCATTTCTGGCGTGTAGCCCATTGAAATGAATGGACTGCCTTATACTCGATGCATGGAAATGCGCGCATGCTCTGTCACATCTATATGGTGTGAGCAGAGCCTAAATCTCCCCTGCAGGGACACAGACCGTATCCTTTCCTCAATCTATTCAAAACAAAAACTTTTGGGCTTTATTTACACTTTAAACACCATTGGGACCCTTTCACATGGGCTGGAGCAATCGGGTCCGCCTGTCAGTTTTTTAGGCGGACCGGATCTAAGCATCCATTGCCCTCTATGAAGCGGTGGATATCAATGTGTCCGTTGACACGCTCCAACGTCCGATCCGTCAAAAACAGACGGGTAAGGATTGTTCCCCATCCGTCCGTCGGATCAGATGACAGGCGGATGGAAACGGACAGGTGGTCCGTTTACATCTGACCGCCCATAAAGGAAAGTGGGCTGTGTCTGTGTCTGCTCTGCATCAGCCAAGCATACACGAACCTGTTATCTGCCTGCTCAGCAGAGAGATCCCCCGCTGAGTAGGCGAAACCGCTGGAGGACTCCGCCAGTGTGAAAGGGGCCTTAGAGTGTATGCATTGTCATTTTTTTAAAGTTTAAAATAGGGTAGAAAAGGGGTAAAAATGGATTTTTGTAAGATCTTACCGTAAAATCCTTTTCTCTTAAGCTCATTGACAGACGTAGTCTTCTTGATTCTCAAGAGCTGGGTTATGTTGTCTCCGCAGGAGTAGGACTAGGCAGAAAGACAAAACGTTCTGGCTCCACCTTAGGGGCAGTCCCTGAGGGTATATCCTCCCTCTCTCTGCTACAGGGAATCAGTTCTGTTTTAAAGCAGTACAGAGAATTTAACCCAACCCAACTCAATGATAGAGGGGCGGGTACTACGTCTGTCAATGAGCTTAAGAGAAAAGGATTTTACGGTAAGATCTTACAAAAATCCATTTTTCTCTATCGCTCATTGACAGACGTAGTCTTCTTGATTCTCAAGAGCTGGGACATCCAGAAGCAGTGCCACAAAATGAGGGGTGGGATTGACAGAATCAAAATCCAATCTAGAAGGCCCAACCGGAGCCAACCAGAAGTATCAAAGGACTCATCGAGTAAACAGATGAGACCTACCCCACAAATCCTCGAGGTAGACCAACAGTCTCCTCAAACAGTGGCCTGCAGGAACCTTGCAGCCAGAAGAGGCATCTGACGATGCCATCACATAAACCTTATACAATATTGTAAAGGTATGAACCGACTAAACAGTCGCCTTGAAAACCTGAACCACTGACGCCTGATGGCGGAAGGTCCAGGAAACTCTAAGCGCCCGAGTAAAATGCGCCTTAACAGGGAACGGGGGATCCCGACCCTTAGATAAAATAAGCCTATACCACCGTCTGTCTGATCCATCTAAAGATGGTCGCAGCAGAACAGGCAACCCCTTCTTAGGGCCATCCGTGATCACAAACAGTGAATCCGTCTTACAAATTGAATCCGTAGTATTCAAGTATATCCTGATCGCCCGAACTACATCCACAGAATGCCATGCAAATTCTCGAGGATGATTGGGCTAAGGACATAGGAAGGACAATACACTGTCCTTATTCAATGAAACTTTGAAACCACCTTAGAAGGAAGGATGGATTCGGATGAAGAACAACCTTATCCCTATGAACCACCAGATCTGGGGAACAACAGGATAATGCAGCCAGTTCTGACACCCTGCGTGCAGAAGTGATAGCCACCAAGAAGACCACCTTCTGGGATAAAGTAGGCAAGGGAATCTCCCTGATATTTTCAAAGGGAGGTGTCTGAAGAACCGACAGCACCAAATTAAGATCCCAGGATGGTAACGGCGCGTGCACTGGCAGAGCCAGGTGTCGCACCCCCTGGATGAAATTCCGCACCAAGGAATGAGTAGACAAAAGCTTCTGAAAGAAGATAGCAAATGCTGAAACCAGACCCTTGATAACACTCAAGGCCAGCTTCTGCTCAACTCCCTGTTGCAGAAAGCCAATATTCGGACTACCGAATAAAGATGTAGATGGAACCCAAGGGATTCACATCACACAATATAAGACTTCCATGTACGATGATAATCTTTCTGGAAGTCGCTTTCCTTGTTTTAACTAGAGTAGGAATAACTGAAGCTGACAATCCCTTGTCCTTCAGCACCTGGGTCTCAATAACCAGGCCGTTTAAAACCAGCGATTGTAAAGCAGGATGGAAGATCGGTCCCTGAGACAGTAGATCCTCCCTGAGAGGAAGTCTCCACGGGACGTCCGCCATCAGTCTGACCAAGTCGGCGTAACAAGCTCGACGAGGCCAGTCCGGAGCTGCCAGGATTACTGGAATCCCTTCCTCCTCTATCTTGCGAAGAAGTCTTGGCAGTAACCCAAGAGGAGGGAAGGCATACATTAGCTGGTATTGCCCCCACGGGGCGATCAGTGCGTCTGCGGTTTCTGCTAGAGGATCGCAGGAGCGAGCCACGAATCTCTGAACTTTCCTGTTGAATCGAGATGCCAACAGATCCATATCCGGGGTGCCCCATCGTAGGCACAACTGGTGGAAAACTTCTGGATGGAGGGACCATTCCCCCTGATCCAGAGTCTGACGGCTGAGATAATCTGCCTGCCAATTCTCCACCCCCGGAATGAACACCGCAGAGATTGCTGGAACAAATCGTTCCGCCCAGCGAAGAATGCAAGCCACTTCTTTGGCCGCTCGGACACTCTTGGTGCCCCCCTGGTGATTGACATAAGCCACGGCCGTGGCGTTGTCCGACTGGATCCGAACCGGGCTGCCCTGGAGCTGCTCGGTCCAGTGAATCAGACAAAGTCTGATCGCTCTCAGTTCCAATACATTTATCGGTAACCTGGATTCTTCCGGGGACCAAAGTCCCTGGACAGATAACTGACCGAGAATTCCTCCCCATCCGGATAGACTGGCATCCGTGGTCACTGTCGTCCAATATATTGGCAGAAATGACTTTCCCTGGCTGAGCATCGGAGACCGAAGCCACCAGACCAGAGACTCTCTGGTCTGTTTGCTCAATCGGATCTGATTGTCCAGGGATTCCGGATTCCGATTCCATCTGAGAGGAATCTCTTGCTGAAGAATTCGGGTATGGGACTGGGCAAATGGGACTGCTTCGAAGGAAGCCACCATCAACCCCAGACCCCTCATGCAAGTCCGAAGGGAAGACCAGCTGTTGGTGGACTGCTGATTGAATCTTTCGGAGTTTCCCTACCGGAAGAAACACTCTTGTCCTGACTGTGTCTAGAATTAGACCCAGATATTCGAGCCTCTGGGTGGGAACCAGAAATGACTTTTGCTGGTTCACCAGCCACCCGAATTCCTGTAAAGAAATCATAGTAATTTCTATGTTTTGTAGCAAGGTCTGAGGAGACTCTGCATGAAGCAGAAGATCGTCTAGGTAACCTAGAATCGATATGCCTCTTTGGCGCAGAAGTGCCAACATTGGGGCCAACACCTTCGTGAAGACCCGCGGAGCCGTGGCGAGACCGAAAGGTAACGCCACAAACTGATAGTGGTTTTCTTCTACGGAAAAACGTAGAAACCGCTGATGTCCTGCGAAAATGGGAATGTGAAGATATGCGTCCTAGATGTCTATGGACGCTAGGACATCCCCTGGATGCAGAAAGGCTGCTACTGTGCGAATGGACTCCATTCTGAATCTTCTTATGTAGACAAAAGAATTGAGTGCCCTTAAGTCCAGAATTGGACGCACTTTGCCCTCTTTCCTGGGTATTGTAAATAGGTTTGAATAAAACCCCCTGAAAGCGTTCTGTCCAAGGAACGTGGACTACCACTCCTTGTTGTAGTAAATCTGTGACTGCTCTCCACAGATCGTCTAAACGATCCGGGGATAGTCGGCTATTGGAAGGGAAGAATCGCGCCGGTGGGAGAGATCGAAACTCGATCTTGTACCCTGACCTTATGACTTCGCAAACCCATCTGTCCGGGATTCTGGAAAGCCATGGATCCGGGAACCGGCGAAGACGTCCCCCCACCCCAGTTATGGGTGGGGGGCGCACCTTCAGGCTTTGGACGGTTTATCTTCAGGTCTAGAGGGGGCGGGCTTTTGCTTGCCCGACCAACGACCCCTGACGCCTCCTGCAGGAGCTTTGGAGGACTTAATTTTTTCACCCGCGGGACGAAAAAAAAAACCTCTTGTGAGCAGAAAAAGAAGGCCCTCGTCTTTGACGAGTTCCTTTACCTTTAAAATTTTGCGGTAAAAAGGTGCTCTTTCCACCCGTGAGATCCTTAATGATCTCATCTAAGTTGGCTCCAAATAGACGCTCTCCTAAAAAGGGGATATTAGCCAATGCTTTTTTGGAACCTTGGTCGGCTAACCAACCTTTTAGCCACAGTGTACGCCTGAGAACCACTGCTGAGACAGATGCTCGCGCCAATCATGAAGTGGCGTCTAACGCCGCATCACACACAAACTGTAACCCCTGTATCATTTGTTCCAACAAATCTGATACCGCCTGAGGGACTTCTTCTAAGTCCCGGCGTAACCACTTGGTCCATACAGTTACAGCCTGCGAAACCAGACCAATAGCAATTATTGGTCTGAAAGCTGATCCAATCAAGGAAAACATGGTGCGAGACATAGCTTCTATCTTGCGATCCACTGGATCTTTAAAAGACGGAGCGTCTTCTAGAGGAATAACCGTGGCTTTATTCAATCTAGCAATTGGTGAATCCACCACAGGTGGTTCTGTCCATTTCTTAATGAGGGTTTCCTCAAACGGATAACGCCTGTTAATGCTTTTAGAAATAGTAGAAATGCGTTTTGGCAGACTCCATTCTTCTTTGATTGGATTGCCAAAACATTTGGGCAATGGAAAAAACCTTCGCCACTAGATGCGTTTTTAGTCCCAAAAGGGATTTCAGTTTCAGCTATTTCTGACGGAATACCCTGTAATCTTAAGGTCTCTTGAACAGATACCATGAGTGCGTTTACCAACGCTTCCTCTCTGGCTATGGCTGATGCCGAAACATCCTCCTCACTGTCTGAAAAGACAGTACACGAGACACCAATACCAGATGAAGTACCTGCAACTGCAGAAATAGGCTCAGAGTCTGAATCCGAGGTTTCAGATAATAAGGGGTTAGGCGGGGGTCGCTTACTTGCTCCCTGTCCCTGACAAGCCACTTCCACCCGGGACACAAGCTTCCATAATAGCGGACAATGATTTAATCGTCAGTGGGGTGCTGGAGGATCCCGCAGACCCCTCGAGGGGATCCGGAGGAGATACATGAGTGGCAGGGTCCATGATAATTCAGGACATCTTTGCCAGAAAACACAAAAAAACTTTTTTTTTTTTTTTTTTTTTTTAAATAAAAAATACCTCTTTTTTTTTTTTTTTTTTTTTTTAATTTTTTTTTTTTTTTTTATGTGTCTCCCCCTAGCGCAATAGCGCCCCTCAGAGTACCTGCTTCTCGATCCCACAGAGAGAGAGAGGGACCCCCAAGGCTCACCAACCGATGCAGTGAAGTTTCCAACCAACTGCAGTCAGCGTCTGTCTTTACAGACTGGAAGGAGCTGTTGCTTTTTCCCGGGTAGAAGGACGTGGCTCCGCCCCCTGTGTACGCCTTCCGGCGTTCCCAGCTCTCCACGAGGTAGCTGGGCTCATGAAACATGGCCGCCCCCATATAGGAGACATTAGACTCCAAAAACATGGCGGCCGGCGTGACCTGAGGACATGCATGCACCTGGTCTACGGCAAAATGGCGGCGGACCGCCGAAATCGTTTTTCCCAGCACATCCACCTGCATCTCTGCTGAGTGGCGATTGATAGATCTACAGGAGATACACTACAAATAAGGTAGGATTATACCTCCTATGTCTGCTGTAATGCTACAGTCTGCTGGGTAGAGTGTTAGCTCTCAAACCAAGTCCACTTCCCACAAACACATACTGTATTTACAAGGGGGACTTTTAGTGTCAGATATATACTGACCATGTATGGAGGGGCCCATAATTCATACTGCCTCATAACGAGGAAAGAAAAAAGGGAACGTTTACTCACCATACCGAACCGACAGGCACCCTCTCTTCACAATACCCTCTTCACCGGGGTGGGGGTTTGTGGACCACTCCGGACGCCTCGACTCTCTGGTTCCTGGCGTCCAAGCGAGACTTTTAACTCGCAAGGTCAGTCCCTCCACTGGGACTCCGTCGCGGCCGACCCAGCGCGGAGCTCTGGTCTGCACGCGCTCGTAGGCAGAAACCGGGGTGACCACTGGATCTCAACATCCAGCCCGTCGCCCGGCCCCGCATACTTACTTGAATGTGTCGCGGCCGACCAAGCGCAATGCCTGGTCTGCACGCGCTCGTAGGCCGGCTGGGGTGACCACTAGTGTCGCCCAGTCCGGCGTTTTTTGCTTGAAGATCTCACAGGAAAAACACTGGAGAAAAAACTACCTAAAAAATATTTCTTCTAAAGAAAAAATCTTGCCAGGACCAAAAAGATCCCAGCAAGGAGCTTAGGTCCTTACTCCTGACTAGACAGAAAAAAACTGATTCCCTGTAGCAGAGAGACGGAGGATATACCCTCAGGGACTGCCCCTAAGGTGGAGCCAGAACGTTTTGTCTTTCTGCCTAGTCCTACTCCTGCGGAGACAACATAACCCAGCTCTTGAGAATCAAGAAGACTACGTCTGTCAATGAGCGATAGAGAAAATTCCTGTTGGGATCTTTTTTTATTATCCTGAGTACCATTGGGGGAAACTCCCCTTTACTTCTGTTCCACGGATGCAACAGGAAGAGGAAATTTCCCAAAGTGAGCTGAATTCCAATTTTGGAAAGTTATCCCTATTGGATGATTGTCCCTACAAAATTACATTTCCCCTCACTTTTTTTTTCAATGACAATGATCACCAGTATAAATACACTATATTGTCAAAAGTATTGGGACGCCTGCCTTTACACACACATGAAATTTAATGGCATACCAGTCTTAGTCCGTAGGGTTTAATATTGAGTTGGCCCATCCTTTGCAGCTATAACAGCTTCAACTCTTCTGGGAAGGCTGTCCACAAGGTTTAGGAGTGCGTCTATGGGAATGTTTGACCATTCTTCCAGAAGTGCATTTGTGAGGTCAGGCACTGATGTTGGGTGAGAAAGCCTAGCCTGGTTTCCGCTCCTATTATGCCCGGTATCAGAATAATTTCACAAAAGTCCCAACAGTTAAAATGAACATGTTCTTGGGCTGTGGACATTTAAGTACAGGCGGTTCCCGGGCTACAAATATCCGACTTACAAACGACTCCTACTTACAAACGGAGGGAGACAACAGGAAATGAGGCGAAATCTACCCTTAGGAAGGGAAATTCACTCCTCTAAGAGTTCTCATGGGAAAAAAGGTGTCTCCACTGAAGCTTTATCACTAATTCTTGTTTCCACAACAACAACACATTTTCTTACTTCTATATCAACAAAGAGTAAATGAGCTTTAAAACAAGCCCTAACTGACCTATGTAGTCACAGGCACCGTGGAGCAATTCATCCTCGAAGTTGACAGAAGAAGCATTAAAGTCATTCTTTTATTAGCTCAGCGCACCCTGCTCACCCCTACTAGAGATCCTGTTCTGTATTTCTATTAGAGATTATAAGGCTAAAAGCTAGAAGGGGGATGGGGGTTATCTAAGCTGCTAAGTCAATGCTGGGCAGGGACAGTAGGGTATAACAAGTTGCTGAGTCAATGCTAGGAGTGGGAGCAGGGTGAGCTTGTCTGGGAAGGGGGGTTGGGTGAACAAATTTGCAGAGTCAATGCTGGGGGATGGGGGGTGGAGCAAGGTCAGCTGAGCTGTTAAGAATGACTTCAGTGCTCTGCTGTGAATAAATTGCTGTGAACAAAGAATTGCTCCACAGTGCATGCAGTTACAGAGATCAGTGAGGGCATGTTTTAAAGCTCAGAATATGGAAAAAATTGGAAGGCAGGCTTAAAGCGGTAGTAAAGTATTTTTCACCTACAGGTACGCTTATAATAAAGCTTACTTGTAGGTAAAATAAATATCTCCTGAAACGTTCACCATTTAGGACAGGGATCCTCAAACTGCGGCCCTCCAGCTGTTGCGGAACTACACAGCCCATGAGGCATTGTAAAACTCTGACATGCACAGACATGACGGGAATTGTAGTTCCCGAACAACTGGAGGGCCATAGTTTGAAGACCCCTGGTTTAGGAGATATTTTCTCTTTTGGCAGCCGGGGATGTCACCGGCGCATGCGCTCTGAAGGAACTTAATACCTGTACCTCAAGAGCGCTGTGCTGCGCCTGGAACTACTGTGCGCATGCGCCGGAGGGATGTAAATCGCAGCTCAGCCATCCAAGCTGCTGGAGCCCGTGAACCCGGAAGGAAGCCCGGGTGAAGGTGGAAACCCAGTCAGCGGTGACAGAGCACCGCTGGGGGGCTTTATTCTAAGGTAAGGCTTTAATAATGTGCTAGTATGCACATTACCAGTATGGAGATGTTTACTGCAGTCAGCCCCTCCGTTTAATAGGAGACTGGCTCTAAAGTGTTGCAGCCCGATTATAGTAACCTTAATTGTACAATGATTTCATAAACCGAGCAGAGAAGAAAGCGAAGAAGTAATGTCCTCTTACCGATACAGCTCTGTCCAGTCCTGGTGTACCCGGGGAAACATTCACATGTAAAGACTCCATCTCCACGGGGGACACACTGAGATGTGGATAGGTCACAGGTGTGTGTCCCGTCCTCACAAGGATTCCCAAATGAACTGCCCACTGGACAAAGAAAAAAGACAAAATAATAAGAAAAGGACATAAAACATCTTTTTTTTTTGTTTTTTTTGTGGTGGATTAGAATGTCTGTCTGGTTTTTATTTTTGTCTGTGTGCCCACTGGGGAGATTAACCCTCTGGGCTGTGGTGTAACAATAGATTATAAATCCAAAAAGAAGCTGAGCTGAATGAACACTATTTTAGCGCAAAACAGATCACATCTGTGTAATCTGTAATCCAACGACATGCTTGCTTGTCTGACCAGACCAGCACCGTCCAAGACCGTGTACTTCTAAAAAGGAGTTGAAATTGAAGCGCCACACCACTGCAAAGAGGACCAGATACAACTTTATTCAATTAAAGGTTAGGGGTACGGGTGCTACCGCTGCCACTCTTTCTACGGGAAACTGGCAATGAAGCCTTTTGGCTTCACAGCCAGTTCCCTACTGCGCACGTGCGAAGCGCGCTGCGCATTCTCATAGGCACGGCGGCGGGGGAAGGAGGACAGAACTTCCGGTGGACGGCGCCCCGGCGCTGTCTCCCAAAAGTGGGGAAGGGTACCTGTCAAAACAGGTACCTGTCCGAAAGGGGCACTAGAGAGAAGTTCCTCAAACGATGGCACTACTGGCATGAGTTCAGTTTTTCCGCAGAATACAAAGATTTGATCGCCTAGATTGGTACCGGTAGACCGGTTGGCCATCTCCCCCCCCCCTCACTACCCTTCTCTCACCTCTCCCCCCCCCCCCTTTTTTTTTCTTTTCCTCTCTCTTACCTTTCCCCCTCCAATGCTCTGCAATTCTACCAATTCTACCCTACTTCTGGAAAATGTCCTTCCCCCCGGGCATACGTACGCTAGTTACTTCTCGACGACTGCGGGAGGGTCGGGCCACCCGGATTGTTCCTCTCTATCTCCGTATGCCGGCCATTTGATAGAAGCCGGTAGGGACTGAGACCTTTCCGGGGGGCGGATGCCCCGCAGATCTCTTTTGACTCCTCATATATTGTTTATCACTGTGAGATCATATGTCCTAAAGTTTGTTTTTGCTTCAGGATTTGTTATCTGTTTATCTAATGTGTTTGGACAAATACCATTGCTCTTAAGTCCCAGTTCACACTACCGCAACTTGTCAGGCGACTTGGTTGCCTGACAAGTCGTGCTCCATTCTGTGCTATGGGAACCGTTCTAATAGGAGCAACTGAAGTCGCTCCGACTTAGTGCGTGAACTACTTTGAAGTTGCTGCAACTTTAAGTTGCGCATATATGAATGGTTATCATTGGAAAACATGGGGAACGACATGCCGTGCAACTCTGATGTCCAAAGTTGCATGACAAGTTGCACAAGTGTGAAAATTACCTTAGAAAAAGGTTCCTGTACTACTTTTGACAGAAGTCGGATCGACTTGCATTGACTTCCATTATGTGAAGTCCGTGCAAGTCGCGGTGCACGGCGACTTCACTAGTTGCCCCCGAAGTCGTGTCGCCATAGTGTGAACCGACTCTTAATGTATGCCTATTCCTTTTTCAATAAATATTGAATTTATAAAAAAAAAAAAAAAAAAAAAAAAACGGTACCCGTTCCTCCCTCGCTCCTGAAAGGTGCCAAATGTGGCACCGGAGGGGGGAGGAAGCAAATGAGCGGAAAATCCACTTTTGGGTGGAACTCCGCTTTAAGTGGACAATTGGAGTGTGCTTCTGGTTTAGTGTCCGGTTGGGCACTAGAGCTGTTGTTGAACGTATATGTTTTTCTTGATGTGTATGTATCAAGCATGTGTATGTTCAATAGGCTCTGTTTTGTACCAAAATTTTCTTTTTTCAAAATACAAAAAAAAAAAAAAGAAGTGCAAAACGTGAATTACGGCAAAAGTTCACTAAAAAAGCACTATGCTTTTCTGCAGCTTCTACATTGAATTCTATTGAACCAAGAAAGCAAAAAAAGCGCACTGTTTTACATTTTAAAAAGTTCCTGACCCTTTCCAAAAATGCATTGATGTCAACGTGTTCCATAGGAATCCATGTTCAAAAAATGTGCTGCATTTCTGCATAAAGCATGAAAAAACGCAGTGGTGTGAACAATCATTTTACCATAACAATACTAGTAAAATAAACCTACGGGTCCACTTTCCTCAACCAAATTGTGTATTTGTCATTTACTAAATGTAAACTAATCATACTGGTGCCAGCGTTCAGCATGGACTGACAAAATGAGTGAAATTCTAATACAGATCAGTCCTGACTCTCCAGTCACTGTCCGGAGAGGAGATGAAGTGGGCCGAGGAGTGATTATGAATACATGAACACAGCACCAGCTTTGGACACACTGCAGTATTTACACAGCGCCAGACACGCTGACAATGGCCGTTGACATAGCGATACATGATGGGATTAAACCGTCCACGCAGAAAGTGAAGAATGGAACAGTGAGAAAGAATGTGTGAGCAAAACAGCACGTAAGAGGAGGAAAAGCAGCCGGCGTGTACAAAATACTGCATGTAAATAACTTATGTAACTAATAAAGGCAGCAACACAGCCAATCAGATGCTGCCTTTTCCCACCCACCCTACTCTGCAAAACTGTATCCTGGAATCTAACAGGTCACCAAGGCCAAAACAGAGGCTTATACAGTAATAGGGGCCTTCATTACATTCTATTTATAAAAATAGCAATTTTTGTACTCACTGTAAAACCCTTTTCTTGTAGCTCACTGAGGAACACAGGAAGTCATTTGGGCAGAACAGTGGCTAAGTAGTTAGCACTTCTGCCGAGCAGCACTAGGGTCACCAAGGTCGTCTGTTCAAATCCCAAACATGGCACTACCTGCCTGGAAAATCTTTTTTTTTTGTGCATGAAAATTACTTAGAACCCCCAATTCATTCTACTCTTGACTGTCCTATGAGGCTGAAGGACCCCTGACCCTCTGTTTGGACAGTGTTGATTGGCCCTGTGTTAATCTCATTCACCCTCCCAAAAAAAACAAAACTCTCTAGCAATACACACCGAACTGAGCATGTGCCCCTAAGGCTCTGTATTATCTGAATAGGAATGGTTTGGGACCCCACCTGCCCGATCCCGCCAGAAAGCAGACACTGCACACGGCTAATCATAGGCAGTGAGACATTTCCCGATCCGCAGCTGCACAGATCGGCCTGTGATTAGCCATGTGCAGTGTTAGCTTACTGGCGGGAATCGAGCAGGTGGGGTCCCGCACACGCCCACACCCATCTCTAACTATCAGAAGATGGATTGGGGACTGTGGAAGAAAGGGAGGATCAGAGAAGACAGGATTAAACAGCCTTTTTACACAATGTGGAGGATTAACCCCTTAGGTTCCACAGAGAGTATAACAAGCATGCTTTTGTTGTAGAATTTCATATTAACCCATGTATTTCATATTATTCATATTAATTTGCATTTGTTATTAATATAATGATTATTATTATCATAGTAGTAGTGGAATTATTATTCACTATTAAAGCAATAGTTATTAGTCTTTATTAATGTTTACTAAATTATTTCATAATTTAGAAAGGGATATCTAAAAAATCTGATCTCTAGATGACCTCTCTATTTTTTATAAGACAGTCACGAGTTTACAGAGTGAAAGTTTACTAGAATAAAGGTCAGACAGTTTCAGACATTGGTGTCTGAACTGCAGATGTCCATTATTTTTTTATTTATGATAATTACAATGACTTAGGTTTTGCCAACCAATCATATTGTACCACATGTAATTCTATGGTCAAAAATTGTTATAAGAAGGCTTGCATGCCTTTCTTTGTTTGAACAAATAAGGAATTTGTTCCCAGCTGCAGCTGTTGTTTTTAACCACTTGCCGACTGCCGACAGTATTCCTACTGTGGCAGTGCGGCTCCCCTGGGTCCAGCGACGTAGACCTACTAGTGTTTAGACACACAGGGAGTCGGGCCGGAGGAGGAGAGGTGGCGATTTCCGCCTCTCTTCCCCGATCGTCGGGGAAAGTGTGAGAAGACCTGCCTGCTTATGTAAATAAAGCAGGCGGATCTTCTTAGTGACAGACAGGAGGAGATCACAGGATTCAGCATAGCCCCCCCCACACACGTCAGTAAGCATGAGGCATATATTTAACCCTTTGATCACCCATAGGGTTAACCCCTTCCTGCCAGTGTCATTATTACAGTAACAGTGCATATTTATAGCACTGATTACTGTAGTAATGTCACTGGTCCCCCCAAAAGTGTCAAAAATGTCAGTTAGGGGTCCGATCTGTCCTCCGCAATGTCGCAGTCCTGCAAAAAATCGCAGATCGCCGCCATTACTAGTAAAAAAAAAAAAACACAATAAAAATGACATAAATCTTTCCCGTAGTTAGTAAACGTGATAACTTTTGCGCAAACCAATCAAAATACGCTTATTGCGATTGTTTTTACCAAAAATATGTAGCAGAAAACAAATTGGCCTAAAATGTTAAAAAATTTTGATTTTTACATTTTTTTTTTTGGGAATGTTATTATAGCAGAATGTGAAAAATATAGTTTTTTTTTTTCAAAATTGTCCCTATTTGTTTGCTTATAGCGCAAAAATTAAAAAATCGCACAGTTGATCAAATACCACCAAATGAAAGCTCTATTTGTGGGAAAAAAAGGACGTCAAGTTTATTTGAGTACAGCGTCGCACAACCGCGCAATTGTCCGTTAAAGTAACGCAAGGCCGAATAGCAAAATAGGGCCTGGTCAGGAAGGGGGTCAAATCTTCGGGTCTTAAAGTGGTTAAACCTCCCTTCTTTTTTGGAAATGTATTGCCTGGTCTTTTGTTACTTTTCTACATCACTTTACTGCATATACAGACTGGTTTTACTGTTGTGGGTTTAGTAACACTTTAACACCTGGAATATTCAAAAAAAGTCCCAAAAAAGAGGAGTGGGAAAAATAAGCCAACCCTCAGTGAGCACAGGGGACCCAACCACTGTGCCTCCAGTTGGACCTCCGGCACTGGCATCAGCAGATGGTAAAACTTTTGCATGATAAAATTTGGTGCTCACGTTTAGCAGATTACAACAGTCATCTTTCAGGGTACACTTTAACCAGAGTATTCAACATGCAGTTACACACAATGCCTTACAAGTATTACATCGCAATAACACAGGAACGCGCTACTTACATATACAGCTACGGCCATCTGCGGAGAACACGTAGCCAGGCTGGCACTCACACCTGAAGCTTCCAGGCAGGTTCACACAGTGGGTGTTCTGTCCACAGTTTTCAAGCTGTTCCTCACATTCGTCAATGTCTGGAAAAATAAAATACATATACACATTAGAGCCTGGGGGGGTCTCTTTGCCATTTTCTGATTCCTGTGCCCCCTACTGCATGCTGTGGCTCCATCTTCCGACCCCTACAGGACTCAGCAGTGATGTAGTGAATGGAGGACAGAACGAGCATGCAGCGGCAGACACGGGGGCAGACACGGTATCCAGCACTTCTGGAAGTGTCCAATATCAGAGAAACTCATGGAGGCTGCAAAACTGGAATAGAGGGGAGGTAGGATCCATGGCCCCGTGCATATAAAAGCCCTCCCCCCGTGGGGGAAATCTATCTGTATTTTTTTTTTTTTTATCGCTTACGGTAAAGACATAAAACCTTGGTCGAGTTTATCATTCCTGTCTGTGTCACCTTGTCCGACCTAGACACACATGGTGTCACTGGAACAGGAAGTGAGGAGATAACTTCCTAATTGGGCCACAGACAACAATATAAATTTGATCGGAACTGCCTGATGTGTGTAAGGTAGCACTGGACCCATAAAAGTGAAAATTGGTTCTGATGGATATTGTAAGGAGTGTTTTCCGCCAGCCTGCTCGTTTACATGGTTCAAATCTCGTCTGGTCACTGCTGAACCTGCTGAGATTTGAACTGTCTATGGCCGGGTATTCTGACAGAACACCGGCTTAACTTCTTGTTGTGTCTCCAGGAACAAGAAGTTGCAGGACAGGAAGTGGAGGAAGATCTCCCCACCAGGAGACAAAAAGCAAAAAGTAATACATTGGAGACTTTAACACTTCCATATCCAAAACCAAGAAAAAAAAAGAAAAGAAAAAAAAAAGTGACGCAACACGTTGGGCGGAGCCAGCGACGTCACTTCCGGTGTCTCTTATTTTTGAATAGTAAGGTAAAGACATAACACGTTGGTCAAGTTTGTCATTCCTGTCTGTGTCACCTTGTCTGACCTAGACACACATGGTGTCACTGGAACAGGAAGCGAGGAGATAACTTTCTAATGGGGCCACAGACAACAATATAACTTTGACCAGAACTGCCTGATGTGTATGGTATGGTAGCACTGGACCCATAAAAGTGAAAATTCAAAGAAACAGATCCTTGATGAAATTATAGTGTAGGTGGACCCGGATCTGGTCCTATGCTGCCTCTCTGATAGCATCTAAGCAAGTGCTCGCCAAATGGTAAATTCAGGGAGGTGCACGAAGGAGCACCTGGTACAAAAGTTCATCTCACTTAAAGGGCTTTTTGAATCCTAGAAGTCACACATATGCAATGTCAGACATCGCATGTGATTCGTGGCGCACTGCTTTGCAAATCACATGTCTGTGTCAATAAATGCAGCAGTGTGACTCGGGAGCGAGCACGCACAAGTGGCCCCCATGGAAAGCGGCTTTCCGTGGGTGCACTGGATGGAGCGGAGGAGCCAGGAGCGCCGGCGGGGGACCTGAGAAGAGGTAAGCAATGAGAACGGACAGATGGTCCGTTCTCATCCGATTCCCCCATTGAGATGCATGGGGACCCGACAGCTCTGTCTCCGCACACAGCACATGGACAGAGCTGCCATCCTCCTGCTCAGTGGGGGATCGGCGGATCGATCCCCCGCTGAGAAAAACCGAGTCCGCCTCACGGACTCCCTGTGTGAAAGGGGCCTTAGACTTTAGAACCACTTCTTCGGGGCTTGAGCAGTCAATGTTAATAGAATCACAAAGGGATCAAGGTATAGTTAATGCTCTTAAGTTCTTAATCATTAAATGTTTCAAAAAGCCCTTTAAATGAGATGAACTTTGACTGGAGCTGGACTTTCAAAAAACATTAAAAAGCAAAACCCACCCGACTATACCACTGAAACCCAGCTACAGTTTATTAACCAGAGAAATGACATATTGAGCCTACCAGTGCAGTCTCGGCCGTCTCCCCGGTACCCGGATGCGCAGACACAAGTGTAATTCAATCCGGTCGCTGGCTGGCACTGGGCTTGGGTGTCACATTGATGGGTGCCATCAAAGCAGGGGTTAACTTGTACCTGTTGCTGGGAAGAATCTGGTGAGTAAGAAGAAACATTTTAAATCAGCACAGAATTTGAGATATTCAGCAAGCAGTTCACCAAATTTCAAAATAGTTAAAGTGGAACCCCAGCTGCAACCAAATTTTGTTCTCTTTTAAGGCCCATACACATGATCTGAAAAGTGTCTGAAAAATACCGCTTTCAAAGTAATCGTACGATAATCCCATCTTTAGTACACAGCTTTCGAGAGTCGATCGCGACAATTAATGCAAAATTATCCAATCGGACGAGCGCAAAAATTTTCTTCGTATGATACCAGATCATACGATTTTCATTTAATCAGTACAGCTCCTAGGATATGAAAGTGAGCGCTGGTGATAGATGAAAACAGCAGCGAGCGCCAAAAGGTGAATATATAACCTTCAAATAAATATGTAAATCTGTACAGCTGGCGTCCAAAAATACAATAAAATACAACTTATTACATTTATTCTGCCGTACGAGAATTTTTGTAACATTGGTAACCTTTATTATTTTTGATAGGAAATTAGCATCGTCCAATAATCTCATTATGTGTACCATGCATTAGAGTGGGGGGGGGGGGGGGGGTTATAACCTTTATTTGGCTTTTACTGTTAAAGTGACTACAATATCAAACCAGAAGACCGATCAACTTGTACCAAAAATCTTTTTATTAACCATTACCTGCCAGGCCCGGTGTCCCTTCAAAATAGATGATGCTGGATGTCCTCCAGCCAGGAAATGGGGTGCAGTCTATCTGACTTGTTACAGCTTCTATGCAGTCCTCATGCACATTGTAGCTCAAGAAAGCCGCTCCTACAGGCTTTTTTTGAGCTCTAATTTTTTCTGCCTGGAAATTCTCCTCCAAGTTAGTCAAGGGGTCCATGCAAACTATGGCTTCTTCAGGAGTTCACTGACAAGTCAGTGCGTGTGACCGGCGGCCCCGATGTCCGCCGGTCACACTACGATCGCTCCGGGGAAGGGAGAAAGGCAGAGCGGCTTATGTAAACAAGCCGCCCGTCATTCTCCCTGGTGTAAAAATGAAGATCAGACGGTTCTACTATGTAGGACTGTTGATCTTTGTTTTTACACCAATAGCCATGTCCCTATACAGTTAGAATCACGCCCCTAGGACACACTTAACCCCTCCCTCTCCAATACAGTTAACCCCTTCCCTGCCAGTGTCATTTTTGCAGCAACAGTGCATATTAATAGCACTGATTACTGTAGTAATGTCACTGGTAACCCCAAAAGTGTCAAAAATGTCAGTCAAGGGTCCGATCTGTCCGCCGCAATGTCGCAGTACCGGAAAAAAAAAAAAAAAAAATCGCAGATCGCCGCCATTACGCGTTAAAAAAAAAAAAAAAAAAACACCAAAAATGACAAAAATCTTTCCCTTTGTTAGTAAACGTGATAACTTTTGCGCAAACCAATCAAAATACGCTTTTTGCGATTTTTTTTACCAAACATATGTAGCATAAAACAAATTGGCCGAAAATGTTAAAAAATTTTGATTTTTACATTTTTTTTTTGGGGAATTTCATATAAAAAAATGTGAAAAATATTGTTATTTTTGCAAAATTGACGCTCTTTTTTTGTTTATAGCGCATGATCAAAAAAATCGCACAGGTGATCAAATACGACCAAAAGAAAGCTCTGTTTGTGGGAAAAAAAAAGGACATCAAATTCGTTTAGGTACAGCGTCGCACGACCGTGCAATTGTCCGTTAAAAATCACGCAGTAAAAAAATTGCAAAAAACCCCTGGTCTTTTAGCAGCCAAATCCTCCGGGGCTTAAGTGGTTAAACACGTCGGAGCGGCCGGGAACTTTTTTTTTTGTTGACTCGAGTATAAGCCGAGGGGGGCGTTTTCAGCACAAAAAAATGTGCTGAAAAACTCGGCTTATACTCGAGTATATACGGTAACCTTCTTCACTCACTCACCTAACTCAGAAAGTCCGTTCGATCGCTCTCAGCCTCCTCAAAGTCTCCAAATTATTATTATTATTTTTTTGCTGCTGTTAGAGAGTGGCTACATCCATTCTCTATGGTCCCAATGAATGTCGGAGCCTAGCCACCCTCTCTCTCGCACCCTTCATAAACTATGGGATGTGATGTATGGGACGAGCGCTGCCAATGTGCACTGCTTATTCCTAACAATGGGATGTGAGGGTGGAATGAGAGGTTCAGAAGCTCATGGAGGAAGTTACAAGGAGGCAGAAAAACACAGTAAGAAACAATTTCATGACAAGCAGATTACAGGGCCATTAAAGTGTTTGTTACCCCAACACTTCATATTCCTGATATGTGCCTGCTGTACCATGTACTTGTATGAGAAAGTCTCCTGTTCTCTTTGTATTGCTTCCTTTGTGTGAAATCCCTGGTGTTCCTGCCAGTTCCTCTGCTTTCCTATTAAAAACTGACCACACTAAGCAGGAGAGCAAACCGTGGTCAGTTCTCTAGCTATGTTGGGAACTCAGTGTAACCTTCTCCAGTGATCAGACTTGTCCTGATACATGCCTCTCTCCCCCCACCCCCGCACAGGCATTCGCTGAGAAGCTCAGTGTACAGCTGTTTCTCCTCATCCCAGCTCTTATGTAGCTGAGAACAGAGGGAATGTGATCACTTATTAAAAAAAAAAAAAAAGGAATTTATGTTTTTTTTTTTATATCTATACACAAATGTTTTGCCTTTTATTTCTATTTTTAGAAGGTGAGGGTTTACAATCACTTTAATTAGTGAAATGTGTGTGGAATAAAGATATTGTTTTGTGTCACTTTAAGAGGACCAGAAGCCGCTGGGTTCTGGTAATATTTATACACAGCGGTGGCCGGGATCCAGCGGAGTGGAAACTTGTAAGCGGATCATTTATGTGAGAACGACTTAACAAAATAAGAAGATTTTATGGTTAGGAGGCGGTGCTCAGTGTCTTGTTGGTTTTATTTTATTTAAAGTGATAAAGTCTCTTTCTTTAAAAAAAAAAAAAATATATCAAACCTGTTATACCCACCTACTCTGTGCAGTTGGTTTTGCACAGAGCAGCCCCAATCCTCCTCTTCTTGGGTCCCCTGCCGGCGCTCCTGGCCCCTCCCTCCTGCCGAGTGCCCCCAGAGCAAATAACTTGCAATGGGGGCACCCGAGCAGCCCTGCTTCCAAGCCGTGACACTGAGTGTCCATTCACACACAGAGTGGTGGCTCACTCACTGCCCTCTCTCTCTCTCCTGAATGGCTCACTTTCTGTGACTGACAGCAGCGCTGGCCAACTGCTGTCTCAGCCAAAGAGAGTCCCCAGAGAGCCAAGGCTGTCGTGCACATCACTGGATCAAGATGGGGCTCAGGTAAGTATTAGGGGAGCTGCCAAGGCCCTCAGATGCACAGCACACAAACCGGCGGCGGAACCGTGAGTAGGCCGCGGGGTCTGTAGCGCGGCAATCTGGTCACCCAGAGACTGAGGGTAGCGGTGGGTAGCCCACAAAGTGTACCGTCGATGGGTGCAGAAATCTCCTTGGCACCGAGCACAGCTACGCGGATGGCACTGGATTGAGTGGTAGACGCGGCGGAGCTCTGGGACTACACGTCCAACGTGGATCACGTCCGGACACGCCCCCCTTTATTAAAGATTTGTCTGCGAGCCAGTTGCAGCCATCAAAAGAGCCACGTCTTGCTCGCGAGCCATAGGTTCCCTACCCCTGTCATGATATGTCTGGCATTCTGTGATGCTTCCTTTCTTAGGCTGGCCATGCAAGTTTGAATTTTCTTGAACAATTTTCCTTTACCTTAAAGGGGTTGTAAGGTTTATCTTAGTGCGTTCTATGCATTAGGATAAAAAAACATTCTGTGTGCAGCAGCCACCCTAACACTTACCTGAGGTCCTTCTTTGTCCAGTGATGTCCACGAGTGTTTTAGCCATCCAAGATTCTCCCTCCTGATTGGCTAAGACACAGCCATTGGCTGCCACTGCTGTCAAAGTCAGATAGCCAAACAGGAGAAAGAAGGGGTTGGACCGGGTCGGGGCTCCTTGTCTGAATGGACACAGGGAGCTGCGACTTGGCTCGGGTGCCCCCATAGCAAGCAGCTTGCTGTGGGGACACTGAACAGGAGGGAGGGCCCAGGATCACAGGACCCGAGAAGAGGAGGATCCAGGCTACTCTGTGCAAATCCACTGCAACAGAGCAGGTAAGTATGTTTTATTATTTTTATAGGAATAAAATGAGACTTTACAATCGCTTTAAACTATGTAGTGCAAGGGCGGCCTAATTGAATACAACTGAAAGTTGTTTAGCTGTGACCTCATATTATATGGCTTTTGGTAAATCTAAAAGGAAAATTGTACAAGGGTATTGAACGTGTATGGCCAGCCCTAGCCCCTGCCTGGGCAAATCGGGTGCTCATTTTGTTATATCTTGAATGCCGAATAAAAATGCTTGAACAGAAAAAAAAAATATATGTTTAATTATTTAGTATAATAATGAGCACAGAGCTGCATTAATTTGTGACTTTTATATCAGCTGGAAGTTTAGCTTTAAAATCTATTAACACTGAAACTTTACAAAGTGCCCCATGGAGAGCCTCATTGCATCTTTTTATGGGGCCCGCTGGCCCCTGGCCGTCTCCATCCCTGATCTTAATGAAGATTTTATGGCCACTCCACCCCCCCCAAAGGCTTTCATTTACTCCAGCCTTTGTCGCCTAAGACATTTCATTGCCTGCAGCAGCCCCCTGACCAAAGGCTCTGTTTGATTTTTACAAGCATGTAATTTGCCCTGACACTTCCTACACACTTTGTTCCTCTGACATTGTAAAAGGCGCGGCTATCAGCTCCTCTTTGTGTTGGCCTAATGAATGGAGGCACCCCTCTTCCAAGAGACTATATGGAGAAGATTAGGTTGCTTGACTTCCTGACCCAAATTACTCATGCCCTTACTGAGCAGAAAAGGGGCTTTGTTCCATGAAAAGAGGCAGAACAGGAGACCCTCCTCCGCCCGCTGCCAGCACACGAACACTAATAAAGCCAGGGAAGAGCCTGCTGGGACTGAAGGAATCCAAAAGAGGAAAAAAACATCCTAAATGATGGCACAGAGGCAAAAGGACATCAAACGCCTGCTTAAACCAATTACTGTGAAGAAAATTCCCCGGATGAAACAGAACCTGTAGAGTACTAAAGAGGTTCTCCACTTTTGGATAAAAAGAAGAAAAAAAACTTTTCACATGAGTGCCAGTAGATGAATGGATGACCCCAACATCACTGAGCATTCAGCCTATCCATTTACTAAAAACTGATGACATCACTGAGCATGCAGCCTATTCATTCACTAGAGACCAGTGACTCACAGAGAATGCAGCCTATACATTCATTAGAGACTGGTGACATCACGAAGAATGCAGCCTATCTATTTACTATAAACTGATGACATCACTGAGCATGCAGCCTATCAATTTACTATTAACTGATGACATCACTGAGCATGCAGCCTATCCATTCACTAGAGACTGGTGACATCACTGAGAATGCAGCCTATACATTCACTAGAGACCGGTGACATCACTGTGCATGCAGCCCAATCATTCACTAGAGACCAGTGACTCACAGAGAATGCAGCCTATACATTCAGTAGAGACCAGTGACATCACTGAGCATGCAGCCTATCCATTCATTAGAGACCGGTGACATCACTGAGAATGCAGCCTATCCATTCACTAGAGACCGATGACATCACTGAGCATGCAGCCTATCCATTCACTAGAGACCGGTGACATCACTGAGAATGCAGCCTATCCATTCACTAGAGACCGGTGACATCACTGAGCATGCAGCCTATCCATTCACTAGAGACCGGTGACATCGCTGAGAATGCAGCCCAACCATTCACTAGAGACCGGTGATGTCGCTGAGAATGCAGCCTATCCATTCACTAGAGACCAGTGACATCACAGAGAATGCAGCCTATCTATTCACTAGAGACATCACGAAGAATGCAGCCTATCTATTTACTATAAACTGATGACATCACTGAAAATGCAGCCTATCCATTCACTAGAGGCCGGTGACATCACTGAGAATGCAGCCTATCCATTCACTAGAGATCAGTGACATCACTGAGAATGCAGCCTATCCATTCACTAGAGACCGGTGACATCACTGAAAATGCAGCCTATCCATTCACTAGAGGCCGGTGACATCACTGAGAATGCAGCCTATCCATTCACTAGAGAT